>NW_010972886.1:12169104-12207916 GCF_000737465.1 Haliaeetus leucocephalus | reverse complement strand
GTGCGGGGCGGGGCGCCGGGGGGGGGGGGGGGGGGGGTGGGGCGGCAAGCATGTCGAAATACAGCCCTATGTCGACCATTCCAGTTTAGGAACTTTGCAACTCATTTCTACAGTCAACGGAGAAAGAAGCTGAATGCACCAACAAATATGAACAGGAATTGTTATCTGAATGATTGCATGCAAAAGGAGAATAGCATCTGAAGGCCACTGTAAAGGCTGGAATCAATCCACTCAGATACCACATTATTAATCGCCCTGAAAGACTGCCTGATCTTTGCAGGTAGCATAAATAAGCCTGCAGTTTTCTCCAGGCACGCTTGTTGTTTCCTCTGCATATGAAGAGGCCCCTTCTTTGACTTCCAGCCAGTAAAATAATGGTTTTTCCAGATAATGAACCACTTTACATGAGGAAAATACTCTAGCATCCTGGACCTGTCTAAACAGCATTCCATGTACTGGGCTGCTCAACACCCACAGACGGTTATTTCCAACACTTGTTCCATCACATCTCAAAAAACTCTTAACTCAGTGTGCTTGTGACTTCTCTCAGCCAGCTTTCACAGTTGTAACTAGATGGAGGCCAAATCATAAGACACAGGACTTATGAGAAATAAAACTTCAAATATGCATTTATCAGCTGTTGCCAAAATAACCACTACTAGTAAATCCCTGCAAGGTTTTGTCTTTATTCCTTAAGCACAGAAAGTGAGTTATATGCATACTGGGTCCGTACTGGCCCTTGTAGGAGGATAGTCATCTCCCCATCAACTGCTATGGGAAATCAGGAAGCCAGGACTCACAGAGCAGTGGTTTTCAGAGTCAGAGATCATTTCTCTTCACGCCCACACAAAGCATGGTGCAGATTTAAATATGACAATTTAAAAGAACATATTATGTCAGAACAGGCCAAGTTGGTGACTAAGTAAATCCTGGACTAGGTTTTCTCTACAAGTTTTATCATCTCATTATTTTTAAGGGTTTTGACCTGCATGGTTGCTTTCTGCAGCTCTCTGTGGGTAATGATTTGGTCCAAACCAAAGTTGTTTTATTGCCCTCAAGGTGTGATACAGTTGCAGTAGGGCAGTCTTCACAACACCCTCCTCTTCAAATTCTGTGATACTGATCCAATTGCAACAGAGAGAGCTCAGGATATCTAAGTTCACTAAGAAGCTTTAAGAATCATTCTCTTAACGGAAAGGTTCTGATCTTCAGGTTGTAAAATGAGGAAGAAAAAAACCCAAACATTCTCATCCCTCAGACTAGCGCATGAGCTCTATGAGCAACCTCATGTTTTGGAGGTTGAGATTGATACAAAAATCGATGCAGGTTTATTTTAGGACAGAATTTGCACTTTTAAACTACATCTCTTTAGACATGAATTTTAAGTTCATTATTGTTACCCTTCTTGTGCATATTGTACCTGTTGCCTTTCCAAAAATTTGACTTGCAGCTAAGTAAGGCAGCCATGCTGTAACAAACGCATCTTTGCTTACCAAGGCAACTTGCTTTGCTGTCAAATGTAAATTTTGCACCTCTTCAGAAAACAAGCTAACTTTAGTGATAGATTTGTATTCCTTTTAAGTGTCATCGGTCTGCTACAACTGTTTTAATATTAATACAAGAGTGTTGTAAGTAGCTCTATAGCCATCACCTTGTGCAGCACCCCTTTGACTCAGTAAACTCCACCATGGGCCATACACAGCACACTACCGTTCACTGCTACCAGTCAGGATGTTCACTGAAGTGGTCAGTCTGGTCATCTGGATTGAGGAAGTGATGATCCATCCATGAGGCAGATGGACTTCCATGGAGCATAAGGGTTGTGGGTTTTATTTAATTGTAATAAATTAAAATTAAAACCCAGCTAACAAAACAGTTATTTGACAAAGTCGACCACTTGGACCAAAATACAGAATAATGAAGACTGCTTCCCTTCATGGCATTTTTGTGTCAGACTACAGCTTAAAGAAAAGCATCCATTTGTGTAACTGAAACACACGCTAGAGCTGATTTCACAAGTACCATGCTTGATTTTCTCTCTGACATGGTTTTGCTTCCTAGGGATTTGTATTTAGTTACCTCATAGAGAGTTCTAAAATTCACCAAATGAGAAACATGCGGAAAAAAAGATGCGTAACTTGTGGTTGGTTTGGGAATTACTGATCTCCTTTCCCACCTCCGGCTGTAAGGACGTCCTTCAGAACATCTCTTGGTCAACACCAGAGGCTGCGTTGTTCATCACCGCGCATCTTCTCAGGCTCTCTCCCTGCTGGTGCTGCTCAGTTGTTACTTTTGCAGAACTCTTTTAGGAAAAGAACTGACAGCTCAGGCTTTTCTGCCCTGCTCTGCCCCCAAATCCTCCTAAAGCCCAAGGCATCCGTTCTTGGGGCAGCTCATGCACCCACTCCCTCTTTGAGGGCCTGGGCATTAAGCTAAGGGGAAAAGCAGATAAGGGAAACGAGGAAGGGAAGCAGCTTATGCTTAGGGGGTTTTGCACTCCACAGAAATGATTTTAACACTTAATCACCTGTAGAAATCACAGCCATCCTGAAACAGTCACTTTGCTATTCTTAGTCCTTTTGGTAACCACTCCTGTTCAGACTTATATTTTCCACAGACAAACTGCCAACCCCTTTGAGCAGTGGTTCAGCCACACATGTTGCTGACTGCAGTGGGCAGTTTTTCTGTTCAGACTTACAATGTCCCTCTTTGACTCACGCTGTCGGAAGTCAATACAAACCCTATCTGCCTCAATTGTCCTTTCCCTGCTTCCTTGCCCCAGAAATATAAAAAGAGCAAGGTCTAAAAGTGCATTGGGCAGGATTTCAGTGCAAAGCCAAGGGATTTGTGCAGTGCCAAGGAGCACATGGGACGCAGTCCAAGAGCATTTGCCCATGAAAACGTGGCAACCAGCCTTTGGAGCGAGTGTCTCCGAGAATGGGAGAGGAGTGAGGTTTGCCAGGGCACTCACTGGAGTCTGGAAGCAATGTTGTTTGAAACTTGCATAGTCTCGCATGGCTGAAATACAGAGCTGGAACAGTACTGGTAGGGATTACTCATATGCTAGTGATGAGGAGGATATAAAGTAATAATGACCTTAAGTGACATTAATCTAGATTGGATCCAGAACCCAGACAAAAATATTCCCATATGTAACACCGTATGTCAAGCACAGAAAAAATACACAAGACAATAGACCTTTCTGCCACCTTGTCTTGCCTTTTACAGGAATACAGTAACATAGTCCTGTGCATGAAAAGGTACATTTTTACATTAGGAAGGTTGCAGTTTTTTAAAGTATTCTATGAAATAATGAAAATTACTGTGCCATCAGAACTACTACTTTTGTTGTTCTTATCATAGCTACAAAACTGAGGTTGAGGCATTTAACTCATGATTTAAGACAAGTTAAAAACAACCTAATTAGTAGCTTTATTTTAAATATATATGTAACTTAACTTTCTAAGACTTTATTAAAAAAAACCACAGTATTTCGGTTGGTTGTTTTGTTTGCTAAAAAAGAATGTGACGGCACAAGTTACTGTTATTTTTGGACACTACTGAAATATGGAAAGAACAAAAAGCCGACTTGCTATTAATTGGAAATAATACATTTAATTTTTAGAAGGAAGGAATAATAGAAAACATACGTGGCTCCTCACCTCTGGTTGTCTGATCTTTCTCGGGTTTTAAATAAATCAAACCCTCTTGTGATTTCCACTTGTAATATTAGATCTTTAAATGTCTGGCTTACAGTCTAGCATGAGCTCTGGTGGCTGCCAACTTGGAGACAAACTACTTTATACCAGACCTCCATAAGTTGCTAGAAAAATTACTTCTGTCTCACTTCTAGCAGTCCTGGGTTTTAATGTGTTATTTTACTTAATTGCCATCACTTTTGCTGGTTACATGACATTTAGTGAAAGGGAAAAATAACATCATATTTTAAAGTTCAGAGGTTAGAACTTCTAGATCCTATTTTCATGTTTAAAAGGATGAGAAGGTCAAAAAGATCCTTTGTTTTGTTTACACCAAGGGCAATGAATTGCAAGAAATTCTAGATGAGACATGACCACTTCTTACCAGACTTCCAAGATACGCTTCTGCTGAAAACATAGAAAGAAATCACTTAAGATTTTGTTAGCGTTGTTCTGGAATTATGAAGATTACATGATGGGCTTTGAGCCATTAGCAATTCTTAATTAATAACTTGATTTAAAAAAAAAGGGGGGGGGGTTTAGACCTAGTCATTTTAAAAATGGGCCAAAAATTTCCAATCTAAGATGCATGCAAAGGCAGACCCTGAAGTTCTTCCCAACCAAGATGTCCCCTCAGGACTTAGCAACTTGAGAACAAAAACAACAAAAAAGAACATCTGATAGATAAAGTTATCATACATTAAACATTTACATGATACCCACTACACATTACCACACAGCAAAATAGTTTTTTCAACCAATAGTTAAAATCACTGTCGAGTCTGTCTTCACATTTTTGTGCATTTTGTCTGGCTATGACTTCAAAGTACAGGCTAGGCTTCCTAACTAGAAGAAAGAAGGTTGCCAGCACATGTACATGTGAAGAGAAGACACACATAACTTATACCATCTAATTTCATTAAAAAGTCATCCCTATTTGTGACTTTTTAATTTTAGAACCATTTTTTTCAAATTAGTCCTCCAGCAAAGTTATTGTAAAGGACAGATGCACTACAGAAGTACATAAGCTCTGTTGGAGAGTTTTGTACCAGCGAGTCATCCGGCGTATCTGGGCATTCTGGAGGAGTGGAGATTCACCGATGCCATGTGTTCTTTTTCAGTTAAGTTATAAGAGCACGGAGCCAAAAAAAAAAAAAAGGCACTGATAATTTAAGTGACTCTACTCAACTACTGCCAGGAAGTCCAACAGAGCAGGCTATGCCTACTGCTAGTGCACAAACAAGGAACACTCCCTTTGTAGGAGCACGCACATCAAACACATCAAAACAAGTATTTGGTAGAACTTGGTAGGGTTAGAGGATTCAAGAGACAGTGCAGTTTGTTGCCTTTCATCCCCCACCAAATTTGCTTTTCCACACAAATTATTAAAGTTATGGGGACTGTCTGTGGACCCGGTATTAAAACAGAATTTGTAAGTGCACCAACACAGAACGAAACTCTCTGTTGTTCCTACAGCTATAAAAGGGTGCTTTTACAGAGTTAAGTAACTATAACAATTAGTCCTACCAGAGCTGTATTTCTGAAAGAAACATTTAAAACAATTATGAACTTACCTACTTCCCCATTGACAAGGTGTAATACTGTAAGTGCACCATCAGTATCTCCTGTTAGTGGCCCCTGTCAGAGCCCAGACGCTGGGCTAGGTGATCCTTCATTTGACTTATGTTGCTGTTCAGACCTTTTGCTTTTGCTCTCAGCTGTCCGATTTTCCACACACTTTATACACAAACATAAATGCTTGCCCTTCCATCACTGCTAATGTTAGTATATCCAATCTCTAAATCTCATTCAATTCAAGCTACTGTCCCTAGTGCACTTTGTATGCCTACAATATATAAACCATACAAGGAATCACACTTAGAAAAAATTCTGTACAAATTCATGGTATGTCTAAATTTACCCTTTCGGCTTGGTGTCACTACTTTGTGCCTGGAAATCATCTCATATGTGCCAGTCTTAAGAAACTGCATTGAAGAAAACTACTTAGTTTTCCATGGTCCAAATTTTATTACAAAACTAATACGATCTCTCGTTATGGGAGAGGCTTGTGTCCTTATCCACTGTCTGTATCAGATGCATATGTGTACACTTTTATCACTTTTGTATGACACAATGTTTTCTTAAGTAGTAACAACTGGCTTTCCTGTTTGATGCAGGGACACTTCCCTTGGCAGAAAATTCTGTTTCCCAAAGCATCTTTCTTTCCTCTCTTTCTTTATAAATTCGTATCTTGCTGAATATCATTGTGCTGTTTGCCAGTGTACACCCATGTTCAGAAGCTTCCTGCCCCTTCCAGCGGGACAAGTTTTCCTTGTTCTCCATCACAGTTGGTCAGTTCACACTACAAAATATGGGTTTGTTGGGTCCTGCCATATTGTTTGTAAGGCTAAGAAGCTGGATCAAAGTTATGTACAAAAGACTGCAGTATCTCCTCAACTTTTTCCGTTAACTCCTTGAAAATGAATCTGAAGATGTTCAAATGTTTATGAAGAGCAATTACATTTAAAATGTTCAAGGTCTGCAAGTATTCCTCATTGCAGAGCCTCATTCCATCATTGCAAAGCACTCTTGCAAAAACCATCTCCACATGTATTTCTATATTGTGTCCCTTACTTCCTTCTTTTTGGCCATTAGGTATACAGCCTCCCACGTGCTAAATCTAACTCCATAATCTCCTTTACAGATTGAGATATATTTACTTCACATAAACACTAGTTTTGATTATCTATTAATAGAATCCTTTGTTTAAAATAGTAGAGTGTCTTAGAAATTAATGACACTTCTGTAAAATTACATATTACCTTTCAGGTCCTTGTTTCTAAAATCTTCATTCTTTTTTGATACAAAGTTGTATTTCCCCTAGAGCTGATACAGCAAACACTTCAAAAAAACCCCACCAAACCAAACCAAACCTAACCTTAAGACAAATCAATCCCTACACTCCAGGGAAGAGAGATCATTTTCTACGTACTGTATTTTCCTGCGCCATTGATACCTTCATCACCAACACTAATACTAAAATGGCCGAACAACAGGGTTTCTAAAATTGTATCATCTAGATCTGCCTTTGACTTTCTTTCTTTCTTTTTCTTTCTAACACTGGCAATGCTGGAATACTTTATATAAGTGTAACTATATTAATGGCAATGCAATATTAATAGCAAAAAGTTTAATTTTGACATAATTTAATTTAGGCGCAGAAGAAGAAAACACAGCTAAGCACCCAAAATTCCTCTGGGACAATTTAAACCATTTATTTCCAATATATATTAATGAAACACTTCTAAATGGCAGTATTTCCATTCCAGAAAGATATCCAGGAAGTCTTCAAGTATTTAAAGGAGAAATTAATGAACCATATATGTAATCTTTAAAAAATATAGAAAAAACCTGTATACAAAATTTCTTCAATTTGTAGTTATATTACTACCTTCTTTATCAACAGAGATAAGTTTTACAGACTTCTGTGGAATTAAAAACCACATGGAATTAAGACCATTTATTTTCAGCAACAAACCTCTGCCAAATTTTTTTTCTTATTTATAAATACAACTATATTTATGACTACTTTTTGCAACCATCTTCAGCATTTCTGTTATCTTTAAGAGATGGCATGAGACAAAACAAACCGCCCCAAAACCATCAATTCCTTACTTACACATTTTCAAGGTGTAGTTTTTCAATAGTAGTACAAAACAGTATTTGTTGTGGCAGAAGAAAAGAGTGATTATTACTCTAGTCACCTCAAAACTCACCACCATTAAGTGACATTTTGGGGAAATTTTAGGTGGATAGGAATCACAGCAGGCTGTAGTAACTTTAATAGATGTCGCCAGTTAGAAGAACTGAGACTGAAGTCTGAGTAAAAATAAAGTTCAGTTATTTGAATTTTTGCTTTTTCCTTGCCTGAAACTCTTCGGTTTTATTTTTGACAGATTTTATTAGCATTGACAGGGTAGGATCTATGGCTTTCTTAGCAACCCCTCCTTTCTTTGCCATATTGTTCTCCTGCCCCTTGCTTGCCTTCTTAAGATCTTGCTCCTTTTCTTCTCTTCGGCGAGCTTTCTCTTCCAAGATCTTTTCTACTGCTTTTGTCTTCTTGAAATTTGGATCTGAAGGATCCAAATTAAACAAGGGAGAAGTAAACATGGCTTGGAATCTTGTATCAGCAACATTTACCTGAAGGCAGAAAAGGAGTATTTATTTTAGGCAACCTTTACCCACAAAAGCAAAGCTTTCAAGCACAATAAAATATGAGCTGCTAGCGAGTCATAGCTCATGAGATTGTTCACCATTCCTGAAACTGCTTCAGTTGCAAAAATCCCAGTGAGTGTGAAGTAGAGAGCCAGAAGATACTATTCGTAAAACAGACAGATGAATGCTTGTAGAAATCCTGTATATGCCTCTACTAGCAGACCAAGGAAAGGTTTGTTGTTGAGAACTGACCAGGACAAAAGAAGCAGCGGATAACAATCAGAGCAAACGTACCAATGAGTATTTTAGGCAATAAGTTGTACAAGGCCTTGCATAAATAGCGTCTTGTTATCTTACACAGAGTTTGTGTCTGTTGCCTTCAACATTGTATCAGAATATTTCTTGCTTTTTGAGGACAGCCTGTAACTCCCTAAAAAGGTAGACCTAGTTCTTCTCCTTCAGAGAGAATAGGGGAGAAGGATATGAAACCACCGAATTTGTCCCGAAAATAATTGATATTAACAAAGGTTCTATCCGAGCCTCAAAATCAAGAGCACACCATTACCTGGAAGTCATCTTCTAGTAATTCTTTCTTTTTCATTAGAAGTTTCTTCTTCTTCTTGCTCAAATTCTGTTGTTCTACAATCTTCTTATAATTAAAATGTTTTCTGGTGTCATCCTCATCATCCATCATAAGTAGGGCCATTTCAGCCTGTTACAAAATAAGTAAGTCCATGCACACAATGAAATTAAGTTTTCTATGAAAAACATAGCATCTCGTTAATAAAGTCTGTATGAGTCTACATACATATAAATGAGTTGAAATAGGGTTGTCAGGGCATTATTATTTCATCCATAACAACATTCTTTTAACATTTTGAGGTGTAATATTAAATACAATAGTTGATTTCCTTTTTATTAGATATAAAATAAATGCAAATATCCACATTCAACTTTCAAACATACTAATAATCTAATCTGAAAATTGTACACCATAATTTAGAAATCACAGATACAATTTTATAATGATATTTATATAGCAAAATAAAAATTAACATATATGAAATTAATAGATTTATTCAGTTAACGTGTTCTGAGAAAGAATGAAAAGCAAACATGCAATAGCAAACAATTCAATCTTCAAGGTTAAAAGTCTACAGGACAAGGTTTGAAAACACACGTTTTATACAATGCTGATGTTAAAAGTAAATGTTCAGCACAGCCCAACATGCAAACATACTGGGATAGCTTTAAAGCTAGAGGGACTATCAACTCAACCAGTATGGCTTCTGTGCCCTTAAATTTCAGTGTTACCTAACTGTTGAGCTGTGTTCAACTACAGTCTTCCAGAAAGATATCCTGGCATAATCTTAAGACCTCAAGGCATGGACCATCTACCATTCTTCTTGGATAGTTTTTGTTCCAAAGGCTCTCGCTATTAAAATTATAAAGTTTTACTCTGTTGCCATCCTATGGAATTCAGTAGTTCCACTCACAAACACCTAACATAAATATTTGCAGAATTCAGGCAATCCAGTATCTCTAATTCTTAACATCTTAAACCACTTTACCTTCTGTTTTTCAACTTCATCTTCATCTTCTGAGGTACTTTCAACCAATTCTGGCTTCTTCTTTAAACCTAAGTGCAAATATAGGACATGCACGCATTTATTCAAGCTTAAGCATGAGAGCATAATTCACCTATGAATAAAACCTCTAAGTGCATCTCATTTTCTTGTAATCAATACTTAAATATCAGATGTGGAAAAAGGCTGAAAAGTTAAGAAAAACCAGCTAGACTTAAAACAATAAAAATCCACTGAATATTTGTTCAATTGAAGGAGGCAGCCACGTTCAAATGGCATAAACCAACAAAAAAGAACAGTTAGAAAAAATGGTTTTACTGTATTTTTCATAGAGCAGTACAGAGAAGTATCACAACAGTGCAGGCAAACATATGACATTACTCCACTTCCAAGGCGTTTTAAAGAGAAATTAGTTTACATACTCATAAATGTAATTGAAGCATCTTGCAGTTGTCAAATTATTCATTCTTTCTACTTAAGTAGACAATGTAGTAAATACTTTAGAATAAATAGCAAATGTGCATCTCTTGTTTGCATCCAGAATATAAATCTGCCAGCTGAATAAGGGTTCATCAGTAAAAAAAAACCAAAACAAAACCCCCCCCCCCAAAAACCAAAAACCCCACCATTTAAAAAATTTATATGCGAGGCTAAAAGACCATATTGTGCTGTTAACCATGATAGCACAAAAAACCCTTGCAAAAAAGACCTCAACAGAATCACAGGAATGAAAATACGATTGACTGTTCAGACTGAATATTCTTCTGATAAAGCTCCTTTACTCTCTTAGAATTTACTTTAGATACACAGTGCTGATTAGACAGACATAGTGAATAGTAACAGCATAAGAGATTAGTCAAACATAACTTTTAATGAAAACAGACCTGTTTATAAATCCTACAAAATCAAATTATTCTCTTTGGAATGCCTGCAGACCTTGATCAAGAAGGAGCAGGAAAAGCAGAAGGTTTCCTGACCTGAACCACATACTCTGACCTTTGAGCTTGGAATTACATTCTCAGGCAATTTATTACAGTCCACTGGGGGTACTCTTAAGAAAGATATTTGGCTCCATTTTGTTAAGCCAGATTTGTAGTCAGACTAGAAATACAAACATGCCATAAAATGTCAAGCTATATCACTAAGTATACTCTGGAACAGGACGCATTTCTTGAAGAACATTTTTTCTGCCTTGATTATTCTCTTGACTATTTCTAAATGGATTCCAAGCTGGAAATGGATTTCTAGAAGAAACAAACCACCACCACCAAAAAATAAAATAGCCAGATGCACAATGTCATCAGCTCAAGAACTGTTGATTTAGTATTTCCAGAATATGTGCAGGAAAATCAGATTCAGATATAATACTGGTACCTAACCTACACAATTTACGTTAATGTGTAGAAGGAAGAAATAAATGTCTTACGTAAGACTTCAACAACTACGAAATCTTTTGTATCTTCCCAGAACTGGCTAAACTACAAAAAAGGAAACAGGGTACAGAGATATGAATTGGAGACAATTACTCTTGAAGTTAGATCAGTAAATCTCTTAACCTTTCCATCCATCCCCCAAAGAAGGGCCCCTCAAGTCATCTTCCCTTGTCTTTCACTATATGTAGAATCACAGAAGTGAAGATAGCTTATCTTTATGCCTTCAAAGATTTCTGTTGCTGCAGATGGGGGTGAACCAGGAGCTAGTATCAAACTAAGCTTTTTCCATGACAATAAATAAATAAATAAATAAAACCTTATTTCTTACTATGACACTATGCAGCTAATAAAACCAGCTTGGGACCTAAAATCACTCTTAGCACTAAAAATTTTGCATCACACTGAAAACAGTTTGGTTTCAGAATTCACAAATGCATTATTTTCTGTCTTTTTAACATACTCCTGACACAGTCTCCCTCCCCACATACGTTCTGGAAGTCTCCCCCCCCCACCCCCCGCCTCCCATTTTGCACACTTACGAATGTAAAACCTATGGTAAGAGCCTTTCCCAAACTGATTGCAAAACCTCAGATTTCTCCTGGCACATGATCCCCACTGCCACCTTTTAATCAGATTTGTTCCACCCTACAGCAGCAGATACTTGTCTTCAATGTTATGCAGAACTGATAGCTGCCACCAGCCACTGAGAAAAGCTAGTCTCTGCTGCAATCCCCCCTCAAGCTGCTGTCTGGCTCTTTCTCAGCTCAGGAATTTAGTTTGGAACATTCATTTTGCACATCAACTTTCCAGCGCTAACAGTAGAAGCTAATCATAATTTTGAGACTTCAAATACAGAGACCAACCCCAGACCAAAAACTCCTCTCACAAGACCTCTTATCTGTCTTACTCAGAAGCTTGTCAGTCTCCAAAGCCTTGCAAAGACACACAGTAAATGAATCAGTAATACAGCTAAGACCTTTATCTTCCAAGCACAAGTTCTACAACTATACTCAGATTTTGCTGTTAACCTCTTACGTCCCCACAGTCATACTGCGACCTTCCAGCATTAAAAAGCCATCAATTCCTACATATATCTTAAATTAGATCATGAGAAGGCATCAAATGGTTTGGAACCTATAGGAGTTATAACAATGTGTAAAGACATGTAGCCCTTTTCCTCAAAGAAGGATCAACAGAAACTATGTTTAATAGTCTAAAGCACTCTGAAACCATTCAGTTTGTCTAACAGCTCCTTACACTCTTGCTTCCCCTTCAACTGCCTCAGCTTGTCAAAAACTAATTTCTACAAGACCCATACACATTACAGTCAACAAGTGAATTCAGCATGGGAGCAAATATACCACCGCAAAACCCTAACAGCGCTACTGCATTCTCACAGTTTCTGCACTGAGTCTGCAAACATATCCTGTCATATACTTCTTGAGCATAATTTAAGATCATCTGACAGTCAGTTTAAGGGAGAAATTTCTATCTTTCAAGGGAATAGTGGAAGGCTTATGAAAAATTACAATCATTCAAGTTATTGCTGCCTATACCCTAAATACAAAGTTGGCAGAGCTACAGCCTAGTTCAAAGAAGATTGTAACCCATTTTCCCCAACTGGATAAGCTAGCTGTGCTTAAAAACAACCCCAGCTATGAGACAAAGGCTGTTCTGGGTAAACTCAGTGAAAGCCAGACAAAGTTGTGCTGTGTAATCACTGTTAAAATGTCAACTGGGTTTCAACCAAACACTGTACTCTCCCTTTAAAACTTCTCCAGGGCTAGCCACATTCTGTTTTCCTTCTCTTTCTTCCTTAGTAGCTTATCAGTAATCTTGCAGACAATAGCTTCACTTTCTTAAGCTTTATGTCTATTTTGCTATCCCCAAAGACTCCATGCACACTAAAAGCCTATCCTCTATATTATGGGCAAGGTTTAAGAATCTGCAGATATGACTATTCTCTGCTGAGCCCCTCCATGACACAAAGAATTTCTTATGTAACACAGGAGAAAACATTTTTTCGGAGATTTCACATAGAACGTTGAAACATCAAACATTAGTATAAGAATACCTACATAATCTTCCTAATTAATGAAAAAAAAAAAGTGGTGGAAGGAATGGCATCTTTACAATGAGTCCTGAAATAACCTATACACAACTCACCAGGAAAGCATGGCAAAAAACAGCATTGAATGACACCTTGAATATTTTTTTTTTCTATAAAACATGGAAAGGACTCACCTACTGTTCTGTACTTCAGACTATTAAGACATATACATAAGCACATTAGGACACAAAGAAGTCCAGGTTTTGTTTTTTAATTATTTACTTTCTCCTATTAAAAATTTCAAACTATCAGGACAGAAGCCTATGCTGGCTCGTATAAAATTAGAAGTAATTTACTTTTTTAAATGGAACTTGGATCTGCACTACTATACTCAGAAAAACCCCAACCAAAACAGCAGACTGGTGATATTTGTGAATCTGTTGCTATCTTCTTTTTGTTTGTTTGCTTTCTTACTATTTTTTTGTGTGTGTCTTTTTTTCTTCTTTTAATATACAACAGTATGAGCCACCCTTAGGTTTTGGCTCCCAAAAGCATAGAAAGCCAGGAACTCACACTTACTCATTATCCCTACCTTAAAATTTTAACCAGCAAAATCATACTCAAAATAAATTTGCTGTTACGACAGCAAAAGCTAACTTAAACATCAGACTAAAAGCTTGTAAAAAAGGTATCCTAAAAATCTAAACTGGACAAGTTATTTCCTAAAATATTACGTTTCACTATTTGGGTTTCTAGGCAGCCAGAGTACACTAATAAAAATGTGTATCAGACTAAGAAAAAAGAAAATTGATTACTTCTGAAAGACAACTTTGTTTATGATGCAAAAACGTTTGACATTTATGAAATTGACCCAAACTTCAAAGAGACCCATACATATCTGGCTCCTCTTATATAAAAGGAAACAGGCTTCAAAGGCAATGAAGTTCTTTCCTCTGGAATATTTAGGGGAGCAGATGGTCAGCTTGTTTCTAACAGCCAACCCCAGAAATTGGCTAAATAATGGCCTCTGATGAAAGCTAAGAGAACAATGTTCCCTACCATTCTGCACATCACAATATGCATCATTTTACAAGAACAGCACCTGCAGTTTCAGGTAAATGACACCTACTTTATTTCATGCTGAACATGCTATCTGTGCATTTACTCTAGCTTGACTTTGTTTCTAAAGCTCATTATTTAAAAGAAAGGGCAAATTTATTCCAGAAGTCACCTGTCTTGACCCACCTGTTTTCTCAAGTTCTTTGGCAAAATACGGGTCGTTGAGATCAACATCAGATGGAAGTTCATCCTCACTCTGTTCTGTCTCAGCAGTAGCCTGTAACAAAGCACAAACATTATTTCAATCAACATATAAACTACTACTTAAGTTTCACTTGAATTAGATGTTCCTGTTGTTAGTAACTACGAAGATGAAAACTGAAATACTGTATGCTGAACATCATAAAACTAGAATATACTAAAAATTGCTAGTAAAGACAAATCAACAATTTAAAATCTGTTTCACAGATTTAAAGCTTTTTGTGTACCTGAAAAAGGGCTATTTATATATTCCAAGGATCTTTATTAGATGCACCCACAAACTGTGATGCATTAGCTAACCATACCAACAAATTACAGGATCACAGCATTGTTATGTCATTACTTTATGTTCCACAAATGCTCTACTTGGGAAAAAACTTGAGCAAAGAGCTTCATTTTGTGCTCCAAAATTGAAAAAAGACTGAGTTCCAGTTTAAAAGAACAAATTTTTTACTGGAAGTATTGTGTCATATACCTTGCCACTTGACTTAATTTATCAGACTGAACAAGAATATTATGCTAGCAAGAGTTGCTCTACTACCTAACAGTGCTACCTACTCTATTCAGAACACTCACCTTCTGTAAGGTTTAAGAAGTTACTCATCGAATGCCAGTTAAAACTAACTGGAACACACAGCATAACTCAAGTTGTAAAGATTAGTCTTAAAAACATTATTCTGCAACAAGAATCATATTCAGAGTAATTTAAGAATTTAGGGAAGCTAGATTCTGTATGCCATATGCTTTTTTTCCTAACATATGCACAAACATTTCATTTATCTGCCTATTTCTGCACATTACTGCCACAGGAGTCAGTTACTTCACAATTACTTTCTGTGTGTGGAAAGATGAAGCAACAGTAATTTTCACATTACTGTAGGACCATTTTGTTATTCCTAGACAGAACTATTTACCAAATTTGCTCTTACCATTTGAAATCTGAATAGTTCTTCGTGGCTATTAATTTTTTGCCATTACAGCTTTGGGAAACAAGTCGGTATTATTTTAGGCCAAAAATCTCCAAAACTACAATTATCATTATCATAAGAACTTTGAACTGATATGCAGACAGTAGCAAAAAGATCCTTCCTAATGCATTCAAAAATGTAAATTAAAAACCAACTGTTATTATGACTCATTTATCTTTAAAGCAACACAAGCAGATAAACAAAATTTTGTGTAAGCAGATGTATGATCAGTAGTTCCCTGAATATCCTTTTGCTCTGTAAGTTTGATGAGGCACTCTTGGTCCTTCCATGTGAGTGACCACTGCACATTCTGACCTTAAAATACTACTGGAAGCTATGCAAGTTTTTATTCAGTTTATCCAAAACAAACAATAACAGCAACTTAAAAAAAACAACCAAACAACAACTGCCCCCCAAGCGGCCAATGCAAACACTACCTTTCTCTTTTTTTTAAGAATTCTTTTTTCCTTCTTCTTCTCTAGATATTTTTGCCACGGAGTTAGGTTATCCTTTCCTTCCAACCTGTTTTTGACCATTTCTTCAGCAGTTTCTTTGAGGCCTAGAACAAAAAATAGTAAGTTAAACAAGACGAATCTGAATTTTTTTTTAAATCAACTGTTTTCTCCTTTGTAAAAGAATAATCTAGTTTTTCTTTAACAAATATTGCTTAAACCAACATCTTTATAAATAAGATCACTTTACAGGGTGTGTTTTTCCTAATAAAACATTCCTTCAGTAATAAATTGTACAAGAGTCAGAAGAAGAGTTTGCTTATGCAATATCTGATTCCAAACACTCTTGCTGTTCCTCAGAAAGGTCTCCTCTCTGGACATTAGACTGTGCAGTCTACCGATGCCACTTTTTAAGGGTGAGAGTAACACAATAAA
Organism: Haliaeetus leucocephalus; assembly: GCF_000737465.1. Classification (NCBI taxonomy): domain Eukaryota; kingdom Metazoa; phylum Chordata; class Aves; order Accipitriformes; family Accipitridae; genus Haliaeetus; species Haliaeetus leucocephalus. Next base: position 12,191,759 of record NW_010972886.1, on the reverse strand, counting down.
AATAACAACAGCAGACATATACACAGCCCGTATATTAAATATACCTTACTATAATGAGTTAAGATTCAGAAAAACACTTTGAATACAGTCCAGTCATTCCCATTTTTTGTACATGGCAAAACAAAGTACAGAAGATGAAGTGACTTGACAATGATTCTGAAATGTTAAATCACTATCAGAATATAGGGTTCTCTCACAGCTGGCTTGAACCTCTATAGCTGGTGCTCTCCATCTCACACAGAGATACTACCTGGTTGTTGCTGTATCAGTATGCCTCGCTCACATGATAAAGTTGCTATATATAGCATCTCCATTGCTGAAACTTTGCCTCTGTGATAATACTGTGACAATGCTGCAGTGCCTCTGATGACTAGTGTATTTTTCGTCCATCATTGTAAAAGAGAACAATAAGCTATTATTTGAATAAATTTGAAGTAAAAATAAATCTGCAACTAGAAAGTACAGAAAAATGTAAATAGAAAACCCAAATTATTTCTTGCATCATGTATTAATGTCATAACATGACATGCATTAAGTTAGAGAAGTTTTTTCCAAGTCATCTAGCCTTTTAAAGCTACTTAGTACCAGTCTGATTTAACAACAGAAAAATAAAATTAAAAAACATTACACTCCTGCAATAAACCTAGATTCAGATTCAATGCTTAAGGTAAATAGATTTGGTGGTTTTTTTTAAATATTTGTTAACAAGAAGCAGAGATTAAGGGCATAGATTGCTTGAAACATATCAGCCTCTCAAAGAAACAAAAAAAAAATATTTGAAAGAATGTTTTCTGTTATCACCGATTACCAGTTCAAATTGTAATAACTCAAGATTAAAAAAACCAAAACACAACCAAAAAAAACCAACAAAAAAAAGCAGCAGCAAGAGAAACAAACCATCCTCATATTTGGTTAGCACACCAAGTTACCAGAAGTAATTTTTGCACTTAACAGCTATGTGAACTGAAATCTTGAAGAAGAGTACCATTCTCTCACCAGATTCAGTGAGGAACTGTAACTATTAGACCATTAACTCAGATCTGCACCTCTTCCATACGCTTTTGTTACAGACATGGTGTAAAAGAAGCCCTCAAGTTTGTGTTTCTTGATGTGTCAACAGCGGGGAAAGGTAGCTGCATACTTTGCTGAAGGAAGTTTCATCTTTACTTTCAGAGTATGAGAGTTTTCTGAGAGTCTGAGAAAAGTAAACCCCACAGAAGTGCAACACATCTGGCTCTAAATAATTCTCACATAACAGGATCAGACAGTTAAGTTTGGATGTGTTAATTAGGTTTACATTAAATTCCATAATTTAGCACAGACTGCCGCTGTTTCAATGCATAGCACTTGAAGCTGCATGCACAAGTATGTCCTAACCTTTAATTAAGCCTTTTTGTAAATATGCATTCTGATAGTTTCCATCACATGATCACAATTTACCTTTTCCAGAAGATCTTAACCGTTTGATCTGTAGATCATGAACATGTAACTATTCAATATTTTGTGTTACTGTTCAATGTATAGCTAAGTTACTGAACATAATAACGTACAGCAAAATTACTGAACATAATTGAACCCTACCCTAGCAACAGGATGGAGTTTTCTATAATATGCATCATTACAGTATTCAATGGTGCAAAAACGTCACCTTAAAAAAGAATCCATTAAATAACTGAAGGATCCCCATTTGACATCTAGAATATTTAAATCCAGAATAAGCACTTTATTTAAAAGCGATCTTTGGTTTTTGGTGAAAAATTCCGTACACTTCAGGAATGCTTTTTCAAAAGTCTTTACATCACACAGCACTTCCATGTTATGAGGACAAATACTGATTTCAGATGCAGCTTATACACTTTCAACCCCTTCTTCATGAGATGGGCGCTTGCAAAAACAAAATTTCATGATGTAAAGAGATTAACTGACTTGCCTTGCAACACACTGGAGCAGAATTCAGTGGCAGAAAGACAGAATCCATTTCCCTGGCAGGCGATAACAGCCTGAGCAATGAAGTATTTTTCTCCTACCTGTAATTCCTTGCTTCATTCACGATACACTTTTTTTTTTAGCTTCTGTAACAAATGAGTCAGATATCCTATAGTTAACATCTTCTTTTATGACATAACTGATAGATCTTGGGAGTGTGTAGGAATCATGTTTCTGCTTCCCCCTCCAAGTCTGGTACTTGCCGTCTCTTCCCCAATTCTACTTGTTCGAATTGTCTCTCTTCAGCATCTCCTTCTTACCCTCTCAGTCCAGCCCTCACCTAACCAAATCCTACTCTCCCGCCCCTCACACCAGTTTTATTGCTCGGAAATCATACTCGGACCTCTCCAGATGTCCTAGACTAGATCCCATTCTTTTTCCCAACTCCCAGGTTTCTCAGCTGGCCAGTCCCCGCTCCTCATCATTCCTTCCAGCTCTCCTCAATAACGAGAAACTGAAAACAGAGTTCATAATGGAAAAAATGGGCAGTTTTCATGGATAGTTCTACCCGTCCTCAGAAAAGCAGGCAGAACATTTTTCTGAAAAACTGCAAACACAATTCCTGTTCTTGTCTTTGTCAACACTCCAAAAACAATTCAAAGGCTGGAGAGCTGGTTACAACATGTCTGAAACATGAAGTGTGGACAAGATCTAAAATCATATTAAACCATGCCTTATAGGAAGAAAAGAGTGGAGCAAAAAAAAGATAAAGCATCCTTCTACTATCCTGGAAAGAAGCCAGAATTAACTGTAAGTGACAAACAGTTACAGCCACAAAAATTGGGTACTAAACCAGGAAATATGCAGAGCCACGATAAAGAAAGGATATTGTATAGGTTCACTAAAAACATGCCACTAAGAAACCCACTCATACAACAAAAACAAATACTTTGTTATTTCCAACTGTAGACCTCTTCATCTCCAAAGTCAAGGAAAGCAGAGTCAGAAAGCTTCCCAGAAATTGAACTACTATTACTTCAGATATTATTTTGCAGTACTTTTGTGGAAAAAATTACTGGTCAGGTAGCAACCTTGCAGATTCTCTCTGCAGACAATAAATACTGGATTAAAAAAATATATGTCACATCTCCAGAAAAAGAGAGACCCCAAATCTCTAAGGAGGTTACAAGATTTCTGATTTATTTGCCTGGAAAAATGGAATCATTTGATCCATCTGGCACAGAAGGACTTGGAGGAAAATACAGCCCTTTCTTGTGGTATTTGGCAGTCTCATGAAAGGCATTAGAGTTTCTCCACAGATTAGAATGGCTTAGAAACTACTGTCCAGACCACTTCCCGAGAATAAGAGTGTATTTAAGTGGTCAAAAGGCTTTTGATTGCAGAAGGGGAAAGGAATTGACTACTTTAGGTAGAATTATTAACTGGCCATACAAAAGGCTAATTTATACCCTTATCGATATATTTTTTTTTTTAGAATAAATAAATCACACTAGTTTTATTTAAGCTTCACAAATAAGGGCCAAGAAAAGAGGGGAAAAAGGTCATCTATATTAGCATACAATTAAATCATACCTGAGCTAAAGTATACCTAAGTATATTGCTTCTCATGCTGGTGGGAGATTGAGGGAGGGTGGGCAGGCCAGAATTTTTACTTCTCTAAACACTTAGTTTTGAAAACTTTTGGAAGTTTAACAGCATGCAACAGTCACAATTATTAGATGCTAAGAAGATATTTCTCTATTCTCAAGAAAATCTAAATGAGCAAGTTCATCTTGCATGTAATGTCTTACCAGAAAAAATAAACACCTTGTTGCAGGTAGCTAAAAGGAATGGCAGACAGAAATATTCTGTTAACATTAGAATTTGTCAGTCCCGAAGACAAGACAACTTAAGTTAAGACAGTTTTCCTAACATAGTATAACTACTGGAAAAAAACCCACCACACTTAGCAGCTAAGATGTCAAGTGCGAAGAACTACAGTGCTGAGCCCATGGGTAGCTGAGCACACACTGCTTCGTGCTGCAAGAGGTAAGGCTGCTTCAGTCAGAGAACACGCTAAGCGATGATATAGACAGAGATATATATTCCACATGAGCATTTCTGTGCTCCATATGATCTGCAACAACATGCAGTTGGGGTTACTATGCACTTTAAAGAGACATGATTGCCTGCTATTCTGATGAAAACAAATTTCAAATTTTCCTTTAAGCCTAGATCTCATTCTTCCAAAGGAAGAATTTTTAAGTCGAATTAAAAAAAAATTGTATGAAAAACTGGCTGAATATCATCAGAAATGCAGTTGTGGTCTTCTCCCTCTTCACCTTCTGAAGGGAGCTTTGGGAGCTGGATAAGGATGCATAGTAATTGTTGCTCAAATCAGATATGATTAAGAAAACAGATGGATGTTTAAATATAACACTGATTTTGTGCCTAAAAGAAAAATACCAAAGAGAGTTGGAACTACATCTAATTTACTTTTGCTGGCACTGTGGTTTATGTAAAACTATTATGATTCAAGAATAACTGAATCATTCACAAAGTATGCTTTCTATAACCATGTGTAAATATTTGTGCCAAAACTCAAATTTTTTAATTAATTCAAATCTCTGCCTTTCATTTGAAAAGCTTCCTAGGTTTAACTGTTGTAACTCTCTGTATATTAAACATTTGGGCAGGAAAAAGATTTTGTAATAAGTCAAGCAGATTAAGGCAGAGCTTGATAATAAAAATATTTCAACAGCCATAAACTAGTTCTCAAAAAATTAAGGAGTCTTAAGAGATTATAACATAAACTATTTTTGAATTCCCAGAATGCTCCAACTGAACATAATTAAATTGTTTTGGAAATTAAATATGCACATTTGTTGAAGAAAAAAATAACATAATAACTGATGTACTTTTCTCCTGTAAGAAAGCACAACCTCAACTGTGTATATATTACCAGAGCTATAAACTACTGTTCAGCATGTGCTGACTATGCTCCACTGTAAAAAGAAATTAAAAAAATAAAAAATAAAATCTCCCTTTCAGGTGTGCAGGACCTCCTCTCCAAATGCTGCCTGAAGTCAGTAATGGCTAAAGTGTTCCCATACATGACACTCAAAAGCAAAGTTAAGAGACTTGTCTTCACTTTTAGGACTTCTGTTTTGGACAAAACCATATTCCAGGGGCTAATAGCTAGTAATGGTATTGACCGACTTCGTGGAGTTGAGTGGTATAACTAGCAGATGCAAGTGAACACTTCTATGATTTCCAGAACCTCTCTCTTTGAAAATACTCTAACTTTTTCAGGGGAAGAAATAAGGAAACGCTAACATATACTGCAAAATCATAGCTCCTAAACTGACATCAAATACTATAAACTACCAATGTAAACTTCATTGTGCACACATGCACACTCAACCCATCATTATATGAACAAATCTGACCCAGTACACAGACATCCAAATGACTCTTACCCAAAGTCGGTCATATTTATCAGGATAGGGTTTTTTTGTTTTGGGGTTTTTTTTCCATCCTTTCCTCAAAAGAGATGAGGATATAGCAAAAGTCCTAGGAGCCCCGCAAGAAGGTGCAGTAAGGAAGGGGTTGGACTACACATAATATGGAACAAATCCAATTTTCTAAAGTCAAGTTCAGTTGCAAAGAAACGCGGAGCTTGTGTATTAGGGAACTGGATTCCATCTCTACTACAGTTCCTAAATGTTAATAGAATTCACTTGTAACATGCAAGGCACACTTTTAAGAGGCACAGCCTTTCAGAAAACTTCTTGCTCTCCCTGTGCAAAAGAGACTAAAGAGAGTTTCCTTTAGTCTCTCTCAAAACAATTTTCCATCCATAGATTCCTATGTCACCACATTACATTGCTTAAACTTTTTTAATTTACAGAATGTCATTCATACAATTTGCAAGATTCTTCAGAAGACAGACTGTATAACAAACAAAAAAAACCCCAAACGTGTTTTCCAAACCAACACAAAAAATGGTAGCTTTTCTTAACTGTTTAAACAATGCCTGGCCTATATAAATACAGAACACATTCCTAGCAGCAATTGTTTCGACTGTGGTTTCCACCTTCAGTCTGAAAGGTGGCAACAACAAATCTTTATAAAAATCTTGTAATAGCTACCTATGTATGAAAACTCATTTGCCTTGAAAGCTCATTGACACAACGAATTAAAGCTACTAAGTGCGCAACATCAAGAATGCAAATACTGACACACTGTGGACAGATGAAGTAAAACATGACAATCCAGCTGCATTTGCAAGCACTTGTCCTATAGTGTATAGTACAGGCATTCTCTAAAAAGTTTTGGGAGAATTCATGCCAGAAATGATTGGAATTATATAAGCACGACTGAAAACACACAATTATTTTTAATGCCAGTGTATATTTTCGAACACAGATCTCACCAAGAACTAGAAATAAAACTATTCCATTCAGTTCAATCAATTTTAGTGAATCAGTACAGACCAGAACAAGATTTGAAAAGTGAGCACTTATATTCAACAGAAGTCACCTGAGTAAATTCAGAATGGTATTAGTGTAAATCATATAATTAGATATGCATTCCTAGCTGGAATTAAGACATCAGTGGTGAAGGGGCTGGATTCTAGCATATCTCAGGTCTCAGTATTTACAGTAACAGATCAGGCTGTGTACTTATGTAGCCTGCAGTCCTACACCTACTGAGCCAATACAGCACCTTGCTGCCCCCAAAAAGGTAATGTCATAATTTTGTAGTCTTTGGACTGCATAATTCAACCCTCTGAACACTTGCCTAATGCTTGCATTTGCCTATCTGACTCACTAATTCAGTGGAGAAGTTCCAGATTTTTTCTTCTTTTCCAGAGTAGTGCTGTCATTTTAGCAAATGAAATTAAGGTTGCAAAGAGATCTAACAAGTGCTAGGGCTGGTACAGGCAGTCAGAAGGAGCTCTGGGCCAGGATCAAGGAGGAGAGGCCACAGTGAAAACCTTTCCCTTTGTGGATGTAGCGAGTTGTTAAATTGGCTCATTACATCACAGGGAAAGCACACACCCATAAACGAAGTATTAAAAAAAACAAAACAAAACCAAACCAGTATGAATGTCTCTTCATCATAAAGGAAAAAAGAAGAGACATTGATTTTCAGAACTCAGGACGAGTTCTGCTGGGATGCGATATGGTGAAGTTATCTTTTCTAATTTCCAGATGAAAATCTGGGTATCACTAAATACAACTAAATACCTCTGGTAGCTGGGACTTCTTCCTGGTAGCTTTCTTTTCCACAGAGCAGTCTCACAGGAAGGTCAGACTTCTCCCTTCTCTGTTCCCCCAAACATTCATCATTATGAAAGCAAGATTCTCAAACCATTCTCTAATTTTATGCTGTGTCTCCAAATCATACTGGCTTTCATTTTTAAAAGTGCAGGTATGTTTTATGACTCTACTGCAAACACATGAATACTATTCAAGAAAATCTATAGTGATGAATGAAAAAGCAAGCACCAAAAAAAGTGGTGAAAAACATAAGATAGAAAGAGCAGCTTACAGTTGAGTAACTGAGTTCAGTCATATTATTTCTTCTATTTACCGCATTGTAATCCATCTGGATTTCAATTTAGGGAAAAAAAGGTCAGTTTCTACTACTATAAATCCAACACCATACACTACATCCCTATTAGCAGGCCAATACTGCATATCTTTTACTGCATAGTAAAAGAAAAAAATAAAGCTTACCTGGAACCCATTTAATCTCCATTCCTATATCCTTTTCTTCCTGTTTTTTCTCTTTTTCTTGGATACTTTGCAAAAGTTCTCTGTACTTGGCAATTTGCTCTTCATCATCTTTCTGGCTTTTCCTGGGTTTGTCATCTTCCATTTCATGAGCTACATCACCACCTAGAAAGAGAGAGTAAAGCTATCACAGACAGCCTCAAGAAAGTGATCAATTGCAGTTAGTGTTTAGGATAAGGCACATACATTGTTTCTAAAAAACAAGCTAAAATATTTTCATCTATTATTCCCCCAAAGAGTAGTCAGTTTTAGAATTCCCCTACTTAGATGAAATAAAAATAGTATCTGAAAAGACAAAGAAAATTTGCCCAGCAAAGGAAATCACTGATCAGACACAGTACCCTTTACTGCATTTTAAAATAATTTGTTTCAGACTCCCTTACAGCAGAGCAGTACCTAAATATCAAAAAATAGTTATGTAAAGCATTTTGAAAATAGAATGCTACATTTTAACAAAAAAACCTTGCAAGACTCTGTAACAGGAATAACTATTCTATGCCTTAATCTTCAGTGACTTGCTGAATTAATAAATGAAGCAAGATGGAAAGAGGTTTTTTCCTTCCTTTTTTTAAAAAAATACAATTACAACGTGACTTGCAATAAGCTTTCAAACATATGTTTCAGAGAGAACATGCCTTTAAGGCTTTAAAGATGCTGCAGCTCCTTGAACTGCAGAAAACCAGGTTTGGGGCATGCTCCTTTTTCTTTTTTCTCTGATTCAGCAGTAAAGCTGTGCTTCCTACAGTACCGAGTTGCATGGACAGCATAACTGGAGTCTAGAAAGACAGATCACAGTTGCAAGTTAACACAGCGTGACCTCTAGTCTTTGGCTAAAACTTAGGTGTGATGCTGTTCTCTTCCACATCCCATCACTGCAAGCTTGTTGTTGGCTGGGAGCAGAAATCTTTACTGTTCATAGAATCTTTTAGGTTGGGAAAGACTTCTAAGATCATCAAGTCCAACCGTTAACCTAACACTGCCAAGTCCGCCACTAAACCACTTCCCTAAGTGCCGCATCTACATGTCTTTCAAATAACTCCAGGGATGGTGACACAACCATTTCCCTGGGCAGCCTGTTCCAGTGCGCTGACAACCCTTTTGGGGAAGAAATCTTTCCTCATATTCAATCTAAACCTCCCCTGGCACAACTTGAGGCCATTTCCTCTTGTCCTATTGCTTGTTACCTGGGAAAAGAGACAGACACTCACCTCACTACAACCTCCCTTCTTAAGGTAGTTGGAGAGAGGGATAAGGTCTCCCCTCAGCCTCTTTTTCTCCAGACTAAAAAAACCCAGTTCCCTCAGCCATGCCTCATAAGTCTTGTTCTCTAGACCCTTCACCAGCTTCGTTGCCCTTCTCTGGACACGCTCCAGCACCTCAATGCCTTTCTTGCAGTGAGGGGCCCAAAACTGAACACAGTAGCTGAGGTGCAGCCTCACCAGTGCCCAGTACAGGGGGACAATCAATTCCCCAGTCCTGCTGGCCACACTATTTCCAATACAAGCCAGGATTTGCTAACAAGTCACTTTTGCTAACCTCCAGTCAACTGGGACCTCCCCGGTTAGCCAAGACTGCTGATAAATGATGGAAAGTGGCTTGGTGAGCACTTCCGCCAGCTCCCTCAGTACCTCTTGGGTGGATCCCATCCGGCCCCATAGACTTGTGTGTGTGTCTAAGTGGTGTAGCAGGTCGCTAACCATTTCTCCTTGGATCATGGGGGCTTCACTCTGCACCCCACCTCTGTCTTCCAGCTCAGGGGGCTGGGTACCCAGAGGACAACTGGCCTTACTATTAAAGACTGAGGCAAAGAAGCCAGTAAGGACATGAACCTTCTCCTCATCCTTTGTCACCATGTTTCCCCCCTGAAATCCAATAAAGGATGGAGATCTTCCTTAGCCCTCCTTTTGTTGCTAATGTATTTATAGGAACATTTTTTATTGTCTTTTACGGCAGTAGCCAGATTAAGTTCTAGTTGGGCTTTGGCCCTTCTAATTTTCTCCCTGCATAACCTCACGACATCTTTGTAGTCCTCCTGAGTGGCCTGCCCCTTCTTCCAAAGGTCATAAACTCTCCTTTCTTTCCTGAGTTCCAGTCACAGCTCTCTCTTCACCCAGGCCAGCCTTCTTCCTCGCTGGCTCATTTTTCGGCACATGGGGACAGTTAACTGCAGCTGCTTTTTCACTTTCCTCATCAGAAGCTGAGATCTAAGTGGAAAGCATCTGCTCACGCAAAAATCAAAAGGCATTCTGTTTTGAAGACGAAGAAGAAAAATAAGCCATTTTGTTATTTCTCCTTCCTGGTGTCATGTGAAATGAGAAGTAAAGCTATACTGAATGGGAACCAAAGAAATTCTTAAGCTAAGAAAGGCTCCCTTGAAACTGGATAAGTTAAGAGGCTACCAATTTGTATTTATAACTAGTTTTGCTAGTTTTGATATAAGAAATTTAAGTGGCAACGCATATTGTCATACTTCCTCATCTAGATAAAACATGCATTTGTTTTGTCAAAATTAACAGTTTTAAAACAAATGTTCAACATCGCCTTCAAAAACACCTTAACAGCCTTTTCATTCTGTAAGCAAATAAAGAACGCTTGACAACAGCTGCAAGAAAGGAAAGTGAGCTGAATATGTTCTCAAAGTTTGTTCAGAGTTCAAATAACCTTGTCACTAGCTTTCAAGTATCATACTGTATTGCACAACAAGAGGAATCACTTTCTGATGGATATTAAGGCAGTAATGCTTTCTGCCAATAGCCTGTTCAAAGACTTTTTGAACAAAAAACACAAACAAAACAGAAAGTTCTGCTGCATTAACAGCTGCACTGCAAGGGAAAACCAATTAACCTGTGAAGGAAAAAATGGCAAAAGCTGATGAAATTTAGAGTACAAAATACGAGAATATTCTTACTGTTTTCAAAGGAGAGTAGTAACAGAAGCCCAACACCGCAAGAGACTGTGCTCTCTGCTCAAACTCCTACTATGGAGAGCAGGGCTCTACAGAGTTCCCTATAAGCCTGTTGGTAATCAAAAAGTGTTTGGATAACTCTTAGATATATGGTTTAACTTTTAGGTTGCCCTTTGTGGAGTCAGGACTTGGACTCAATGATCCTTGTGGGTCCCTTCCAACTCAGGATATTCTATGATTATACATCAGGAACAGCTAATTAAATAAATATACTGACAAAAGTATTTTGTCATATAGTCTATTCAGGTATTCTGTGTGGCTGTGCAAAGCCAAACAGCAGAAAAGATGTTGTTGCTCTTGCAACGATAAAAAAAACAGAACGAAAGCTTAGGCATAAAACCCATAATGCTTAATTTGAAGCATCATTTAAAATGCCATACACTAAGTCACTTGTGCTCATGGTCAAAACAGCAATTATGGGCTGGATTTGATGCACGCCACAAACGTTTTCTAACTGGAACAAATGCATCCAAGTAACAGAAAATTCAGAATCAATGCAAAGCAGACACTTTGTGCTACGAACCACAACATACCAGGTCACTGAAATACTTGACTTTACAAAAGTATTGTATAATAGTATTACTAACATTCATGACCACATATTTTAAGTTTAAAAATTCCATAAAAAACAGATTTGAACAGGCCAACAAAACCTGTTTATAAATAAAACATTTTAATAAGTTAAAAAAAAAATGAATAAAAGTACAGGACATTTTTTTCCTTCTTATCACACTCCTACATTTCCATTCAAGCAGCTGACATTGATTTTTCCCATTTGTGCATAGTGCTACATAATTCTGCTGGATGGAATCCTGTTTTATCCATTCAGTTATGTGATACAAAAGTTCAGGAACACGTTAAAGACATGACAACATAATTCCTCTATTAATAACTTACTTTTCAAAACATCATTAGAATCTAGACATTTCCAAGTTTAAAATTTGTTAGTGTGATAAGATTACTTAAGGTCAATTTCTTTTCCTTCCCAGCAATGGAAGTTTATTTTTTAAAATTCCTGGAATATTGCTCACTTATAGATGTTTGCTTTCATCATCACCCTATTACAGATGCTAGTCTTTAACATAGCGGTAGTCTTGTACATAACAGAAGATGGAAATGCTTTTCTCTGCATCTACCGCTCCCATGCAGATACTTTACTCAGCATTAATAAAGAAACTAAAGCTCACAGAGATGCAGTTTATAAGTGCATTTTTATGTAAGATGAGAAACAAATGGACATTAACCCTGCCAAGATATTGCCAAGCTAAATTCGCTGCCAGAAGATTTCCCAACTCTATAACCAGAAAAATCTGTAATATTCTTTTGCATGCTCCAAACTCATCTCTGATTGCAACAACCTGATTTAATGCAGTATAAATCAATTTTAACATCTGTTTGAAAGACCTGATTAAGGCTTAATGCAATTTTCTTTGCCTTGTAATTTAGGCTATATATATTATTAATTAAGAGCAGACTGAATTTTAGAGTGAAAACAAGCAAGGCAATTGAGGAATTTACATGATGGTGAACTATACACAGAAGATTTACATACCTTATGAAGTTAAGATTACATTCTCTTTATATTCTTAAGAAGTACGTGAATCAAAAAATATTTAAAAGATGTTATTACTACACTCTAAAGTTCTCTTAAATATGTTCTGCTGCTTAGCTTTCCCCTTACTGTGTAAGACCTATGGCTTAGGAGTACCAAGATGGCCCATAGCACACCTTTTCTCCACTGCCATTCACACTCCCCTGGATACCCAAGAAGAGCTACTGCTGGAATGAAGCAGCTCTGTACAATCCACATCTCCCTCAGGACCTTCTAAGGTCTGGAGTGCATTCAACACCCTGTCTAGGCCATCCCAACAAGCACAGTCTTAGGGCAGCTTCCTCAGTATCTCCTTGCCCTGCAGGAACTTTAGTATTGGTATAGAGGACCACAAAGAGGACAAAACACTGTATTAACCTATAAATAGATTTCTGCAGTGAGTATTGTACCTAATCCATTTAGTTGTTAGCCACTCCATGTTTCAAAGCAGGACTTTTCCTCTGAAAAGGAAGTACCTCCAGTTCTACTGAAAATAATTTTATCTCAGAAATCAAGAGATTAAAGTAGGTATTGCCAAACTTGACAAAGAAATGTTAAGATATCCTGTAAAAAAGAAAGAGAGGGGTACGAGGAAAAAGAAAAAGGGAAAAAAATGATTTTACACTCAGAGGTGGAAGCTTCTATTCAGAAACCAGCTATTTAGCGGCTTAATCATTAGGATAATTCCTAATCACCTACCGTTTGGTAATTTTTGATCAGTGTTACTCAGGCTTCACAGAAAGGCAGCAGATCTTCATTCAGCACTGAATGAACAGAATAGCTACCACATTCTCTACATAAATCATTCAAACGTATGAAGAAAAGCAACTTTTATTTAACAGATTTATCCTAACAGCAATAAAGAAAATATGCCATGATTTAGATCACCTGTGATCTTGCTACTTGAAATCACTCAAATTATAATCATTATACTTGGCTTAATCAAACATTAATTATACCAGGTAAAGAGATTTTGCAGTACAGAAATGAAAACCAGAAAGGTGGTTTAAAGCTAGGGTGATAATACTTAAGCCAAACTCTCACTAACGAATCTTCTAAGTAAGCTGTAACTCCAAATTCAGCTAACGTACTTTGTCTTCAAAAAGAATGTAGTAATTTTGGGGTCATACTAGTGATATTTATTTGGAGAATCAGAATCAGGTTTGCATAATAAACCTCAATTGTAGCTTTAGAGATACCACTTTAAAAACCTGCACATGTGTTTTCTTATCATGTATAAAGAACACTGGAAAAGTGTATTTAACTCAAACAAACAAACAAAAGAAATAAAGAAAAAAGGAATGTCAAGTTCCAGCAAATTTAAAGAACTCTACAGCTTCCATGTTAGCATGCCTAACTTCTGAATCTTTTCCAAAAAAATTTTAGCATCTGTCAACCTGTCAGTGTTCTGTCATCAATCCATTTATTTCTGAATTGAAAAGAGCCAAAAAAACCCAACCAACATGCTCACCACCAATTTCCCTCCACCTTTAGGTCACACACACAAAAAATATATGCCACTTTCAGAGATGTTTAGGTCTGGAGGAAAGGTAGGTTATTTTCATAGTAGAACCTGACCACGGCTTTTATATAACAAGCATAATACTGACCCTGTAAAAGACAATATTCAAAGCATTTTCTAAAGATATGGAATTTACATATTTAAATAACTTGCGTTCAAAACACTGCAGCTAATGATGTTGTGGACAACATTTATTCACCTAAGTACCTTGTTGCTGTTCTTCCTCTTCTTCACTAGAAGCAGCCAAATAAGCTTGAAAATCCATGTCAAGAAGTTCCTCTTTTTTAAAAGTTCTGCTAAGTGATGTTACTCGTTCATGATCTGTCTCATCCCATGTGATATCTACCTTAAAAATAAAAATGCCACTTGTAGAATCTGAAACACTAAAATTAAACATTGTTAACTCTGTTGTTTTAGGGAAAATTACTCGACACCTTCCATTTAAGACGCAATGTAAAACTGTTACTTATGTTCTCTACAACAATTAACTATAATAACTATTTACTAAAATAAATTTAATTACAACTTTTTGGAATTTGTTCTACAATGAGTTTCAAGGAGTTTTAACTACATGAAAGAATGAAGAAGTCTCCTCCTGCACTGAAGGGTTTTGTAACAGCAGGTGACAACACAAAACCTCTGCAAGCCAAATTTCCTTTGTGGCAGCAGATACTGTTGTTGAAGCAGCCACCAACTCCTTTCCTTCCCTTTTCCAGCAGCAACTCATTCCTGGAGTCATGCATGGATTGCAATGGGGACAATGAAAACATTTGCGGAACTGCACCCTCAACTGGAAGGTGAAACAGATCTGACTGAAAAATGATCCAGCAGGAATTACTTATCTCTCAACTAATCACTTCTCCAATGTGGTTCACTTCGTGGCCAGATGGAAGTTTTGGCTGTCACATAAGACAGAGTAGGAATAAATAGCTACAAGGAGGGGAAGCAACTGTTTAAGCCTGGCACTACTTGTTGAGCTACAAACAAATACCCATTTTAGGCAAATTACAAGATTTTACTGTGAATAACAAAGTAATTCCACGTGCAACTTGTAACAGAGGTATAATGAGGTCAAAATGTAGTACTTAATTTGTAACAAAGAAGCTGAATCTCTTTTAAAATCCAAAACTCCAGCTTATTTATGGGGTTGCAACTTGTGGCTCTGTAACATGCTTATATCTTTTAATATGTTTGATGTCTTTATTTTGAAATGGTGAAGCTAATCAGGAATCTTTCCCCACTACTTATATAATTTATAAGCCGACAATAAAACTAAACAAATTCGAAACATTGTAAAGATACCTTTGATGTTCCCATAGCGGCAGATGTGAAGTACTTTGGCTTGTATACAGCTATGTTCACTTCTGAAGCTTCATCTTTTGGCTTATCATCAAATGTAACGTTATCTGGAATAAATCTTAAAGGCAAATAAACCATGTTATTATTCAAATACACTGGGAAATTTCATAGTATAAACAGTCTAAGCTTTTCATGAGTATGGTACATCAGCACAAAAGAATTTGCTAAAATAAAAAGTTGGTAAGACTGAAAGGGAAACAAAAGAAACAGACAAGTACTCCACACATGTAAGATGAACTGTCTGGCTTCTGCACAGCTACTTCACAGGTTTTTGATATATAACACCACCATGTTGGGGAAGTAAACTAGACAACTTTCAGTTTGGTATTAGCAGGGTCAGAGGTGGTTTTGTTTGTTTCAAGAATCATCTTTTCAGGAAGCTAATTATTAAAAATTCAAAAGAAAAAAGTGAATAAAATAGAATTTGGGAACAGATAAAAAAATTGAGAACATTTTAGGGAAGCCTGGTACACCTTTAACATTACAATTAGTAGGGGATAAAAAAAATATTAAAAAGACGAAACTCATGTGTTACAATGGAAGAAGTTAGATGAAAAACTAACCCTTTGTACACTACATGAGAAATTACTTGGGCTTTTTTTTTTTTTTTAAATCATTGCAAATGTAATCTGATGAATACTATTCAACATTAAAATTTTAATGCTTTTCCTCATCTACTTTGTTAAGAGCTTTAAGCAGCTGTGTCTGTTGTAAAACACTATCTTTCTATGTTTCAAAGCATGAAAAGTTACATGTTCATTTGGCAGAGGTCATCATCTTCAAAACGGTTCAAAGCAAATGAACTAAGTTCATCTAGAAAATGATTCAAAGCAAAAAGACTTATCTTTCACTGACTTCCAAGAGTGCCCATAACACAGGCCCCAGCAGGCAAAGCCAGTTTCTGCCAAAACTTATGATTTAGTAACTTCTCTTCTGCTCAGACTACAAGGCTTTTCAGTAACAAAAGGAAATACTAGCAATAAAACACAACTATAATTTAGAATTCTTTTTTTCCCCAAACGTGCTTCCAGCTCACTCATAGGGGCTGGCATAGTAACCTATTGCAGCTTCATGACAACAGCAGCAATATCCTTGCCCTGTGGTAAGCAATCCTGAAAAAGAGCCACTTCTGGGCCTTTTGGGAAAGAAAAGAAAAAGCGGGGGCGGGGGGGAGGCAGCAGTACGTTGTTTTGTTTTCTAAATCCTACCACTTAATCGTACCCAAAAGGTTGAAGATGCAACCAGAACATTTTACCTGACTTCTCTGAGAATAATCTCTCTATGCAGAGATCCTCTCAAACTTCCCGTATTCCAGTAAAAATGCTCAAAAAGAAGAAAAAGGAATCATAGGGCAACTGAACAACTCACTGGATGCCTAATTTATTTACATATCTCATTTTGGTTACAGAATAAGGACAATATAGTTTACTCCAAATTATTTTAAATTGGCTTTAATTCTCTGTCCCCTCCCTGGCCCAACATGTAAAGAAGTCAGCACAGGATTTACCTCAGGTCTATAAAAGAACAGCTACTTTCAAATTCCAGTCCATCACATTCCTCATAAATTTTATTGGCTGTTTCAGGAGCATCACATTCTACAACTGCATAAAAGTACTTCAGTCGCTTAAATTGATACTCCCGCAGTTTTTCCCTATAAAGCCTGCAAAAGTGGAAAACACCATAATCAAGTGAGCTGCCTTTAACAACTTCTCATTTGCAAAATATTTTAATTCAACTCATTAAAAACACACACCATTCAAACACTCTCCTAATCTCATAATAAGATGTTAAACAGCATGAAGTTCTACCGGTATCTATTCAGTTTTATTTAAGTAAAAGGACTCATGTTATTAAGCGTACACTTTCTGTACCTGACTCTGCTTCCCACAGGCAAGGTTAGAACAGAGCACAGAATAGCATATTTGTACACCCCCTGTGCAGGCCACAGAAAGTAGTATTTAATAGTTCCTATCAAGTTGTTTGCAATTATCCTGGATCCTAACAAGGCAGATGAAAAGAACATTCATACATAAGTAAGAGTACATGTTAAGAACGCAAGAGAAACTGGGAGACTGTAAGGACAGGATTGCAGATGCTCACACTAGAAAGAGGCAGTGTAGGACTGATGAGTAAGAAAGTGGTATGGGTGAGGAAAAGAATCAGGATACCACCTTGGCTAGCACAGCTGGTGGTGGCATCATACAAGATGACAGCAAGAGAAAAAGAAAAGCAGAACAGAGACTAAGAAGTGGATGAATTGGTGGAAGGATGCAGGAGAGAGATCACAGGGCTGAGGTCCTGTCCCATGAATTTAAAGGGTATGTACACAGGTATCACTGAGGTATCTCTGGGATATCTGGATTTCTGTTTGTTGTATTCCAGAATTTCTAGAGCCTGCTGAGCAGCAAATCCAACACTTTAGGATGCACCTTGATGCACACAGTGAAGCTAACTTCAGCACACACTGTGAGTTCGTCATACAATTCCCTGATGCACTAGAGACTTTCTTCAAAGGGATCTGCACTTATTTTAGAAGCATCCAGATTTTCCAAATATAGGGCAGTCCAGCGGGATGTATTATACAAAAGTGGCCCCAGTCAAGCTGCCAAACATCTGGAAATTCTGGAAAAATATAAAAGCAAAACCTCCCAACTTCCATACAGACAAGACTTTCAAGGAGAACAAAAGGAAAAAAAAAAAACCAGAACAAAAAACCCCCAAAAAACCACGACATGCCTGAAGAAGCCTGGACGATGGTAGGCCTGATGAGCTCAGCCTAGTAAACCAGGGCTGCTGCTGGTGGCTTTCAAGAAATCTCAATCTGGGAATTCTTGGCCTAAGTTAAGGTCCCTGTTGATTACGCATATAAAAATTTTGACAGTAAGCAACAAAGGGAGTTTACTGCATGAATGGCAATTCATAGAGGAGAAATACTACGTTAAGCTTTCCACACATTTGTTCCATTTATTATTCCAATGAGCTACATAATAAAAATTTTGATCCCAATTATCAACAAGCAAATTTCCTCAAGTTCCATTATAATGCATTTATTCAATGCATTGACAATGAACAAGGGCCGGCTGTAAAATATCCCTTGAAAAAGCTATAAAATCGAGGCATCCACAGGAGACTTCCAGATATGAAATTTTAGAAACAGGAGCTGATCGGGATTTTCACTGAGAATTAGACATATTATATCTCTCATTTGAAGATAAAGTTAATACCCATCATTCTCTGTGGTACTCTCTGGAAGATTGAATAGTTCCACAGGTCCTTTTTGTTCTTCCTCTTTCAATCTCTCTTTTCCAAACTCCGAAGGATAAATCTACAAATACAACACCACAAAAGTAAATTTAACTGTAGCAGCATAAGGTATACCAACTAAGAAAAAATATCTCACCAAGCCTTTAAGACATTATGTTTTTTCTCTAAAATCAGTAAAGGGATCAATTCCGTAAACTTTAATACCCTCTTAATTTTAATTTACAGAAAAGACAGTTTAATAAACAAACTGCCTGTTAGGAATGAGAATATTTCGGCATAGATAAAGAACAATAGGAACCCGGACTTCATGCATTTCATTGTGGCCCTGAATTTTCAAAAAGGGGCTAACATTTCTCAGGAAGCTGGAGACAGACACTGAAAATGGAAAAATATAACTTAACTAATCAGAATTCAACCAATTTATTAATAATTCAAAAGTGGGTAAAACCAAGAAGTGTTGTGAATGGTAAAAGGGGTTGGAAAGCATTTAGAAATAGCCAGATTTAAGCTTGGGTTGTCTACCATAAAGATCACTGAAATTAAACTAGCCAAGGAAACGTAGTCTCCCCCACTAGACTTTGAGAACTTCACTATTAGTCTCAGAAAAACGCACTTAGAGTCAGCCTCATAAACATGAGAAATTAACAGCTTTGGACTGTAACTCTACCAAATACATGCCCATTGCTGAAAACCAGCACATCTTTATTTCTAACACAGTAAGTTAAATTGCAACAGTTTCTCATTTGTCAGGTCAATATCTCTTGTGGTTCTCCACAGAACTGTCTTACTTCGTTCTTATTTTGTAGTCTTTTTTTTTTTTTTTTTTTTTTTTTTTGTACAGTAAAGGCCAGTAACTCCTTTTATGAATCAGGTCTTACCTTAACAGAAAATATCGTTCCTCCTTTGGGCGTGAAAGAATTAAATAGAGCCAGCAAATCCTTAGCCTTCAACCTATCCCAATCCATATTACAAACTGCCAATCTACTTGTAATCTGAACAGAGAGGAAAAAAAAGGACATAGGTTTAATTCCTGACTGCTATGGGGAACACACAATTCTTTAGCAACTATCCTTGGTAAAAATCAAAGTCAGCAACAAACTGCTGAAAGAATAAAAGAAGCATTTTCCTCAAGAATGTGTATCACTTAAACTAGCAAAGGTTAGAAGGAGCAATCACCGGAGCAGATAAAAAGGACATAAATAGTGAAGCACCACAGAACATCCTGCACCAATCACAGGTTTAAGACTGCAGTTACAATGTCAGTGCTTAGGATTTTGTTATCATCATATGGTTAGTGACAATAGCAACTAGTATCACAGTATCGTAACAGCAGTAGAGTACTGTGATTTCTTATACACTAATTGTACTCAGTCTTAAAGTCCTACTTCATTGTCTAAAGATTTTGTATTTTCTTAAAGCATGATTTAAAAAATTAGATTTAAAAAAGTGAAAAAAGCCAGTAGTGAACAAAAGCAGTACTATTTAAATTCTGGAATTTCTGAAAAGCTCCATTCTGATTGTTCTTTCACTTACGGATAGCTTATCTATCTATAGGTAAGCCTCTGCTTAGAGGGAAGGGGAGACACCAGTGAAAACTGCAAGTCTCTCATTCTCAGCCAATTTCATCACTTGCATTCTATAACTAAAAAGCTGAAAAACCTTTATGAAAAATACTTTCACAAACTGTTTCACAGATGACGGTCTATATTGAAATCATAACAGTGTACATTTCTGAGTTTGTCATGTAGCAACTTTACTCATGCCAAGTGTTGTTACCTCATCTCCACGAGGGGCATCTTTATCTAGCTCACGCCACGAATGCTCTATCTCTGGCTCCTTTGGAAATAGTTCATTTAAATCCTCATCATCCTCTGAGCTTGTTTCAATGTTCCCTATGCCTCTAGCTAGATCAGGCCCACTATCACTTTCCTCATCATCTTCTGAATCACTATCTTCTTCGCCTGTTTCCGCATCATCTTCTGGCTCCTCTTCCTCGCCTGTTTCCCCATCATCTTCTGGCTCCTCTTCTTCTGATTCTGCATACTCAGAAGGATCACTTGCAGAAATTTCTTCCTCTGATTGCCTTTTACTGAGGTCACTTTGATCACAGGTGTCTGTGCATACAGTCACTGCAAGATAAACATTAGATATCTATTTTTATGTTGGAATTACATATGATGCTTTACAAAGAAGAGGAGACCTCAGGTTTTCTTCATATGGATTTACTGAACCCCTGAAATGCATAATGATGCAGGAACAAATTACATCAGGGAAGTGCAAACAACATAAATCATCAGTATTGCCTCTTCGGCTTGTCTAATCTAATCTAATTGCTCTTTAGACCCACAATTGTATTATCAATCTCAAACTCTAATGAAATATTATTCTGTTACTCTATTTATATGTAGAGAATCAACAGGTAGAAATTAGATTTCAATAATGTAGACTATAAGCATGCACAAGCAATATAAAAAAAGTTTTTCTTCAAGTCACCTGTTCTCTCTAATGGCCTCTAACATTAATAGCTTGATGCTGCCATCCTTATGCTTTCAGTCAACAAGCGTTGATACACTGAAGCCTTCATAGTATCAGACCTTATATTTGCCATTCAGTTTGATAAATACAGTAGTGTATACACTACTATACATTTTACTTTTCTAACCAACCAACAATTTCAGCTCCAGCAATTAAAAGGACATGGATGTTCACAATCTTACTGAAGAATCAGCACTGGTTCTATAAAGAGCTGACGAACTCCAATTCTTCAGCAACACTGAATCTGAGTCAGTCAGCTATTTTATGACTGACCTTGTGAAAGATCTTCCATGGATAAAACAAAACCAGCAACATTCAAGTAAACAAGTAGAATTAAGCTATGTTATTTGAACAACTAACCTGATTCCTTTATTTTTCCTCCTAGGGAGTGGTCCCTCCTGGGAGCTTTAACTGATTGAGTACCACTTGGTTGTGAAGACTTTTGCTTGTTTTGAATTGAAATTGATCTTCCTCCTGATGCACCTCCTTGCTTGTTTTCCCCTTTGTGTAAAAGGCCCTTGCTTCCCCGAGAGTGGTCAATTTCTGTTGCAGTTTTCTTAGAGTCTTCTTTCAAGTTCAATTTAGACATTTTTTGTCCTTCATTTTTAAGGTCATCTAGTTTTGTCACAGCTCCACATGTTTGGTCCCCTGCTTGTTTGTTTATTTTGCTCTCCTCCCTAGGAAGGCCTTCGGCTAGTAGTTTTGCAGAATCTGCCTCTCCTTTAGGTTTAGCTTTTTTTTTTTTTTTTTTTCCCCCAGTATGTTCTTTACTATCACTTTCTGAAAGATCAGAGTCAGACTCTGACAAGGCATAAAATTTCCTGAGGTTCTCTGTAGAAGTATAGTTAACAGGGCGACCTCTTTTGTCTACTGTATATTTCAGCTTAAACTTCTTGTCATGAAACATAGCTCGGAATCGTTTGTCAATCTTGATTTTACGTTCTTTTTCGGGCATCTCCCAAAATCTGGGATCCCTAGTAACACAACTAAACCGCCCATCGCTCAGTATTTCCTCTTGGGATGACATTTTTGATGCTGTTGAAGACTTGGACATCTACAATATAAGAGAAAAAAAAGCACTTCAGATTAATAGATAGATTCATATACATAATTGAAAAAAATTGAAGAATTAAACAAAGTTAAGGCTTCTAACCTATGCCTAAAAAGTTTTTTCCAAAAGCACATACGGCAATTTAAACGAGTTGCAAATAATCCTGTCACCACCACAGTCTCGGCCACCAAACATAGTTTCTTCGGATAACGGATATGCAACTAAAAAGACCATACCGGCTGCAGATATGGCCTTAAGTGATTCCCGATCAGTCGGGAACAAGACCTTAAGCAGCTTCACTGTAAGCCAGGCCTCAGACTTTTACTTCCGAGAGAACTCGGCCGCTTCGCATTTTAAAGCGCCAGTTAGGAAGGAAGTCAGCGAGAGCGGCAGCGTTTTGAGGAGCTCAGCCCAGTGCCATCAGCAGCTCCGGGGCAGGCAGAGGCTGAGCGCGGCCCAGCAGCAGCGCGGCAGCACCAGAACCTGCCTTCCCCGGGCGCCCGCTGCCCCGCGTCCAGCCCCCGCCCACACCCGCCTCCCTCCCCGACCCCAGCGGCGGACAAGGCCCCGCGGACGCGCCCCAGTGAGGAGCCCCGCTCGCACTGCCCGACCGGCCCGAGCCCACACACCGTTACCGGCCG
>NW_010972886.1:12168824-12169094 GCF_000737465.1 Haliaeetus leucocephalus | reverse complement strand
GCCGCCGCCTCACGGCCCGGCTGCGCTCCCTCAACGCGGAGGCCCCCAACCTCCACCCACCACGCCGCGACACGCCGCAGCCACTTCCGGCGGGCACTACGACGACCGCGGTAGGGCAAACCTCTCCTAACCAATCACACGTCGCGGCCGGCGGAAGGGAGGGGGGGGGCCGGGCATCGGCGCGCATGCGCACAGGGAGTTGGAGGCCGATCTGGGCGGCTCCGGGGACACAGAGGCCGTGCATGCGCCGGGGGCGCGCGCCCGAGGCCA
>NW_010972886.1:12168509-12168755 GCF_000737465.1 Haliaeetus leucocephalus | reverse complement strand
GCCGTCGCCGGCTCTGGGCGCCGTCGGGAGGATCCGCCGCCGCTGTTGCTTCTCCTCCCGCCGGCTCTTCGTCGGGTTCGGGCGCGCTGAGCCCCTTCGACCGGCGGCTGAAGCGGAAGCAGAAGAACTGGGCGGCGGTGCAGGCCGAGCCCGCCAAGTGCGACTACCTGCGGGAGGAGGTGGGGGCGGCGGCGGCCGGCGGCCCGGGGCGGTCCCGGGCGGGCCCCTCGGCCAAGGGGGGGGGGG
>NW_010972886.1:12111241-12168358 GCF_000737465.1 Haliaeetus leucocephalus | reverse complement strand
CCCCCGCTCGCCCCCGCGGCTGCGGGGTGTTGGGCGCGGGCCGCGGCCCTCGGGAAGAAACGCTGGCTGGTGGGGAGAGCCTTGCTCTGCGCCTGCTCCTAGGGGTAGCCGTGGAAGGATGCCCGGCGTGTTTAGTTGGGAAAGGTGTTTGGAAGTTGGCAGGCGAAAGCTAATGCAGTCACTTAAAATAGTTTTAAGTCCTGATCGTGTTTTGTGTTGCTAAACTTCTCCTTTAGAACGTTTCCTCTTGCTTTGGATCTTGGCTCTGGAAGAGGTTACATAGCTCGACATTTAACCAAGGTACTCGCTCTTCGTACTTGAAAGTGTTTAAAACGAGTATCTCTTTATCCCCCTGTTTTCAAGTAGGGCTCTACGATAACTTAAACCAATCCTCTGAGCCTTGATGAGGTAAATGTAACCTCCCCACCCCTCCATATCTGTAGCTGTCATCCAAAGAAAGATGTGTGTTGTGCAAGCTGTTCTTCTATATTTATTGTCACTGAAGACTAGACAACTGGTAGTGCAAGGGAAGCTATCTGTTGTATGACACTTAACCTTTAGTCTTGAGTAGGGACATGCCTGTTTTTCTGATCGACGCACTTAGTTGTTGAAGACGAGTATCGTTCAGAGACTTTTAAGCAGTGAACAGGCTAGCCTTCGTGAACCGTGCTGTAAGTAAAGGTACTTCATTGGATGTTAATCCATGGCTTATATTTGACTGCACTTATACCTAAAAATGCAGAATATGTTTTCTGATACTACTTCTACCTCAGCTGTTCTCCCTGGGAGGAATTGCAAAGTACTACGTTGGGGGAAAAGATGCTTTCTGCTTTATATAAAGTTTTTATCAATTCTTGAAGAAATTCTTTCTAAGTTCTTGCAAGTATGTGTAAGCGTTCCAAAAAATGACTAATGCCAACTTAGAAAAAAAATGTAAATATTTGATAGATTTTTTAAATTCTATTTCAGGAAACAGTTGAAAAACTTATTCAGGTTGATATTGCAGAGAATGCTTTAGTAAGTAGCTTTCCGAATGCTAATGTGTTTCAATTCCATAATACAAAAAGAAGTGAGTTTCTGATGTTGTTTTTCTTCTAACCCAACATTAGAAAAACGCTGTAAAATCTGAAATCCCTATGGTCAGTGTTGTAGCTGATGAGGAATGCCTTCCTTTCAAAGAAGATACATTTGATCTTGTTGTTAGCAGCTTAAGGTATGTGTTAATCATTTATTTACATTTTATTTTTTGGTTCAAGATGTTAAATGATGTTCTTTTCACAGTAACTTTAAGAAAAAAGAAGAGAAAGATTAATAGTCCATTAAACAGCAGTAAGAAATGTACTTGCGTAGTTAATATGAGTGTACATTAGGAAAAACTGCTTTCCTCATGGTTCTTACTCTTTTGTTTGTTTGTTTTCCTTCAAAAGACATGTACCTTCTCTCTTTCCTGCATTTTGACAACTAGTTTCCAGGACCTTCATCTTCTCAACTGAAAAAAAAAAAAAAAGCTATTTTTATGAACTTTTGTTTTTATTTAGTATCACTTTTAGGCAGGCATTTCAGAAGTTTTGCAGCTTGAGAAACTAGTTTGTTGCTTTGGCTTCTGAAACAGATAATGTAACAATTATTTGCATTCCCTAAATTTTATTTAATGTGCAATTATAAAATGTATGCTTCTGTTATTTCAGTTTACATTGGGTGAATGACCTTCCTAGAGCTTTTAGAGAGGTAAGAAACTGCTTTTTGGTACTAAAAACACTTGCCATTACTTGCCTCCAGAGCACTCTGTATTTCCAGGTCTTTTTTAAATAAGATACACAGAAATAGCTCATGTTGCACACAAGTATTTCTTGCAGTATTTTTGGTAGTTTGAGGAGCATCAGTTGATATTTCCATTTATTTACTGTCTCAAATCAATTTGGAATAAATAACTGTGAAACAACATGTTTGTATAGTATTTTATAGTCTCAATAGCTGAGATCACAGTAACTAATGTAAACTGAGGCAATGCTATTTATTTTTATTGTGTGTTAGCTCTTACTACTTGTAGTACAAGAGTTTTCCAAATCTAACTTCTCTAGAACTGGTTTATGGAACTTTTATTATTTTTATGTCTTAATCAGATAAAGGCTTTTTGATTTTGAAATGAAGCGAATACTTGTTGAGGACAGGAAACTGAAACTGTTACTGAAAAAAATCTGATTTGGGATTATTTCAGGGCCTTCCTGCAGGTGAAAACTTCTTTCAAACTGGAGCAAGAGCAAGGAATATTTTAACCAATTTGCTGTTTTTTCATTTATTTCAAATTTGTGAGTCGTTACAGTGCTATTCTACCACCTGTTGGTATGAATAGGAGTACCTTACTGTTACGGAAATAATAGAAATTGGAATGCCTTCAGTACTTTAAAACAAACAAACAGAAAGACTTGGAAAGAAATACATAATTTTCTCTGGAACTTAAGTGTTCTATAGAGTGTCAAATATTTTTACCCCCATGGTAAAAATAACTGACACCTTATAATGTCCCTCAAAGGGGATGGAACTGGGGTTCTTGGCCGACTTTCATTGTGAATGCTCATTTCCTATGTCAGGACTACTGGCTTTAACTAGTGGAAACTGCCTTCAACTGCTTAAATTTCTTACTTGTCAATTAAAGGCTCCTTTACTAGCATAGAAAAGGTAGCTTGATTAATACTGAATTAAAAACCAGTTTAAAAGATTTTTGCTTCAAATCAGTAAGGTAAACTGTTTGAAGCCTTTGCTGTCTTGTTAAACTGATCATGTAATACGGCTCTTCTGGATATCTAAACCAGGGACCATTGCCAATTCTTAAGGAAACAAGAAAGCATGAATTTATTGGCCTTCTCAGTAGGAATGGGGCTAGGACTTACTAGATGAGAAAGCAGCTTGTCAGCCTTGGCGTTTGAGTAATGATATTGCTTTTCTGGCTAGTTAAAAATAAGTGGAGGTAGACATAATAAGAATTGCATTACTCTGTTGTGTGTTCAGAAGTGCAAAGATCACTACTGGAAAGTAAGACCTCCATTTCTCTTAAATCAGGCCATTAAAAAGTATTTTTGCTGCCTTCATCTGAGAAAGTAAAAGTAAGCAGAAGCTATCTTAATCTACCTTACTTTCAGAAGGACATTAATTGAGGATTTTTTTTTTTAGGAGTATCCCACTGAAAATAGTTTTGCCCTAGGTTTCCACAGTGCATTTTGTGTTTCCGGACTGTAAGTGTAATTACTGGGGGTTCACTCTTTCTTAAGAACAAATAGTCTCTTTTCAGACAGGTTAGTTATCTTGCAGTGCTACCAAAAGCTTTGGCGCAGCGTGCCTTGTGGAATACAGTCAATATTAAAAGTCTGTTACAAGTAGCATAACTATTGCTTTTAAGTTCATTTAAAAAAAAAAAAAAAAGTCCTAACAACTTCTTAGTTACATAGGCTTAATAACAAAAAACATTTTATATTTTTTTTTCTGTGTTCTAGATTCACCAAGCTCTGAAGCCAGATGGAGTATTCATTGGTGCAATGTTTGGGGGAGACACTCTGTATGAGCTTCGCTGCTCTTTGCAGCTAGCAGAATTGGAGAGAGAAGGGGGATTTTCTCCTCATGTATCACCGTTCACTGCTGTCTCTGATTTGGGACACCTGCTGTCGAGAGCTGGCTTTAACACCCTGACTGTGGTAATTCTAAATAAGAGAACAATCAGATAGAACAATCCAGCACATCAGAGCTGCTGGTATATAAAAAATACTATTTATGAATGTATTGGTAATGTAGTGCTTCTTTCTGCATGTTGTGCACCTTGCTGAATAAGTTTCTGAAATAGCCTGGACTGCCTCTCTTCTCAGCTTCACTGTGATTAATGAAACCAACTGAAGTGTATCTTTGGCTGGTGGCCCAGTAGAATTTGGATGGTCTTCTTGGCAAAACGTCAGAAAATGTTAGACCTGCTTGAAAAAACTTTAGACAGTCTTGCTGTTTCTTCTAAAACCAAGGAGAAAATAATGGCATTTCAATTAAAATTTGATTTCATTTGGGCTACTAACCAAAACTTTTTAGAAATGATAAGACAGAATATTCTTCTGAGAAATATGCAGTTTGAACAGAAGTGGTAGGTGAATAGTCCATTAGCAGCTTTGAAGGCTAGCATAATGTTACCGTTTTAGCTTGATATGCTCTAAAACCAAGCTTCTCAATTCTTTTAGGATACTGATGAAATTCAGGTCAACTACCCAGGGCTGTTTGAGATTATGGAAGACTTGCAAGGCAAGTATATACTTTGCGGAAACATGAATGTTTTGTGTATTGGTGATGCAGACACAGAAGAGTTTCACTGTGGTTTTTTTTTAACTCCAAATCATAGAATGGTTTGGGTTGGAAAGGACCTTTAAAGGTCATCTAGTCTAATCCTCCTGCAATGGTCTTCAACTAGATCAGGTTGCTCAGAGCCCTGTCCAGCCTGACCTTGAATGTTTCCAGGGATGGGGCATCTATACCATCTCTGGGCAACCTGTTCCAGTGTCTCACGACCCTTCTAAAAAATTTCTTCCTTAAAAAAATATAAATAAATAATAAATAAAGCTTATTGTAACAGTGGAAGCATTACTTTTTCCCCTGATCTCTAGTGATTCAAGAGATTATGCCTGTCAGCAGATGTGTGTTGGGAAACAGAAGTCAAAGATTTGCTACTTCATGGTCTGCTATGAATTTTCTGCTTCCCTTGTATTCCCATTCTTTGTGAGCCTGTTCAGTGTAAGCTGCTGAAGAGCCCTGAAAGGGAGACAGAAACATGTATGCCACATACTAACTTTTCCTGCAAGCCTCCCTAAGTATCAGGACATTCAGGAAACTGCTTTGGAATGAAAATAAATAGGCCCTCAAATTGGAGTCTGCTGAGGAATGCAAAAAACAATTGAGATGCTTAACAATTGAGTTAGTATTCTGATTGCATTTGTCATGGATTGTAAAGTAGTCATTCCTATGCAGTCAGTTGTTATTTACAGAGCAATTCTGGGCATCTTCTTATTCTGAATCAGCTGTTGTTGTTTAGACTAACTCCTTAATGAAAATAAAACTTTCATTCTCTGCAGAAACATTCAGGTGCAATAAGTGATTAAAGAGATTAGAATTGTGGCTATTTTATTTCTTATTAAAAATCTCTTGGGATAGTCATTTTGATGCTTATCTGTGTTAAAAAAAATACGTATAAGTGGTGTGTCTGAATAAACACTGTGCACTTATGCTTAAAATCAATGATACTAGAAAGCCTAAATGTTGGAAGACTCAGGCTGAAGAAGTAATAATTTGAAATCATTCCTAGCAATACAAACTGTAAATTGCAAAGCATTGGCATTAAAAGGTTTGGATTCTTATAGGTAAGAAACTCACCTAGTTATGTGCAGTATGTTGGTCTCTCTTACAGGGAGATTCAGAGGATTCTATACTTGTTATGGTTTAGTAAAAATCTGTCATTAGTGCATGACACTTAACTCATGGCATGTGCTATATCTTCTTTTTCTTAAAGCTAAAACGTATTTTTAGGTATGGGGGAGAGTAATTGCTCTTGGAATAGAAAACCTCTGCTACACAGGGAGACAATGTTGGCAGCTGCTGCAATATACCAAGGTAAGTATTTGAGAGGTAATGAGTTAATCCGAAATTACTTTAAGAACATATTTTCTATGTCTTTTTCTCTGACCTGTGTGTAAAAGAAACCATTTTGGAATAGAGCAAAATACCATTACTGTACAGATACTTTTAACCTTAATTATGATGACAGGATTTGAACTATGTTGATGCACCAGAATAAGATATTTTTATTGTCCCAAATCTTTCACCAAGAGTCATTATGACGAATATGTCATACTTAGTTCTAATGTTGTGAGAGCTAAGTATTTCTTAGAACTGATGTTCTGTGTACCTTTTTTCCTCTCCCTTCCTGCCCTAACAGAAATGTACGGAAATAGCGATGGCTCAGTACCTGCCACATTTCAGATCTACTACATGATTGGCTGGAAGTTTCATGAATCACAGGTAACATGAAGCTGAGCTATTTTCTCTTTGAAGCTACTTTTTAAATTACTGATGCTTTAAAAGCTTTTTACAAAATATTTTAATTTAAAATTAGCCCTGTACATATTTATTTTTTTCGTCTTTTTTTCTTAGGCAAGACCAGCCCAGAGAGGTTCTGCAACAGTTTCATTTGGAGATCTGGCAAAAATAGATGGACTTCTTTCAAGAGGAAAAAAATAGTTCTCCATCAGAAATAATAGTTGTCTTGAAGCTTCTATAAAACTTCTCATTGCAGATAGTCTTCAGTTGTGCTTATTTTGTGATGACATTCTGACATTATAATAATCTGCAAGCAACAGAGTTTGGGGGGTTTTTTTACTGCCTGTTCTACATCATCAGCTGTTGAAAATGGTGTTCATTTTTTGTTTCTAGAGAAATATTTGAGCAGTATTCTAACTGAATACATGCTCTCTCAACTTTTGATTAAATTACTATTCTCAAATGTAATGCCTCTTCCAGCATTTCAGTAGCACAGACTGCTCGAGGTATGATTTGCAGGTCTTGAGTGTATATCACCCTGCATTGTGTTTGAATTATTCCTAAAGGACGGTAGATCATAATAAAGAATAGTACTTGGTGGCAAGTGTATTTATAAGACATACTATAAGAGAAAATAACAGCAAATACACAGATCTAACTTAATATGTGTTTTGTGGGTTGGAAATTATGCGTAAAAAGTTACTGTCAGTTACTGTTTCAAACTTGAATGTTTGACTTGTGTGTAAGGAAGTGGTTAAGTAAATTCTGTATTATAAAAATACCTCAGGTTGCTACCTTTCACTTGCAGCCCTCAAATTCAATTACTTTTCATTCCACCCCCAAAGCTAGAAATGTTCTGAATTTGAATAGTAGAGCTCAGCCATAGGGAAAGTTGAATGCTTCATTGTAGCTTTAACAGAATGTACGTATCATGATTTGACTTAATTTACTGAAAGGAGCAGCAAGCAGAAGGGTCATCTAGCACTCAGAAGGATGTGTACATTTCAAATTAACTATCTTAGAATTGGCATTCTCTGGAGTTGGTACTCTTCTGGAGTCCCAAGGCATTTTTTTAACCTTTTCTTTTATCTCATAGCATTTGAAAAATTAAAGGTGGTTCTTTATCTGTTAGTTAAAAGTTACATTTGCACATTACTTTCTGCATTTCTACTATCAGAGGCTGAAAAGCATGAAGTATACTTTTTTCTCCTTAGCTGTAACATGAAGCTATGACTTTTCCTGTATATAACTGCATTACTAGAAATCGATATTAGTTATGAATATGGCCAATTAACCTGATGTGTTTAGAAAAAATAATCTATCCAGAGGTTTCACTTGATTGTAGTACTGACAGAGAATGGTAGAAAGGAAAACATGAAGAATGTAGAATCAGGTACACTGTTCAATCAGTTTTATCATTGTATCTAGGTTTTGTATTAATAGTGGTGAAACAAAAGCTTCTCTAGGCTTGTTGTAAGATGATTATCCAGCAGGTGGAGTTTCAGAATGGTGTGGCACAGACCAAATAGGCAAGGTAGGCAGAAGCCTTCCTATTCTGTCAGGGATTATTGAATTATGATTCAAAGACTAATACAGATAGTAAAGTTACCTCCTACTGCTTAACCAATACAAAATTTTCAAAATAACAGAAATGCTGTTTAAAAAATACAGCTATTCATGCACTATTCAGCTGACTAGAAGATCAATTTAACAGCCTAATTTGAGGGTTTATTTTATCTACCAGGCTTTGACTTTAAATAAGAAACAGGCAGAGAAGGTACAAAAAATCCTGATAAGGATGGAAGGAATCTTCTGTCCAGCTTTTGCTAACAAGCCTAATCCATAGTTATTCAAGGGGAATGAGTTCATTTTTCATTTTACTTAGAAAAGAAGAGTAACCCTTCTGGGAGAAGGGGGAGAAGTGGTCTGGTAACCTTTATAACCCTTAATGTTAAGACTAAATCTAAAAGAAGAGTTTGTCTCTCTGAAAGCCTTCATTTTTTTCATAGTACATCAATGGACTTAATACAAGACACTGCATCTCTCTACAGGTCCTCTCTGTCTTTAATAAAATTAACTTATTTCCAGGGGAAACTCTCTACTTTCCCAAATGTAGGTTTCTATGAAGTTATGTGTCCAATGACTGTGTAACTTTATGCATTTTTTGCTTTAGTAGGTTATTTTTTCAGTCACTTGAGCTGGTGGTTGTGAGTCAGATGTATTAAGGGAATGAGGAGGTGGAATGTGCTGGGTAAATGTTAATTGGAGAAGTGCTCCTACTGTGCTTGTTCGAAGCACTCAGTTAAGTTATGGAGAAAAGGAAGGATTTCCAGTTCTTTGATTCCATATTCCACAAATGGAATATATAAACAGTAAAGTAGGTAAGAATTTGGTTGTTAATAGGGGAGGGTACCTTCTGGACAGAAAGAAGTGGAAGAGTAGTTTTCTTCTAGCACTTGGAAAAAAAAAAAGTACAGATATTCAGTTAACTTGGAAAAGTGCTTAGGAGCAGTAGAAGTGGGGAGTAATAAATACGACATTGGAGCAGTGTTGGTTGGAACTAGGGGGGATGCAACTGTCAGCTAAGGTGTTCATTTCCCAGGCTGACTACATGTGAATAACTGCCTTTTATGTGTTTTTTTAACTGCAATTTTTTTTTTTCTGTAGTATTTCTTGGAATTCTAGATTACTCTGGTTTCCACTAGCCACTTTCTTTGTATGGCATTTGTATGAATTGCTTTGAAAACAGGTATGTGACAAAAACATGTGTTTGTAGTAAACTAAGACTCTGTAATATTTTGATACTCTTTTTCAGATTTAAGTCTTTATGACTTTCTGAAATTGTAATGAAGAATGCCAGTTGCTAGTGTAGAAATTATTTTAAACTCTAAGTGCATGTTAAAAATCAGCTCTTACAGAGTAAGTGACTTCTAAAAAGTAGTTGCTAAGGTGACAATGTTTCTTGTAAGCTTAGTTTTAAAAATCCTGATGCATAATACAGAATGCTTTAATCTTGATTACAGAAGAAAGGAAAAAGAATTCTGGGAGATAATTATTTTTTTTAATCAAAAGTTATGAGCCCATAAATAAAAACCAAATTCTAGTAGTAGTACATTTACACTTAATGAACATCAGTATTTTTGAGCCTCCAAAAGGTTCTGAGTCATGGATCAATGTCAACGTATAGTTTTATGCAAGTCTGCTTAGGATATAGGGATGATAATGAGGCCCTACATTTTGTAACCCAGGCATTAGATTTTGCAGTTCTACACTTTCAGAAGACTTTGAGAATTTGTGAAGTTAAAACACAGGAAAGTATTCTTGATTATCTCTAATTTATAAAAATGTCATCAGCAGAAGCTCAGAAGCAAACCATACAAAATTAAATGTAACTGTATTTTTTTACTCTGCTTAAAAAAAGAAATACATATGAATGACACTTTTTTCAATGTGTTCTAGAAGTGACCTAAAACTAAACTTTGCCCGTTGCAGGGGGTAGAAACACACCAATCTTTCGTATGGTGTTTAATTTGAATTTCCTGATGCAAAAATCTGATTTAGTGGATTAAATTCATTAGAGCATCTTGTTCAAGAAGCCACATGAAGAAAGCTAGAATATATGTTAAACCTTTTAAATTTTCATTTGTCTAGCCTAAGAACTTAATATCCACTTTTCAAAGACATGATCTATTTTGGTCCAGGTTTTGGAGCCATTATTTTGGGGGACTACAGTTACCATAGTAGTTTGATTGGAATCAGTCTTGAGTACCGAAGCAAATGTTACCTGTATAGCTAGTTGGTTGATTTCCTGAATGTCTTAGGTGCCCTCAGGTGAAGGAAAAGGAAAAAAAAAAAAAAAAAAAAAAAAAAACACCCCCCCCCCCCCCAAAACAAACAAAAAACCCCAAACAAACAAAAAAAAAAAAGAAAAAACCCTCTGTGGTATCAGTATGAAGTAGAAAACACTGAAGAGAGTGCATGTGCTTGTTATAGGGGAATACAACTCTTGGCTTAAATGAAGTTGGAATTGAAGCGGTTTGTTGATTTATTCATAGCTTGTAATTAACTGTTAGTCCGTGAACTATACATGCAGGATTAATAGCAGCAATATAACAGATAAATGTACTAGACCCTTACAAAACCTTAGTGAACACCTTCAGGTATCTAAATAGCCTTCTACAGCAATTTCCCCACAAGTTTGCAGTTACATGCTCACCTCTATCCTATTAACGGGAGGTTTGGGTTATAAGAGCCCACCCTTCTAGGAGTGCCTTACCCTATTTATGTCCATCTTCTTGGGAGATGTGGGTGCTGTAGCTGCATGCGTACCCGTGCTGTTCCCTACACTCTGCTAATTCATCCACCCAGCTGCTGAGATAGCACCCCACAAGGTGATGTGCAGACACCCCAGGGGTGCTGGGGGCTTGTTGCACCCTGTGCTGTCAGCCCACTGGCCAGAATGCAGGCTGCTCCAGGCTGCTGGGGAGGGTCTCAACAGAGCCAGAGAGGCCAGGAGGGCATCTTCTCAGTGTCAGACCAGGTTTTGACTGCTGCCCTCTTCTGAATTTTACTGCTTTTTATACTTGGTCTTAAACTGACTCTCTTTTTTTCCCCCACCCAAGGTCTCTTGGTAACTGCCTGGTTAGTGTTTAATGTGGCTGATGGTTGTCATAATTTTCAGCCTTACCGGATTTTGAGCAAACACCCTCGCAGTTTTGGATATTTTGTTCACACACGTTGCACTTGTATTTCTCTCTTAGCAGCTGATGTTGTCCAGGCTTTTTATGCCGAGAGAAGGCTATGTGGATTTCCACCGTGATTTGGAGCTGGTTCTTGGGTTACAAGGTACTTTACTCATAAAGTAAGAGACAAAGTCCTCAGAAAAAAATGTTCCTGGTTGGAGCAGTGATGATGAATACTGGGGAATCCTGGTTGGCTTCAAAGTGTTCATGATAGGCTGGAATGTATCACGGTATAGCAGTTTTCTCATGATAATGCGTAAAATAAGGAGGCTTCATTTTTACCACACTAACGAATCCCAATTCATACATTTGTTTTTCTGCATTCTGTAGGGATTCCTCACACTTTGTACAAGTAGAAGTGCAACTTGAAGTTGGGATCTGCACATTATGTGTGACTTCTGATCATTGACATGTTCTTTTAATATTGCATCCAAAGTTTGAGTACACTAAGAAAACAAAGAATAAAACTACCCTTGTGAATAAATGTAGTTACCATGAAAATTTCCATATTTCTGATCAAATATAATTTTGCGTTTCATGATGACAAAACTACAGGGACAGAAATGCATTGGATGCATTTCTGCTGTATATAACACCAAGTTTTTAGCCAATTGAACAACCTACAAAAAAGTGACTACTTAGTGCATGTATTATTTAAATTGTTTGAAGCTCTAATCTTAAACTTTTTACTTCTAAGGTGAAGTGCCCTAATATTAAGAAATTACTCGGTG
The DNA here is from genome assembly GCF_000737465.1 of Haliaeetus leucocephalus. NCBI lineage: Eukaryota > Metazoa > Chordata > Aves > Accipitriformes > Accipitridae > Haliaeetus > Haliaeetus leucocephalus. Next base: position 12,156,825 of record NW_010972886.1, on the reverse strand, counting down.
GAAATACTGTCCAAAATGAGCAATTTAAGGGAATCTATTCAGTAACAGGTAATTACATCTAGTGTATATCTAGTAGGTAGTAACTTCAAATTTTTGTGGATACTGGAATTGCTGTACTCTTTTTTTTTTTCTCCCTGAACTGAGCCACTGATGGATGTATGTAATGCCCCTCTTGTAGCTCCTCCACCATGTCATCTCTACAAAGTATATACTACTTTAGCATCCAGGTGGCAGGTGCATCCATTCCTACCAAAAGCTACTTTAGGAATGTTAAGTCTCCCACTTCTTTTCTACTATGTATTCTAACTTTTTTGGGGGGGTGAAGATCTATTAGTTTATTCAAGTTCTAGAATTATTCACTGCTTTAATTTGATGCAGAACTTACTGACATTTGATACAGGACTTCTGATGTTCTTTCCTAATATCAGAGTTGCTTTCACTTTTGTAATTAAAAATGTAATACCCATAAAGAACCACTTTAGATTTGATTATTATATTCCCAGTCAGTATCTTTCCTGACACAACAGCAGAATGCCCGGTCTTACAGGAGTAATATTGCTGTTCTAAGGCAATGTCTGTAGCAAGATTTAGTTGGTGAACTAATGCTGCACTTCATAGGTAGCCAGGTTCAAAATACAAACCACTCTCATAGCTTAGTATCTGCGTAACGTGCATTTGCATAACATCCCATCCATGCCTAATTTTTTGCGTGTGAATTTCTTTAGTTATCTACAGTTGTTTCTGGAATTCCAAAAAATAGCAGAGATGTAGCTACTGCCAAGAGGTTTTGTTAGTCATATCTCAAACAAAGCAATCCTTAGATTATTTTGCCTACAGAAGTCAACTTAGAAGGCATTCTCAGGAGGAGTGGCGGTGCTGTCACAGCACTGTTCAGTCAACAGACTTAGAGCACTTGTTTGATGCAGGGATGACTGATCTTCGATTACCACCTTTCACAAAACAAACTGAAACATCTGTTGTTTTGTTTATATGTGAGCTTTCTAAATAGTAGCTTACAGTTCTGGTTTTGGTTTTTTTCCTCCTGGCTCAGTTAATCTTTATTGTACGGAAAGTGGAACTTTGAACACTGAATGGATTGGGTGACTGCATCTATATTCAGGACATTGTACAGCATGGTGACTGATAACTTTTTGGTAGCTAGGAGTTAATTGTCCCTTATTCAGAAGATAGAATTTAATTTATAGCTTGTATACCTCTCTGGTTAGCTATCTCAAAGATATGAAATTAAAAGATAATAGTGTGATTATTTATTAGCCTCTGAGATATGTTTGGAGTAGGCTTAGTTGTTCCACATTGGGAAAGAATTCAGGTTTATGAACCCAAAGCCTTCAGAAGTGCAGTGAAGTGTTTCCTTGCAGCTCCCTCCAGAGAGTTAGTATATCTTCACAAATATAAATTTTCTGTCTCTGCACTCTTTGCTAGTATTTTCTACTGGACTGCTTGGCTTTGTTATACTAGTTTTCCTAGATCTCTGAACAGTCACATAGAGACTGTGCATAATTTTAGGAGTCTTGAGCATGGAAGTCAGAGTCCCTTAGTTGTAAAAGGAAGGATCTAAGAGTTTGTCATGGTTTAACCCCAGCTGGCAACTGAGCACCACACTGCTCGCTCACTCCCCCTGCCCAGAGGGATGGGGGAGAGAATTGGGGGAAAAAAAAGTAAAACTTGTGGGTTGAGAGAAAGACAGTTTAATAGGATGGAAAGGAAGAAAATAGTAATGATAAAAATAAGTACGTGACAATAATAATTATAAAAGAATTAGGATCTACAAAACAAGTGATGCACAATGCAGTCGCTCACCACTCACCGACTGATGCCCAGTTAGTTCCCAAGCCGCAATCTGCACCCACCAGGCCAACTCCCCCCAGTTTATACACTGGGCATGACATCACCTGGCATGGAATACCCCATTGGCCAGTTTGGGTCAGCTGTCCTGGCTGTGTCCCCTCCCAACTTCTTGTGCCCCTCCAGCTTTCTCGCTGCCTGGGCGTGAGAAGCTGAAAAAATCGTTGGCTTAGTCTAAACACCGCTTAGCAACAACTGAAAACATCAGTGTGTTATCAGTGTTCTTCTCAATACTGAGCCCAAAACATAACACTGTACCAGCTACTAGGAAAACAATTAACACTGTCCCAGCTGAAACCAGGACAGAGTTAGGTGTTTCAGTACTGAGTACTGCAGCATACAAATGCTTCTGTACACCTATCTTTTCAGATTCTGCTTTTGAGTATTGCTGAATAACTCCATTTAACTGTACTGTAAATATTATTTGTTTTCTAGCAGTTAACCATCTTGAAAACACATCAACATGACTTAGTAAGTATAACACCTGAGTTAAATTTACAAATGAATCTTGGCATAGGACAAACGTATTTTAACACTGCAGTTTGTATGCCTGCTCCCTGCATATTTATTTTCAACCTCCATTTGATTAGCTGCTTTGTCTTGTGTACAGAAATTGACTGTTTAATGCAGTGGGAAGTCAAGTAGAAGCCAGCATTTGTTAATGGATGCTTAGAACAGGCATAGTCAGACATTTTAAATTATTCTAACTAAGCAGTAATTCTAATTTATTTCTAAAGATAGAAGTATAACAACCCAATTACCTAGTTTCCTCACAGACTGTAATGAGTACAGTTAGCATAAAATTGGTCTATAAATTTAATAGGCAATTTCTTGTTGCGTGGACATTGAAAACACTAGCAAAAATGTGGCAAGCCGTGTTGAGTCTATATAGTAACTTGCTCCCATTGGATGCTTCCTTGACAAAATGCATTAAAGTAAAATATCAATCTAATCTGTTCAGTACAAGGAGTTTTTAAAGTATTGGCTCAAACAGGGATGGCAGTAGAGTTGAAAGTTCCTGCAAGAAAAAATACTTTTTTTTTTTTTTTTTTAAATCTGGATTAGCAGTAGGGCTTTTTCCCCTTTTAAAATGGTATTATGACTATGTATTCAAACTTGTAATGTATGTCAGGATGTGGCTAGTACCAGGCCAGTTCTGTATGTGCAGCCTCACAAGAATATTCGGGTCAGTTCTTCTAAATGTAGAATATACACATGGATCATAAAGATAAAAAAATGCATGTTAATACTCTGCTGAAGGGGGAAGGGGGTGCTGGGGTCCCACAGCTGACACACAGGTTCTCAAACCATGATTCAGGCACCTGCTGCTGCACACAGGTGCCAGCAGCTGTGCAGTTCCTTGGATGTAATCAGATGTGGGGCACTTCAGAATTTCTAGATAGAGCCCAAGGACACTTTTCCTTCCCTTCTAGAGCTGATTTGTTTATGATGGGCAATACTCTTTGTGACCACATTTTCATATGGCACAGTAAAGAAAACCGATAAAGACATAGCTAAGTTGTAGTGAACTGCCGAGACTGAAGTGGTGAAAATTACAGGCCATGAGAACACATACTTAGAAAAACATGAAGTTTCTTCTACTTCGCCTGTTCCCTAGAGAGTGAATAAACAAAGAAAAAAACCCAAAGCTTGAAGAATAGAACCAAGTTTTCAAAGTATGTTTTCATGATGGACTTTTGATTTCACCTCTCCTATGCAAGCAGGCATTACTGGAAGGAGGGATGAATGTAAGAGTCTCTTCCCTATCGTGGACTTCTTGATCATGAAAATCCCTTAATTACTTCAAATGCATCCATTTTAAAAGTACTTTTATTACATCATTTTGTTAAATACAGTGAATAAAATTATAACTGCGACTGTGAAAGTAGCAAGTTATTTCTTGCGCATTAGAACATCGACTTTGTGGCACTGACTTCCCTAGGGATTTATGCCCTACCACACTTTCTCCTACCTGATAATTTTGTACAGCACACTTGCCTGCCTTTCCCTTTTGCCTTACAATGCTAACTGAGCAAATGGAATACTGTGGCTGATCCTGGGCTGCTTTTGTGAACTGGGGGGGCACTGTATACTCTGGGGCTAGCAGCCTGCCAAACAAAACAGACAGTGTGTTCAATTTACTCTTGTTTGGAGGTCCATTAAAAGATGTATCTTTGCCCTGAGTTAAATCCTAGAAATGTAATGTAAATTATTTTATTAAAATGTATTATTTGCTTACATTATATAAAGAAATTTGATCTTTCAGTTTCTGGGATTAACAATTGCGTTCCAGCTTAGACCCAAGGAATTTTGATCCTGTGAGACTTTTAACTTTAGTTTATTCAAGAAATAATATTTAAAAGCAGGTATTAAAATAATTTTTTTTTCCTAGTTCCTGAGCTCAATGTGAACTCCTCTGCGAGGGGAGAAAAGCATGGAGCAGTCCATTGCTGGCCTCCATCAAACTAAGCTGTACTTTTCTAAAATAGAAATTCTTATGCAGGAGAAGCATACTCAGGACATTTGTTCAGAGAGGGTCACTGAAAAGGTAGGTCGAAGTTTTAAATAAATCTCTTCAGAGAGTGCATTCATATCTTATCCAGTCAATCAGTGCATCTCTCTTCACTAGTAACTAAAGACTAAAGATCTTAATAAAGTGGAAATTAAAACATGTATTCCTTCTGTAAAATGCTTTGGGACTGACAAAATAGAAGTAGATGTAAGCACAAAGCAAGGCCCTGTTTCCCAAGAAGTTTCATACACAAAAAATGGACACATGGGTAAGTTTGGAAGCTGGCTGCAAGGCCAGGTAAGTAAAGCAACATTACAGTTTGTAAGAATATTTCTGTTGCAGTCCAATACTTGATTTTTCTCTTCTGTGATTTATTTTTTTTTATCACAGATCTTCACCATCTATTGGAAGTAGAACACCTATGCTCTTAATGAATATAAATATTTGTTGAAATATATGTCATAGGTCCGTGCTGTGTCAGTACTGTCTGCCACATGCCTTCTCTTACATAACAGAGAAATTAAAACTAAAGGAAGGAAAAAGTTACTAAATCCTATACACAACTTCAACTTTTAAGTGAAAATGAGAATGTGATGTTAATGAGATACTGCTTGGGAAAGACACTTCAGTGCTGCAGTGATGAGAACAGTAAAATAATCTCTGTTCATGTAACTTTCTTAGGCCAGAGTTTTTCTGTAGAGCCATTCTCACAGTTTTTGGGTTGCATATGAGCTACAGCTCAAGACTTGCAATGTAAACCCCAGCACACTGCTCTACATGTGTGCAGCCCTCTTCATGCAACAGTTTGCATTCAGAATAGGGACCTACAGCGATCCGCATCAGCTGCCCGTCAAAAGTCCTACATCAATCTGATATTAGTGTTTTCCTAATAATCATATTTTCAGTAGTGTTCTTACAGAACAGACTTTCTAAGCATACTTCCTTTAAAAAAAATAAATTTAAACTCCAATACGGTGCCATTAACTGACAATATTTTTACTAAATGGTACGTGTGAGAAGAAAATAATTTAACAGTAACAAGGACATATTCTATGGGCCATATATGGTTTGTATTTTAGTAAAACATGCATCTTTCATTTTTTATAATTGTCCTGGTTTTGGCTGGGATAGAGTTAATTTTCTTTCTAGTAGCTGGTACAGTGTTATGTTTTGGGTTCAGTATAAGAAGAATGTTGATAACACACTGATGTTTTCAGTTGTTGCTCAGTAGTGGTTAGACTGTAGTCAAGGATTTTTCAGCTTCTCATGCCCAGCCAGCGAGAAAGCTGGAGGGGCACAAGAAGTTGGCACAGGACACAGCCAGGGCACCTGACCCAAACTGGCCAAAGGGGTATTCCATACCATGGGACGTCCCATCTAGTTTAGGAACTGGGAAGTGGGGGCAGGGAATCGCCACTCGGGGACTAGCTGGGTGTTGGTCGGCGGGTGGTGAGCAATTGCCCTGCACATCATTTGTACATTTCAATCCTTTTATTATTGCTGTTGTCATTTTATTAGTGTTATCATTATCATTATTAGTGTCTTCTTTTCTGTTCTATTAAATCGTTCTTATCTCAACCCACGAGTTTTACTTCTTTTTCCTGATTTTCTCCCCCCTCCCACTGGATGGGGGGGAGTGAGTGAGCAGCTGCGTGGTGCTTAGTTGCTGGCTGGGGTTAAACCACGACACCCACGCTCCCCAGAGGAAGGCAACTATGCTAGATTTTACTTACTTGATGGTACAGGAGTTACTCTGAAACCATCCAATCCACTTTTGGCTCAATTTATTTAATACGGGCTCCACAGTGATTACCTCATTTCTTAAGGAAATGCTGAGTGAGAATTGTCCAAGGGAGAGGACAGTCCACAGAGAGCCAAAAGACTTTGATGCAACTGACTTTCCTTATGACATGTATTTCAGTGTGTACCTGTCTGTGGTAGCCACTTCATCCTCCCTTTTTTATTTTCCCTTGTACGGGAGATTGTGCCTCACCAAGCCTCTTAAATCATAATAATAAATCAGCTGTAAAAATTCAAATTATCAACTACTGCTTTTTTCCTTGTTAATTTTATATATGTTCAGCTTCACCATGGCCCCATGTTATTCATGGAAGGACCTAAACTGTGTTCATTGATACATACCAAACTGAAAGTGAATTGAGTGCTACTGTGATTAGCTGTAATATAATTTGTTCTGCAAATGCAGGAGTGATAATTGCTGATAAAATTTTAGAAAGTATTTCTGGGGAAAAAAAAAAAAAAGTTTAATACTATTTTTTCTGCAGAACTTACCAAAATTTTGTTCCTTCTATCTGGTGTTAAAATGAAGATACATGAAGAATTATACTTTTTATGATAAGAATCCTATGATTTGTAATCAACAGGAGAGAGATGAAGAAAGAAAAAAAGTCTTAACCTACAATCTATACATGTTATTCTGAACAAAAGAATAGTATTGGATAAAGGTGTCAAAGTACTGACAGAGAACACTATGAAAATGACTCAGAAACAGGGCATTTGGAGCGGAGAGCTGAGACAGCACCATAGGCTAAACTAAAGCCCGAGGTGTCAGATTAGGTAAGAGTCAGAGAGTTCTGAAGCTGAAAATGAAAAGCCTGAATGTGATGCGAAAGATAAAGGAATGATAAAACCATGTGCCAAGGCGGGGGGGTGGGTGGTGGTTAGCAGCTGTATTCCCAATAAACCAAAGAACGCAGGGTGACAAGCAGGAAAAGGGGTAATGTCAAAAGTATCTACTATGGTTTCAGGATCAGAGAGAGAGGAGAACAGATTTAGAGAACAATGTGAAAAGAAAGCAGATAGGATTTAGCAATAGCATAGCTAAAGGAGAAATAGGTTTGAGTGTTCTCATGATGGAAGAAAAGAAGTTTGACAGAAGAGAAAGAGATCTAACAAACTTGAAACTTTTTTGTTGTTGTTGGTTAGCTGGAGGTGACAAGGCACACCTTCAACTCTACTGCTAAAAATGGGAGCTGGGAGTACAGCCAGCAGAGATTTAGATCACTCAAAGGCAAAAATTACTTTTGGAAATAATGAGAATAGGTGATGTCATATAGGGGAAAGAGACAAAGTGCACCGAAAGAGCTCCCCTCAAGGCTGCAGGAATAGGAAATTTTTCTTTTATCAGTTTACTCGATGAGATTAAGTTGTAGGAGGAGGAGTTATTACTGTTCCTTTCTTCTTTGACATTATATAGATTGATAGCTGCAATCATCAAAAAGATTAAAAAATTATTATGATGATAAGATTTGGACTTTGTCAGTGTCTTCCTGGTCACTTGGATAAGTCAAATTTCAGTGAAAGAAAGGGAAAAGTATGCTGTAGATTCAGAAGGTTTAGAACTAGTGGAGCAACAGGAATTACTTCGCTATACAAAATGCTGAAAAACTTTTGGAGAGAGGTTCACTGGAACAGGTTCGGTAGTGAAGATGAGAGGCTGAAAATAAGAGAAGAGTCAGTGGGGAGAGTGGTGTAGGCTGACTCTACTGTATGTGAAATTCAGGGTAGGCTCAGTATTTCTTGGCACTATGAACAAGGTTGAGTTTTAATGCCCAAGAGGTGAGGGGAAAATAAATTTCTGCTCCCAGAGAGAATGAAAAGTGACTCCCGTGGCTGCTGCTACCTGCCTGAGAGAAAGTCTTCAGCCATTGCAGACAGGAAGTCGGACACAGTGCCATGGCAACTGCTATGAGACCTAGCAAGTCTGTCTTTTCTTGCCTTCTTATATGTTACGCTTTTTCCATCCCCTTGGTCTGAAACATTCTTTTCTTTTATCTGCCCCCACCCCCATAGTTGCTCACTTTGCTAATAAGTGAATAAAAACGAGGAAAGATGTACAAATTGTTAGACAAAGGTAAGAACATGCACAGGGATTAAATCACTTGAGAAGGCATCAACAGCAAAATTGACTATTTTATTGGGCAGATGAGAAGGCATGTTTCTGTTTTCTGAGTATTTTACTATCTAGAAGGAAAAGTTAAACCCAGCTGTAGGTGTTACTATTAAGGATTGATTTAAGGATACAGGTGAGGAAGTACTTAAGGATATCTGTTTGCTTCCTGTTGGCAGCTTTGTACAATACAGTGTATTAGTTTTCAAAGGCTCCAGTGGAGTCCTGAGTCTTAGTTTCAGCTGGGATAGAGTTAATTTTCTTTCTAGTAGCTGGTACAGTGTTATGTTTTGGGTTCAGTATGAGAAGAATGTTGATAACACACTGATGTTTTCAGTTGTTGCTCAGTAGTGTTTAGACTAAGTCAAGGATTTTTCAGCTTCTCATGCCCAGCCAGCACAAAGGCTGGAGGGGCACAAGAAGTTGGGAGGGGACACAGCCAGGGCACCTCACCCAAACTGGCCAAAGGGGTATTCCATGCCAGGTGATGTCATGCCCAGTGTATAAACTGGGGGGAGACTTGGCCTGGTGGGTGCAGATCGCTGCTCGGGAACTAATTGGGTGTCGGTCGGTGAGTGGTGAGCAACTGCATTGTGCATCACTTGTTTTGTATATTCCAATCCTTTTATTATTATTGTTATTATTATCATTATTAGTTTCTTCCTTTCTGTCCTATTAAACTGTCTTTATCTCAACCCACAAGTTTTACTTTGTTTTTCCCCCCAATTCTCTCCCCCATCCCTCTGGGTGGGGGGAACTGAGTGACCAGTTGCATGGTGCTTAGTTGCTGGCTGGGATTAAACCATGACATCCCATTTGCTTGAAAATATCTGGGAGTTTTTCAGGTTGATTGGTAAAGCTTTTTGTGCTTAGGGTCTTGACTACTTTAGGGGCTTGATACCTCTTTTCCTGCCATCACCTCATAGTGCCATCATTCATAATACTGAAGAAGCCTGAATGACTTCAGTAAAGGACCCAAAAGGCATTTAATCCTGATCTGAGAGCTCAAATGCCAGAGAACCTACCACAGGCTCTATTTGCAATGGTTTATTATTTTCACTTTTTAAAAAGGTGAACCTTACCTTCAGCCTTAAGTCTTGAGCTTCCAGCTGTTTAATTGATTATGGATTGCTATATATGACTGTAGCTCTTCAGAGTCAAAGCTTATCCAAGAGTGGTTAGTGATCAAATTAGTTTTTAACACACTTGGATGAAGAATCCAGTAAATGTTTTTAGAACTGTTTATTCTTGAAATAGTACTTAACTGAATTAAGTACTGTATGTTTAACCAGGAACATCTTTTTACCTGTTTCTCTCAATTTTTATGCTTAATTTCCTTCAATTTTTTGAGGGAACAAGATGACATTTTTTTCTGGAAGAGATTCATTTAGCTAAAGACGACTTATTTTTTTCTTTTACAGTTTTACTGATTGTAGGTATACAGACTGTACATGGTAGATAATTTTTGATGCAAAAAATGTTCATGTATGATGATTATGTAAATGAGTAGTATGATTGTACAACCTGAGGATGTGAAAACCTACTCTCTGTCCATCATTTTTAACATGCTTAAGGCTTTATAGGACATCTTATTTTGTGAACTGATGCAAGAATAAATCCTTTGATGATAGAATAACTGCAGTTTGCAGTACCAAACCAAATGTGGACTGGTTTCACCAATTTGGGAAAGAAAATATGCAGTACAGAAGTTCTTAGAGCAGCTTTCTAGTTCAAAAGCACTTTGGTAATGCTGGACAGAAAGCTAGCAATAGAACTAAATGAGATTTTACACTTCTGCAGCACATCTGAGCAATCAGCCAGACCTTAGTGTTTTAATATGCATAACCTATTCTATGGTTTAATGAGATCTTGAGCTATTGACTCTGAAGATTGTTAGTACCCTGGTGAATAGCCCTTTAGACTTCAGGCATACAATGAGAATTTGCTTCCTCTTTCAATTCTTCAAATTCTAGGGTAGAATTTATTATTTCCTTAAATATAAGCAGCTGCCAAAATTCATTATATATTATAGTACTCCTTTCTGCTATATTTAACTCTGTTTCATTAAGTGGATTAGATGGTTTCCTCTTATAATTAAGTGCAGATCAAATATTGTATTGCAGTATTATATAAAAAACATATGAAATGACACCATTTCAGCTGCCATTCTGAAATTCTTAGCTACTCTGACGCTGAAGTTTTTTTCCAGAAACATCTGTTCAATAAAAAACTGTATCTTCTTATAGATGTGATAGTAAAGTCAGAAATATTACAGATGAAATGTGCTCCGTTCTTTCCCACTTGAATTACATTTAAAGAGAATTCTTTCTTTGCCTATTTTATCCTTTCAGTCTCTGGGTAATAATGACTTCCTTCAAAGATTTCTGTTGGATATGGTTATCTGGACACCAGCAAACTTATATATTAGTAGAGCTCAGGGAACAGATCAAAAAATTTAAATCTAGTAGGGGCTTATGTATTAATTTGGTAAGTATTTATTTGATAAATAACATTTCTATTTCTACTAGCTACTTAGGGTCAAATCAGTCTATGAGAATTACTTATAAAAATTCTCTTCCATGTTTTAAAATTTGATTAAGACAAGCATTGTGGACCCAAATCTTTCTTCATATAAACTTGCAGAGTCCCCAATCTGAATTCAACCCATTTAACATCAATCACATAACTAAGGTTCTTCAGTTAAGACTCTCTATAGAAATAAGAGAGGGGTTAGTTGTCCTAGAGATTTGATCCCCACTGAAGACTTGTGTTAGCCTTGAAAGCACCTCTCTCCCTTATTGACCACAAGGCAGGTGCAAGGCAGCCACACTCCCAATCTAATCCAAGTGCCCCGTCAGTGCCAAAAGTTGGGGGATGTAAGCTCAGGGGTCTCCACGGAGCTCAGTGTAACCAAAATGCTCAGTGTAACTTGGTCCTGTATCTTTGGAGTTAAGTAGCAGGCAAATATACAGCGTTTCTCTGAGTTTGGTTCAGGTATGATTTAAGTTTAAACTAAGTTGTATGTTATTAGTAATCTGTATCCTACAGAGATTTCTTTGGATAATACTGTCACTAATTCTAATTTATCTGGTTTCAAACTGAGCCGCTAATTACTTGATTTCTAGGCTAAATTGTTTCCTAGCTCTGAGGGTAAGTAGAGGTGAGAAAAAGGCCAGTTTACTACTGCACATGTAAGAAAACAAATACCATTACGCATATGTGCTGGCTCTGTTTTGCCCTTTACTCTTTTGTACCTTTTTTCATCCTACATGGCTGTGATGTAGTGGCAATCAGCCAATTCTGTCACCAGTGCTTGAGTCAAGTTACAGCATTTTCTCGAAAAGAACAAAGAACAGGCATCATCCTACTCTTATTTACCTGAGCAGCTGCAGTAGACCTAGCCATTATGAAGTCCTTAATTATGGCAATTTGTCACATTATCCTTAAAATAATACATACCTTTTCCCAAATGCCATGTCATTAGTATGCCCTATTTTGGCTGTCTTTATGAAATAGTAGAAAGCTTTCTTTAAAATAAGACAGTCTTTCTACTCATCCCCAAAAACTGAAACAAGCTTAATATATTGTACATTTTCATTTTGTCTTATATCGCTTGAAAAGTATTAAAATGCACAAAAATGAGTTTCCCTGGTTAGGTTCTTAATCTGTAATTTCTTGCAAAAAGTGATTATTGCACATGCAGTCCCACTCAACAGAGATTCACAATGACACAATAGGCGTAGTTTAGTGTGGGAGGTGGTAAGTGGCTGAATTTAAGGTCATATGAGACCAGTTATATATTTCAGCTGAAAAGACTTCTCTCTAAAGAACGAGGTCTAGTTAGAGGTTCTAGTAGAGGTTAACTCTACTAGAACCATACAAACCAGCAATCTGAAATGCTTGTTGCAGTGAATTGTTGTATATGGAAGATGCATTACTTTTTGTGAAAATATGCATTAGTGTTCATAAGTATTATCACTTAAAATACATTCTCTGGTCTGCCCAGCTGATGGTAGTGTCTCCAAAAGTGCTCAGCAAAGTATAATATGTAATCAATATATATATTTATGTGTGTATAATTTATTTGAGAGGGCAAGCTTTAGGCATAAGAAAGTACTTGCATCTTTGTTATTTTGCAAAGCCTTCCAGGCTATACAGACCTAGTAAGTCAGAAGTTGTTCCATCTTCTCTTCTGACAGTAGGAATAGAAAGAGAAGACACTCACCTTCTGATTCAATTTTTTCCTATAGCGCTGAAGTGGGAAGGAACTTTCTCCTAGTTTCATTCTGTCAGGCAGCCTCAGTCGCACTTCAGTTGGAGACCTAGAACCTACTTTGATTCCAGATTTGCAGCTTATTGTCTTTTTGTCATATTTCTAGGTTTTATAATTGTTGCAATGTTAGAAATTCTTAGGATCCAGATTGAAGCCTCATAAATCTGGGCACTTTGAAAACAAGTACGAGAACTAGCTTCCACCGCAAGAAGTCTTAAAATACAATCTGCTCTTCTGTGAGCTTTTCAGTTCTGTAGGCTGTGTCTGTGTTAGCAAATAGTGTGGAGCAGTGGCTGTGGATCTGCAGAAACAAACAGGTGGTGTTGCAGGCTCAGTGTACTCACTGTATGTGTTTTAAAGGGGTGGGGTTTACATCAGCCTAGTTAAGATCTCATTCTATGAACTAAATGCCCATTAATGGTTGATGTGCACTTCCAATTTAGTTTCATCTTAAACTAGTCTAGTTAGTGCACACCAAAAATAGTCCACAATGTGAACTAAAGCAGGTTAATGGGGACAATCAGGAGACTTACTTTGAAAGTACATTATTGAGCAAAATTAGCACACCCATGATTTTTTGTGTAAAACATGCTGTTGTAGTAGTGCAAACACATTATCTGTGTCCAAGAAGTTCATATCCTGAGTGCCTAATGAATCCATGTATCTGAATGGAATCCAGTTGAAACCAATGGCTTGGCTTAATACCTTCCAATGAGTCCTTGGTTTCTATTATTTTCTGTGCCTAAAACAGAGGCCCTAATGACTTACGAAATAACACTCAAAGTTCTTTGTGTATGACGGTGACTATCTTAAGCAAAATTCAGGAAACGCTGTTAGAGCAGAGGGCTTAAACATATCCAAGTGTTTCCTTTTGTACTGCTCCCTTTTTGCCCCACACCCCCAAAAAATTTCACCAAAATATTTGAGTGTCCCCCAAACCCTCTGTTACACAGCATGTAGCTTAGTAACTAAGGGCTGACCTTTTGTAACTGGTATGTCTTCAATCTTTTTAACCTAACAGCAGTTGTTAATAAACTATAAGACCTCAAGTTGAGATGAAATAGCAGTATATAGTAGAACAAAGATATTGAAACAGCCAGCTGATGTTAAATGTAATGAAACTGTGCATAAACTTGTTAGGTAACTAGAATAAACATGCACGAGAAAGTATTTCCAATGCTCTTCATTTCTCCTTTTAGTCATTATTGGATGGTTCAGGAAAACAAGAACAGTATCTTTGTGTAAGATCACTTCTTACTAATGGCAAAATTCCTGAACAAGTCAGCACAGAGGGTGTTGTTTTGGGGGGATGGAGGAAGATCTGTAGATATGTTTCTTTGTTAAGAAATAATGCCTTGGCTCTACTATTATTGTTGTAGTATGATTCAGGATAACTGGCCTGCCTCCTGGTCCTGTGTACCCAAGTATATTGGTGAAATGCAAAAAGCTACCAAAAAGCCTCTAACAAATCATCATACTGATTGTTTTGCTAACAGGAGCTGGATCTAAGAATGAGAGAAGCAGACAGAGCCTCCACTTGTTTGCCCTCTATGAGACAAAAGGTAAGAATTAGAAGTTGGAAAAAGAGTCAGTGCCAGGGTTTACACTGGAAATTATCAACAGTTTATCCTTCATGTGGCTGCAGATACAAGGCCAACAAGAAGTGAGAAATAATGACCATATTTACCAAAATATAGGCCGTTTCTGTGAGCTCTGTATTTACTGTTGCTACACTAATGGAACTATTTTAAGACTGTTGGTTTGCAAAATAAGATACTTTCATTTTAGCATCGCTCATGTAAACTTGATGTTCTACTGATGATGCATTAAGGATAAAATTACCTTCTGCAAAAACAGAATAATATAAGAAAACTCAAATTTATTATATTAACTTCAAATGGTAAAATATGGTTCCAGCCATTACAAATACAATTTCTCATGAAGCTCACTATACTTTAGAAACAAAGTTAAAAGTAAAAATATATGACTTAAGGTACAACACAGCTACATTTTTTTAAGTACAGTATCATCTTGTGAATTAGGGAAACTTCTAGTTAACAATTCAATATCAGGGTCAACATTGCTCCTATCTCTACCCACCTGCCAGTTGCGGAATGGAGCTTATCACCAGTTCCCACAGGAAGCTTAGTCAGCTCTGTTAAATAAATTGCAATAGTACTGTTTTAAATCATACAATAAAACTTAACACCTACTCTTGCAGTTAATGTAGGGTACAGTCATTTGTAAAGAAAAAAGTATTTGGGGAACTCGTAACTCAAATGGCTGAGCAGATTTTGCTTATAATGTCAGTGAAGCAGTACAGGTCTCATGAGCCATGGCCCTGCTGGCTGAGCTTGATTTCTATGAAATCTTAAACATAGTTCTCTCATGCTTTGCAAGACTAAATAGGGTATAAGTATGATCAAATGTGAAGCCATTAAAGCTGCGAAGTTCTACAGTCGGATTCATTTCTTGGCTTAAAGCACTAGTGCACAGTTGAAATTTGAGATGCAAGTCTACAGTGGCACAAAATGCATCAAACTATCTGGTGGAAGCTCTGCAAATTTTTTTCTTAGAATATGTCAGCTACTCAAACCAGAAACATTTTTCAGGAAGAAGTACACCCATTTGATTTAGTAAAGATTTCATAGGCACACTTTGGAAATTCTGATGAAGAATGGGAAAAGGGTTAATTGGCTGGTGGTGAAATCCAAGATCTCCCCCTCTGTCATCTTTTTCATTAAAAAAAACAACAAAACAAACAAAAAAACCACATCAAAACCTCAACTTTTGGATTGAGTCTAGAATAAAAATGTTTTTGATATGTCAAAAACATCAGTATTATTTCCAGCATAGGCTACTGAGAACTGGACATATTCCGGTAAACTGGTGGAAATGGCTCAGAAATGCACATAATCACATCATTACAAAGGCTGGGAACCCACAAATCAAGCCTGTGATGGAAACTGATAGGGAATCTGGGGTATGTCATTTTTGCCATGTATTCCAAATTTTTCAGTAGCTGCCATCTGGAATTGAAAACATTAATGATGATTATGAGATTAGAAGGATAAGAATCTACAGCAGCTCCTGCAGATATTATAGCAAAGCTCCTTCCATGTACCCAAGGAAATAGTGCTGTACCATGTGTAAAATATTCTCAGAGATTTATTTTTTCTAATTTTAATTTAATTGATTTTCATTTTATGTATACAATGTATTTTTTGTAAGGAAGAAACAGTTCTTCAGAGCCTTTAAAATGGATGAAGGGGAAAGAGGAGTGCATAATTCATGTACCATTTGCAGCCCACTATCCTGCACAAGAGGGAAGGTTCAGAGGGAAAAAAACCCAAACACCTGTACAGTTTAAAAAAAGGTGCTGGGGTGTTAAATAAGGAAGAAATAGAGCTTCTCTTCCACAGTTTGAATGCTGAAATGTTTGTTAAGTATAAAGGAAAAACATTCTGAAGCACTTGAGAGACTTTAGAACAAGGCAGTGGAAGCTTCATAGTTAAGGGTGCTAGTATCTAAGTATGACTGCAATGTGGCACGCTGTTTCTTGCAAAGCTATAACAAACCACTATCGTAACAAGCTTTTATTGTACAATTGCAGCTTAAATTGTTACCTATTACAGGACTCCTTCTTGGTCATGGCATTCTCTTTCTCTTTAATCTTGTCTACTGTAAAACTACAGGAAATGTCACAAAGGAGTTACAGGAAAAGAAACATACTTTTCAGGTTCTCCACGGGAGACTGGAGCAGGCTGCCAGGCAGAACTTTCAAAAGGAGCCTTGCTATGCGAGATGCTAGGGGAGTGTGGAGCAGCTGAGGAACAGGGAATTAACATTATACAAACCTTCTAGTTCCTGGCTGAACAAGACAGATTTCTTGTAGAAACTGAAGTTACGAGCTGATGCAAATCCCTAATCTGTATGACAAAGAAGCGTCACAGCAAAGCGGGAAAAAGCATCCTGTGTCAGACCTCTGGTGGGATGAACCCAAGAGGGGCAGCTGCCCCAGGTATCTGTTTGTAGGGTGCATCAAATGAAATGTAGGTGAGTGAAATTGTTTTACTGACAAAAAAACCTGCTGCACAGAAAGTGGAATGAGCAGACCTGACTTGTAGGGACAATGGAAGGAGGCCAATGGTGCTGGGCCAACACGTGCTTTTTCTTCTATCCACCTGATGCCATCCAAGGGAGATTGCATCAACTCCTCTGCAGTGGGATGCAGTTATGGGGTAGGTACCAAACTGTGCCAGGTGCGGTATCCCACTCCTTTGAAATGCAGACTTCATGGGGAAGAGTAAACAGAGATCCTGCCAGGGTACTAGGTGGATTCAGTTCAGCCTCAAATACTTGTTTCTTCCATCTTAAAAAGGAAGAAAAAAAGGCAAAATGAGTGGAGGGAGAGCCCTGCTTTGGAAAAGAAATTCTTGCTTAATCTAGGAGTGGGCAAAGTTGATACAAATCTTGGTTATATTAGCATGTATATGAGTAATTTACAGTCACTTATCTGCTTTTTCCCTAGTGCTTTTGTCCTAATATTGTTCTTTTGCTCTGCAAAAGTGAGGCAGCAGTCAGCTGCTTTTCTGTTATCCTCCAAGGGAAGAGTTCTGCAGGTGCTGAATTGCATGCTGAACAGCGGAGAACGATCACCATGATTTACAAGGAGGCTTCAGGTCAATACCCTGCTGAGGGAGAGAAGGAACAGGTTCAGAGCAGAGAAAGATAACTGCTTCTGCCTGAAAGTTAAACAGGTGCCCTTGAGGAGAGACTACACAGGGATCACAGGTTCAATCAGCTCCAGAGATGTGGTAATCACTAGATGGGTCATTTACCTAAGTAGTCTGGAGGTAGCAATAACTATTCATTACTGTAGAGCTATCAAAATGATGGTTCTCTTTTTACCTTCTTTTCATGGGCTTCCCTTCCCTGAGCATATAGAGAGCAAAACAGGAAAGCCATTATATTGAATAGCTCTTAAATAAGGTGGAACAGTGAGCTTGGTTATAAGTAGCCTTTATAAATGGAGCTGAAGAAGAAAAAAATCCACAGAGGACAGTCTACAGCTATTAACACAAATGTTTTCCACTCATGGGTTTGGAAAGTTCTTAGTCCAAATTAATCTAACTTCCTACATTTGAGTGAGTAATGTCACAAGAGAATGATAGTCTTTCCTTTTGAGCACAGGAGTAAAAGAAGAAGAAAGATGGGCATTCAAATCAGAGTAGTCTGATGAAGGGTAGACTCATGCCAAAGAAATCTGGATGTTCAAACTGCCTGAGACACAACCTGGCACAACAGCCAAAACAAGTTATTCAAAGCTGCATGGTTAAAGAGGATAGGTTATAGAGACCAGACAGCTGATACCCATTAAAGAGAGCTCTGTTCCTGCATTGGTAAGACTAATCTGTTCGCTTAGACATTCAGCTGGGATGCAGAAGACTTGTATTCAGTTTCAGGTTTTATAAAGACAGCCCATGCTGCCTGGACAGTTAGTCATTCGACCTCTTCTCTGGTTCCTGTATGAGAAATTGGTGTAGTAGTTCTCTTGCTCTGGTAACCAACAGAAAAGATCCCTGCCAAGGTGCACTAATTCCATGCTCCATCCACTAAAAGACAGTTCAGAGAAATAAGAATGGATGTTTTCCTTCTGTAAGCTTTGCTTATGAAATATGTTCTCACTGAAAGCCATTAATCAACACATAGTTTCATGCATGGTTATTTGCTTGATCTAATGTTTACTGAAGTCAGCAGAAATCTTTCACTGCACTGCACTGTTTAATGTCTTCCCCTCCCTGCCTTGCTGTGATGCTTTATGGTCAGTGGACCAGCCGAGGAAAAATGCTCTAGAGTAAAAGCCCTTGGGATGAGTATGAGACAACAAGGATCCAGAAAAATTAATCTGAAGGGTTACTTAGTTTGCAATTTAAAAGCAATCATAGCCCTACAGTTAAGAGATGGTGTTGATGTAAGTACTGTTGCAGCCATGATGGTTTAAAGATGTAAGGGAAATTAGGTTGTTTAACTTATGTTTAAAATCAACTTTAAATGCATTTATTCTTACTTTTATTACACTTATCCCCAGAGTCTGAACTGCAGAACAGAGTGTGCAAGAAGCTGAACACTGACCCAACAAATCTTCGTATTTCATCAGGTAAAGCAATCGAATTTTGAAGTTGTAAGTGCCATTGTTTGAACTTCTGGAATTCTCCGCTCAAGACATAACCTTCATTAGATAACACCGTCTTGAATTTGCCTTATTTTCCCACAAAGACTGATAATAATAACCTAGAATACAGTCTGTAGGTGAGGAACAGAAGCAGGAGGAACATGTGGTACAAGAAAGGCTGTGTCCAGCCACAGTCCACCCAGCTTTGCTGCAGGACAAGTAGTGGTTGTCTTAGCAGCTTGCTCATTGAGAAGAGCTCAGTGCCATAGCATTTGAGTGTTCGGATTCAAGCTCTGGGCACACCAGTGTCAGCTCCATACAAACTTCATGTGCAAGGATGTGGGCAGTTCTGAAGGAAGCTGGGGAGGTAGGGGAATGAGGAGGATTTCAATTTTTGCAGCTCCTGGAAAAAAAAAAATTTTAGCGTAGTCTCCTTTCTCTCCCACTCCTGTTCTGTGATTCACATATCCTGACTTATTTTATTATATTAAGAGCTACACGATGAACTTCTCTAGTCATCATTTTGGTATGTTCAGCCTCTTTTCACATCAAATGCTTATTTAGTAAATACCTGGAGCACAACTTGTAATTACTGGGACAAATTCAATATGTCCACAGAGTGTTTTAAGGGGATTTATTATAATCTACTTGTGTTATCTTTCTGTTAATAGTTTCTGGAGTGATTTTTGTGCCTCTAAGACAAATTAACTGATGAACCTGGAATGAAAAGTAGGATTTAGACCTAAAGACCAAAATTCCTAAAAGGTCTTAAAATTCTACAGCTACAGGATTTTTATGAATGAAGTAAGGAGTAGCACATAAGAGGTCTTCAGGTAAGACACTTTCCGTAGCATGTGTAGTAAGTGAAAATATGTCTTGAAAATTTTGCCCTCGCTTGATATTTATTCTACTATCCATCATGCATTGCCTTTTAGACTGTATTTTCTAT
Organism: Haliaeetus leucocephalus; assembly: GCF_000737465.1. Classification (NCBI taxonomy): domain Eukaryota; kingdom Metazoa; phylum Chordata; class Aves; order Accipitriformes; family Accipitridae; genus Haliaeetus; species Haliaeetus leucocephalus. Next base: position 12,137,140 of record NW_010972886.1, on the reverse strand, counting down.
ACTGTATTACTGCACAGTGATAAATGGTTCAACAAAATTAAAAATTAATATAATGAAAAATGGGAATGAGATTACATACTTTTACTATGACTTGTCAGGTTTGTACAGATGAGGGAGTATATGAAATATAATGTTATCAGTTTAATCTATGTTACTTTGGACATTACCATACTTACAGTTCATTAACAGTAACATTTTTGCTGTGTAGGTTTTGTACCAGCTAAGTTGCTTAGCAACCTTAACTCCAAGATAATGATGTCTTGCTGCCTGTGATTAAAGACTGTTTTTTCTTGTATTCTGTTTATGATACATCTAGCTTACTTATTTTCTTGTTTGCAAACTCTGTTCCTCATTTTTCATTCCAAATATAGCAAGGTATATACACATTTCTTGAATAATTTTATGTTTAAAATTCATCACAGTCACCTACTCAACTGAATGCAAATAGCACAATAGTATTATGAAAAAAACCCACACTGTACAGTAATACAAAGAACATAAAATGGAGAAGCAATCTATATAACTACTACTGATACTGCTGAATAAATCCTTAAAACCTTTTCAGAAGTACATTGCTAATAACCGTGGATAATGCTCTAGTTCTATGATTTAATTCCCTTCTTAAATAAATAAATAGAAGGCTATGGGACTTGCCCATATGTGATGCTATACTTTGGAACTGGTCCAGAAAAGTGAAATACTATACTTTAAGTGGTAGGAAATATCTCTTGATACTGTTACTAGATGGATCAATTAGTTCAATAGTATTTACAGAAGCCACTTGGATCTCAACGCTAACAGTATTCCTAGCTAATATCTGAAGGATGGCACACATTGAAATGGATATTGGGTGACATTATCTATTTAATATATTTCAGATGATTCTGTAATTCCCGCAGAGCTTATCACCATGGTTACCATGACAGGAAATTAAACACAGGAAAAATTTTAAATTAATCCATCCTGAATAAGATTCCAGTGGAATCTAAAATCTCATTTAAGCATTGGGAGCCACATTGAAGAGTGACAACTCTTTAGCTAATAGTATAACCCATGCCTGCTGGAAGGAGGGGTTCTGTCCTGAGATTTGGTGTCTCTATCATAAATTATTTTTCAGATTTTAGGAAGTGGTGGTTTTGGAATGGACGCCTAGGTACAAGCTGCTGATGTAAACTGTCTGCTTCCAATAGACTGGAATTAAATCAGTAATACTTCATGGTGTAGAGATTTGGAACTGAAGTACTAATATTGGTATGTATGTAATATAAATGGAAATACGCTTATGTGACAGCACCAGACGTTACAGCAGAGTAAGCATTACAAGACTGGGACTTGTATTGAACTCTCAGAACACTGTACACTGTGGTGACTTTGAGGAATATGCTGTTTAAATCTCTGCTAAGAGCACAGCACAGATGCTTCCTCAGTGCAAGATCCTCCATCCTAAATCCAGGAGGATGGCAACAAGTTGCAGCACATCATGTATGCCAATCCTTTCCTTTTTGAAGCATACATTTCAAACAAAAAAAAAAGGAAAACCAGACAATGCATAGCGAACTTAGCTAAGGCTTAGGGAGCTACAGGAGTCAAAAGCAAAGCACCAGCTCTCAAAATGGGTAAATGGCTTGTCTTTGTGCTTCAGTATTACTTTCATTCTAAATTCAACTATCCTCAGCCAAGAGATATGAACAACTTCTGTAGTATGGCATTTACCTACCATTTTGAAGGGCTTCTAATGTATCAAGTTGCTTACAGTTCTTAACTGTTTATTTTTATTTCAACAATTATCATTACTTAGAGATACAGAAATTTCTGATCTAACAGCATTTAGAGTAGGTTTTTAGCTACTGAGCTTGACTGACTTTCACTGCAGTGTTGGGTATGTAAGGATGTTACAGAAAGCAGGAGGGGAAGGTATCTGTAATAGGCAATTATGTTGATGTCTACAGTGAACTTATTGGTACAGTAGTTTCTTTAGACCAGTGATGTAAAATCTCAGCATTTGTGCATTGAATTCCTGCTGGATCAGTCAGGTGTTTCTTGGATATTTTTGTAAAGAACACTTTAAAAAACAGATATGTTATCTCAATAGAAGTTCAAAGTTGTCCTGTGTAGGATATAGTCCCTCTACATGAAGCATTTGTTTCAAATGTCTGCCTTCCAGATGTACAACAAATTTGAGAATGTGTTTGGTGCTTAGTTTGAACTGGAAACCCTGTCTGCTTCTCCTAGTGTTGCCATAGTTGCCATGGGATCTGAAGCAAATTTAAAAGGTATTCTTCACAAGGAAATTCATGCAACCAAAATGCAAAACCTTGTTGAGAGCAATACCAAGGCATAACAGGAACAGAGTAAGGTCAATGAAAATACCCTCTTGAGTGACAGGGAATTCTGTTAAGTTTAGTTCACATTTACTTTGCTCTATATCTTACACCAAATAAGCATGCTTATACAAGTAAATCTTTGGTAACTGGAGATCCCCCTTTACTTGAAATCAGGCATCAATTAAAACACTTTAGCTTTTGCTGGACTAAATATTAGTCTGTACAAAACAATACAGTGAGAAACATCCAGGAAGCTGTTAACAGACATACAAGGTTGAGGATCTCATCCACTGATAATTATGAATGAAATTAATAGAGTCTGGAGCACCTGATTTCTTTTCGTAATGAGATCCCCAATGGGGAGTTCACAGCAGTAATGTTGGCTGGCTCTGGAGTTGAAGGTACACTAAATGATAGCAGGTCATAATGGGAGGTGAATCTTGTATGAATCATCAAAAACCAGCAACTGGGAATAACGCAGTATTTTTAAGGGAATCCCATGTAGTTAGTGCCTATGTAATCACAAAGGAGTTTTACTCAGCCCAAAACTCTTCTAAATGGTATCTGGTATTTAAGAAACTTGAGCAAATCAGAAAGACTGCATTGTGATAAGTTAAAATATTTTCTGGTTTTTGATTATAGCTAATGTTTTTCCACAGAAAAACATTTCAACCTTGGTAGCACTTAAAGACAGACCTATAACTTCAACAGCTAAATATAGTTTTCAGTGGTAGTGTAAGAACATCTGAGGTAAAATAGTCAAAACATCTCTCACATGATACACTCACTCAAAATTCAGGTTTAAAACCTTCATGGGGACTCATATTTAATATTTAGTTAAACATTGCCAATTATCTTTGGAACCACAGAATAAAACAGAACTCTAGTACTTGTCACAAAAAGTGACATGGAACAGCCTATTGCAATATGAATGAAGCTCTGAACATAAGTAATCCTTTTAAAGAATAAAAAGGAAGTACATTAAAGGTTCAGTGGCTCTCACTAAAATTAGTTACTCCCAACACTTATCAGGAAATGTGATCCTCTTAAAACTATCTTGGAGAGGATACTGTCATTTTGATAATTACACGTGACCCCAGTTTATGCTAAGATATATGTAAAAATAAACTACATCTTTACTGGTCTTCAAATATTTATAAGCTTTCCAGCTGAGTAGTGCTAATTAAAGCTTTATACACTTAAAAAGAAAATTTAAAATAGTACTTTTAGCTTGGCTTTTATAAAATCCTTTTTTTTCCCCCAAGATGTCACACAGCAGCACAGCAGCAGTGGCATTATGTGCAGAAGGCCATCATAACTGAAGAGTAAATCAGGAGCTACTATTTCCATTGCATTGTAATTTCCCACAACTTGTTTTGTTGGCATTGGTAGAGTCTAATTCAGAATTCTTGGGTTCAAATTTAATTATTTAATTTGAATGTTTCCCAAGGTGTCTAAGAGTAGTTATAGAGAGCGTAGAGCACTGATCTGAACACCAGTAGCTGTTATTCTACTTTCTGTGAGCTAACTACAATACACTTTTTTAGCAACAGAGATCTTTCAAGTTCTGTTTCTCTTCCCACACTCTCAGTGCAATAGTTTCAACCTAATGTGACTATTACTTGGTACATTAATATTAACATCAGGTTAGGATTAATAACATAAAAGGAATAAAAAAGATGAACTGGAAGCTAACTTTTAGAGACCAAATGCCCAGTTCAGGCTTACATAAAGACTCTGGTGAGAGAGAGAGCTCCTAAAGCCCTTTGCATTTATTAAAGCCAGATTTGGATTTACAGTGAAAGCTGCAGAAACCTAAAGGAAGCCACCAGAAGTAGGGCCAATAAAATACTGTCAGGTTGCTGATAACCCAGATCAGTTTCTTCACCTAGATCAACCCTTGTGCCAGTGCAAGGGTAGGATGGCATGGGGTAAGAACAAGGGACCAAGGTAGAGATGATTCTTTCTTTTGGCACCAATGCGCTACCAACTTAAACTTTATGTGGAACTATAAGATAGTTGTCTTTGGTGTTAAGGAAATTCTGCTTGAGGATTAAGCAGAAGAGAAAAAAACATTTTCTTCCAGTCTACCTAAAGTGATCACCAGTAAGTCCTCTGGTTGGAAATGTATTGTTCTGAAGCCTGACTTCTGGGTAGAAAGTATGTGGTTTTGGAGACCTTGTTTCTACCAGCCCCACAGAGCTTTCCTTTGAGGAGAAAGAAGAGGGACAGAGTACGTACACATGTGTGCATGTGAATCCGTGTGTGTCCTACACAATTGCTTTGCACCTTGGTAGTCAGTTGGGCTGTTCTGGGGAATAAATGGGGAAGTACTTTCTTAAAAAGGAAAAATACATGCCCTGAAACTGGTAGTTTTAAATGTTCATCACTAGCTAAAATAAAATTGCTCAGTGTTGTTATTACAGGGGACATTAGGCAACAGTACTGCAAAAGTGTAAGTGGGGGAGTATTCTTCTTCTTGTAGGGTACTACAGCCACGAGCGCTCTCTCTGTGGAGAGTGCTGTGCATCAGACGGCAGATATTTACAGGAAGGTGCCTTAGGTACTGAAATCTTTCAATGCATGCGTCTTGTATTCTTTTTGAGCATGTTGGATGCTTACTTTTCCATAATAAAGATGAGTGAGGGTATGCCACTACAAGTTATTTCTTGAATTGTTTAGTAGACGTTTGTGCTGTGAATGGCTGCTAGAGAAGTACAAATTGCTGCCTTATTATGAAGAAGACACTTCCTTCTTAATCTACCTTCTCTCATCTTCAAGTTCTAAATGAGATTTTCAGCTATTTTTATGTGTGTTTTTAAGGATTAAAAGTTAACATTATCTTGCGTATTTCTTTCTTTGTTTTTGTTATGTTAGAACCTACAACTACTTTAAGGAGATGCTTATATCAAAGATTAGTACTTACAAAATCTATTGCAGCTAAATGTAATATTTTATTCAGGTATTGCTGTGCTTACCTTGTTTTTAGCTAAGCTGCATTCTAATTGAATGTCACTGGTTTTTAAAAGCTTTCTTTCAATACATAATGTCTTTGACATTTAATGTCTTATTTTATAGAACTATTTAACTTGTAATAGTAATGCATTCATATGATACAAATTAATAGCATTATTTATAATTTGGGCAATCACTTTAATATAATGGCATAAAGTAACATTTTCTTATTGCAATAATATTGCAAAACAATACATGTTATTATCACATTTACTGTACAGTTTTTACTATGTTTGATGTTTGACAATGCCATACAGTTCAGACCACAGACCGTGTGGTCCCAGACCACTGTCCAGTGTTCATCAGCTCATGTATACTTGAGGAGAGCAATGAGTACTGTCAAGGGTGGTCTGAATCTCTTCCAGTTCCCTGTTTTTTACTTTTTTTTTCTTACTTTTTGATTTTCCTTCCACCTTTTCTGTTTCCTGTTTTCTCTAATTATTTGTTTCTTCCTGCATTGCTTAGGGAGGACGCTTCAGCCTTGGGAGCAGACTTCTGCTTGTCCTTAAGAGGAGACTCAAAGGAAAAGTGACCAAATGAGAATGTTTCTGAAAGATTAAAACCAGGGTAAGTACACAGGATATTTTCTAGCTTCCATCAACTGAGTAGCTCAGAGAGTTCTTGACTTGGATATGGTGTGTGAGTATTTAATAACCCTCAGTGGTTTTATGTTCTATGCAGTTGTCCAGACTCTCCTAGTGCTCCTGTAAGCTTTTGGCACTTACCATACCTTTTGGCAAGTAGTTCCTTAAATCTACTCTCTGCTACATGAAGAAAACTTTAATTTGTTTCCAGCGTAGCTCATAATAGCTTAATTTGATCCCCCACAGTTTTTGTTTTGGAAGAGGCAATGAATACTTGGTCTCTATCCAACCTCTCTGTACCACTCATGATTTTGCAGATCTTTGTCATACCCCTTTTTTGTCATCACTTTTTCAAACTAGAGAAAAACATGTATTTGACAAGTTTGGTTGGTTTTTTTTTTTTTAGAGCTTATAAAAAGGTTTTTAAGACCTTGGGAAAACACTACTGCTAATGAAAGATACCATCCATTCTGTAGAATGATGGGCAGTATTCTGCTTTGCTTCGTGATTAATAGATGGTTGAGCTATCTGCTTTTATGATTCATATGCCTTTATCATCACTAGCAGGGGACTGTCCCTTCACTTGCCTGGTAGTAATCCTTACCATAATGAGGTTTGCTGCAGTCTGCCAGGTTGTTCTGCAGGCAAACAGAGCCATCCAAATAAATTACAGCACAAATAATAGGTAAGAGGCATTTTCGTCTTCCCTATCTAATATCTTACTGAAACAGCTCTAGTAATAAACGGTTAACAGAAACAGACTTTTCAATGTATTTAAAAAGGACTGTCAATCACAGTGGAAGTAATATCATTCTATCTGCTATCTGTAGTTACCATTCAGAAAATGACATGTTCATTGAATCTCCTTGTAGACACAAAATAGGAGTCTTTGCTGAACTTAGAAAGAATCTACAATCTCAGCACATGACAGTAAAGTAGAAACAACCAAACAGACAACATCAACTTGAAATAATCAGAAGAATTGCACTGGCAATGCACTACTTGGAAAAATCCAGCAGTTAACTTAAGTAAGAGTGGATTATTCTTTTTGGGTACTTCAGTATAGATTACATTACAGTAAGGGAAAAATACTGTGATTCTGGCTTTTGTCTTTTGTAATAGAGGCAATTGGCTTTGCTTAATTTTATCATAGAATCACAGAATGGATGAGGTTGGGTGGGACCTCTAGAGACCACCCACTCCAATACCCCTTCTCAGGCACAGTCACCCAGAGCAGGTTGCCCAGGACCCCATCCCATCAGGTTTTTCATATCTCCAAGGATGGAGCCTCCACAACCTCTCCAGGCAACCTGTTCTAGTGTTCAAACATCTTCACATAAATAAGCATTTTCTTACATTCAGCCAGAGTTTCCTGTATTTTAATATGCCTCTTGTCCTGTCTAGATACCACTGAGAAGAGTGTGGCAGTTTACTGAAGGTCGGTTGTAACGGGAAAGACTGAAGTGACAGAGGAATTGAGTACGTTGGTCTTTTCTGTGTCCTTTCTCATCAGGTCCTCTGTCCCATTCAGCAGCAGGGCCATGTTTTCCCTAGACTACTTTTTGCTGCTGATCTACTTGTAGAAGCCCATCTTTTTGCACTTCCACATCCTTCAACAGATTCAACTCCAGATGGGACTCAGTTTAAATGTAACAGATTATTTTAGATAGATTTAGCTAATTCCAAAGCCTCTTGCAAATTAGCCTGGCTCTAGCAGAGGTTTCAAGACTGAGTTTTACAGATGCTGCTTGTTACTTGAAGAACTAGGAGTTTAAGAAAAGTAGAAATGCAATTCCTAAACCAACACAATTGTTGCTTTGGACCTCAGTTTCCTGAAATATAGGAAATCTATTTATTTTCAAATTAATTTTTGCCAGTAAAGCAAATCAGACTCTCCTGGACCCGGTGTAGCTGACAAAGCACTTAGAAATGGAACGACCTGTATGAAAACTGAGGTAACTTGTTATGTTGTTCAAAGTGCCCTCTGGTTTTTGCACTTCTCTGTAATTTGCCCTTAAAAGAATGCATAATACTTCCTGAGGAGACAAAATGTCATTGTTGCTCAACTTAGCTGGAGCTTATGTGAAACAGGTAGCTTATTAGAATTAGCTTGTAATTAATCTAAACTTTGCTAACTATAAATATTTAATTGATTTCTGAGTAGGCAGTAAAAATATATTTGGTGTAGATGGTTCAGTGCTCTAAAAGCACTAAGTCAGAAAATTCCTTTGCCTCACAAATCCCTCTGACATGTACCACAGCACTGAAAATTACTATTGACCACAATATAGAACTAAAGTCTGTGTATTTCACAGTTAAAATACATGGAATGTTTACGAGTTTAACAACTCCTCATGGTTTTCCTCTAACCATGACTATTTCTTCATTTTGATGTGCTGGCTGCACATTTCCCCCCACTGTGTCACTTATTTATATCATGAATCTATAATCTTATTTTTTGAAAATCTTTCTGTAAAATACATAATCTACTCCCAAATGCAAATTAAATAAACAAAGATGAATTGGGCCTGCATTCAAAAAAACCACTCAATTAAAAGTTTCAGGAAATGCTCAAACATTTTACCATATGGAAGTCCCTTTAAGCATGAATTCAAAATTAACCCCTGTATGGGATTGACATGCTGAACTAGGAAAGCAGGTCATGTTTGTAGGACAAATATGTGAGCACCTAGAAGTCAAGTGTAACACTTCTATTTACTGACTGATTCAATGTCCTCTTTCACAGCAATAGTAAGGAAAATGAGATTGGGGAATGCAGTCCTCCTTGCTTAGTCTGCAGGCAAAGAGGTATTTACGTCTATACATATGCTTTACTTGCAACTTGCAGTTTTTTGGTGCATGCGTGAAAATTTTTTTATACCATATGTGTGAAATGAGAGGCAGAAATGACCTTTTACTACAATTTCCATGGTGACGATCCTCATCTTGGTGTCATTAAACTGTTCATTAATACTGAATTAACTACAAGGGACATCTGGAGTGGACGTGATATAACAAGTAAAAGTAGAAGAAAGGTAAACTTTGTTAAAGATTGTGCTTTAAATGTTTTCAAGACATCTGTTCTAGAAACACTTTGCAATTCCATTGTCTTGCACTGTCAGCATGCTTTACGCAAGGCAAACAGCATATGGGGAAAAAAATTACTTAAAGCCAGGCTGATAACTTGCAGAGAGGTTGTCTTAGCTTCTTAAACTTTGAATTTCATTCAGTGTGTCCTGGATATGAGAAGAAAAGAAATTATGCACCATTTCTTTCAAAACCATTTTTATTTTTGAGGTATACATGCATCTATGTGTATTTCTAGATATCATACATCATTCACATTAGCAATAACTGAGATAAAATGTCACTTAATTCTCTACTTTTATTCTTAATATATAGAGTATAAATTAAACAGTCTTGTTATGTTGCTGTGAGCGCTACAGAGCTGTGTTTGCAACATTTGTTAAGACTGAAATCCCATAAATAAAACATCTAAGAATTCAGCTTATCTACTTTTGAGATGGCACAAATATGTTCACATATTGTATGAGCTGAAGGAATCTGGGTTTCTTAGATTGAAGAAAAATAGGTTATAATTGGTAGCAGCAAATAGTGTGATCATCAAGAAAATGTACACTGTATGTATTGACTTTTAATAAACAGGAGTAATGGCCCATTCTCTGTTTAGCAGAAGACACATCAATAAGTATTTAAAGAGTCTGCTTTATTAGCACTAGGAATTTAGTAATAACAGGTATGAGAACTCCAATGTTACCTATGAAATCTCATATTTAATGATATTTAGTATTTGTTACATTTTGCAGAAAACAAAAAGCAAAAGAAAGAACAGTTGAACAGTTGTGTAGTAAACGTCTTCCATTTGTTATGTTAATAGTTTTGCATCTGTGCTTGTTTGTTTGGTTTTTTTCTTCTTGAATTGTTCTCATTTGAGGAGCCTGCTCTTTTCCAGACTAAGTATTTGCTTACATTTACGCACCACAATTATTTCACCCAAGTTGACCTATTTCTGTAATTTGCAGACCTGGAACCAAAGCATGTGTCTCAATAAGTAAGCAATCTGATAGACTCTTTCCAAGCATAATATCTGTCAAATGTAATGCAAATACAATTATTTTGGGGGGCTTTCTCTGAGGAGGTGGGTTGGTCAGAGTTTACTATGTAGTAATGTGTTATGAAATGTTACCATCCCTCTACTAAATTCTAAGTCCCAAGTGAAGCTGCTCCCCATCTCATTGTAGCTGGGCCACTGTGGAGGTTCATAGCCCTGGCCACTCACGGCAAACAAGACTTCTAGCCCAGGCGCTTGTGGTTAATGTTTGCAGATCTAGAGGACTTCGCTGTTGACCACTCAGCTAAACGTATGATGTGAAATGCCCTCACTTCAGAGCAAGAGTTTCTTTTGGAGTAGTGTCCAGGATTTCTTTGGCAATTATTAATTTTGCAAAACAGTGTATCAAAATAGTGTATTTAAAAGTAAAGATTGCTTTTGTTATGAACTGTTTTCTTCTGCTTAAAACCACTATGCATCTTCTTTTCAGTACTGTCACGAGTCTCTGACTTAAAGCTGAAGAGATCTTATTTTGAGCCACCATATGGTTGTGAAATATAATTTTTTAGGTAGGCAATTTTTTAAGACAGAATAACTGAGGTCTAGTCTATTGTTGTTGACTTGTATCTGTCCTTACAAGCATGACAGGCACAGAGTGAAAGCTGTTTTTTCTTAGGGATGATTGTTCCATCTTGTGCTAACATTGCCCACGTTTGGTGACATCCTTCATTATATACTTTAAAGAGTCTTACATTCCTGATTAAAGTGCATACAAATCTATTGAAATTCTCTCAAACTATTGTTTCATTTAGTGTGCGTGCCATGGGCATCACAATCACCTAAACTTTTTTTCTAAATGTTTGCCCCACTGTATTTCACATTAGCCTGACCTAACTTAACTTACCCACATCTGAAAGACTGTGTCAGGTTTCATTCACTGTAAGTTAGTATAGCCTCTACTGATAGCCGGGGGATATATACAGATCTAGTGAAAGTGGCTATATGCCTTGTTTTATTATTGCTGGAATTTGACCTATAAGAAACCTTCAGGTTTTATCCTGCAGAAGCTGTTTCTTAAGCCAAGGAACCCAAATTCTGTTTTCCCTCTAGTTCTTTTCTTTCTCATATATGAGCTGACTACTGAAATATTTCTGTGGTTTCTGAAAAGCATACTGTTTTTTCCTTTTTTTAAAAACAAACCACACACGATTTCCCCACCCCATCCTCCAAATACTGTCTGTGGCTACTGATATAAATCTTGTTAATGTCCCTCATTGCTACTTTGTAAAGAGCTATTCTTGATCTACTTTTTCTTCCAGAAGGAAACTCTTACAAAAATCTTTTCTGTAATGGGACAATCTTCTAATTCTTTGAAGAAATAAAATTTCAGCATCCTCATTAGCCTTTCATCAGAATTTGGAGCACAACTTCTTGTGTTCAGGTAGTTCCTTATCCCATTTTAGTTTTCCCTTTCAAGGTATTACTTTTTCAATTGGAACTTGACATCACTATTTACCATAAATGGCACTTATGACCAGGGACAGTATTCAGCGATCATTAAAGGCAGTGGGCACTTTTGTCTGCAGCAGCCACGCTTTGGGACTAAAAACCTACTCAGACTTCTCTCTAATCCTGTTCAGATGCAGAAATATACTACGAGAATCCAACAAGACTCTAACATCAGACCAGTTTTAATAGTTTTATACAGTTTACTTACATTAGGATAGCATACCAAAAAAAGTCAGGTTAATGCAAATGTTATAAACCTGTAGATATCACTGCTGAATCACAGCAGTATTTCATTTGAATAGCATAATGTGAAACTGCATATAGAAGGTGATGGCCAATTAAGCATAGAAAGAAAGGTAGAGACAGATCATGTATGAGGCTGGATAATACATATGAAAAAGTCTGCTGGTAGAGTCATATTGGTAAAAGAACATCTTGGCAAGAATTGCTGTTACTGGTTCATCACACAAAGCCAGTTGTACTAACAAAAGCACTTTGATATCAGCCTTATTGTGTCTATACTGGAAGGATAGTGGAGAATTAATAAAAAAATAATACAAATAAAAATTCACTAGTGTTTCTGAGTTGGAACTTTTTTTAGAGTGGGTTTAAATTGATTTTTTGCTAAATAACTACTGCTAGGATTTCTATTTTCTGGCTATTCATTACCTTCTCCTATTCATGATTTGCATTCTACTGGCCTCCTTAATCTAGTCTTTAAATCATTTCTATCAACCTAAGATCAAGCTATCTCATCTTGGTATTATAATATTAATATGCTTTGTTGTTTTCAGCTTGGCAGTCTTGTTCAAGAATGTACATCATTTATATTCAGGTAAGACTTTATTTGTGTGAAGAAGTTCAAGCGCAGCAGCATTTCTATTTCCCCTGGTACATTTTTCACATTTTAAACATGTAACCATTCTAGATCACCTTTTCCATAGCTTGAGTAAGTCTATTAAAATCATATTTGCTCTAGGCAATAAACCAGCCTAAAGCTGAAATACTGACTGTGACCCTTTGGAAAGATGTAAAGAATTTTTCAGAAAAAGTGTTGTGTCCCTTTGGCAATGTCACAATTAATTATCCTTGTGACATTGTATATCTAGCACATATATTGCCATCAAATGGCCAGGGTGAACTAAAATGCATTCTGTTATTCTATATTGCATAAAGAAACTATTTTAAAGTTAAGCAGATATTGTTATTATAGAAAGTGGAACATTGTGAAGACTGCAAAACTCTGCTAAGGCAGATGTAGTCATATATTTCTAAGTAAGTAAGTCCACTGTTAATGTAGCTTTTTAACTTCTCATAAATGTTACGGTGCATAACTTCTAATAACTATCCTAAGCTGTATGTTTAACCAGAAAAACAGAAGTAGAAAACACAATTTATCTACAGGTAAATTGTAGCTGATCTGTGATTGTTTAAGGTGAATTTTACCTGCTTCATCTAGATATATAGCTTAGTGTTAGGGGATTGATAGAGAGTTGTTCTATTAGCTTTACTTGAACTAACCTCATTACTCTTGAATTCTTCTTCCCTGAGGCTATTTCTACCCCACTTTGTACAACTAGATCAACATGAAAAGACTGAAGTTTTGCAAAGACTTGAGTCTATGACATGAACTACTAATTTATCTAACTCCTTTTTTTTTTTTTGTCAAAGTAGCTGGCTTTTCTTGTACAAGAAACTCACTAAATTGTCCAATTAGATTGTCAGAAGGAGCATTTTATTATTAAGGTCTGAGAAGACATGTTTGAGGTGTTTCTTTTGTGTTTTTAAATCTGTTGTGATTAAACTTTTTTTTTTTTGGTAACATTTCATGTTATTTCATTTTTAGGTTGAAGTTAAATATGGAAAATGATCAACAAATAAGATGAGTGTCAAAACCAGAAATCATAATGGAAATGGTTTTGCTACCTTTATGGAGGCAGTCTATAATGATAACATTTTAAAAAGCTAGAATATGTATTTCATACACACAAAGCTGTCACTATTTCATGAACTACAGAAGTCCTTCATGATGAACATGGTATTTTTCTTTCTACTTATCATGCTATTTACCTATTCAGAAAAGTTAACATTGTTTTCAAATCCAACTTAAGCAATGTCCAAAGAAGTAACTGAATTATTTAATAAATACAAACTGGTTTCAGGTGGATTGTATGTTGATAAACCTGTTTATTGCTCCACATGCAAAGCATCAGCAAAAAAAGTCTAAAATATGTGTGAGTCTCCAGCAGAAAAAGATTAGCAATAAAAAGCTTATGGAGAGCAGCCTAGGATAATACTGTTCATAGATAAGAACCTTCTTTGATATAGCTTCTTATTTCAAATAAAAACATCAATGTGCAACTGAATTTAGGCATAAAATGAGATAATATTTTAAAAATTCACTGCTAAAATAATTACATCTGGAAGCAAATATTTGATAAGCACTTCTTATATACATCACGGCTATAGCTTAACACTTGAAATTGAACTCATTTAATAAGTGGCATCTTCACAAATCACATCTATGGGATATTGATTTTGATACTGGAAATGAGCAGATCCAAAAATAATGACCACTCTGCAAAATGTAGTTGCACTCCAATATTGTGGGGCATCTCTAGGTGAATTTCCATTTCCACCTGATTGCTAGTTTAAGAACCTGGAATGATGTATCAGTCTTAGAGCAAGAAACTGGAAAGTACTTCCATCAGCAGCAACATACAAGACACTGACATTATATGGTATTATATATAACAGAAGCTTATTGCTATTTATTTTTTCCCAATAATAATGATCTATTTCACCACAATAATATCATAATTTTAAGAATTTTATTGAAAATTTTCAACCATTGCATGCAAGAACACTTTACAGTAAGAAACAGTGTTTAAGACTCAGGATCTAAAACCTAGCTCTCATTTGTTCTACCCATTTCAGATGCTCTGTGTTCAAATGTATTTCACTGACTACTTATGTACTGGTGACCAGAAAGATGGACAGAAGATGGGAGATGTTTGTGGCTCAAGTAATTACTAGTAAATCCATCTGTAGCAAGACGTGTGCTCGTGGGAGGGAGCATGATTTCTGCGAGGTCCTGGGGACAAATCCCAGGCAATGTATCCCACTGCTGGTCCTGCTCCCCCCTCGGCGCATGACACAGTGGCTGGACTTTGCTGCTGTGAAGTACAGACCTGACATCTCCTCCTACTTCTGGTGACAAGTCACTTGGGAACACGTGGCCCTCGACACGTGTGGTGGCCAGCATAGGACAGCCAAATTGTGAAGGCAGGCGGCTGCCCTTTTAAGTGCACAGGCTTATTTCTTTAGCACCTTCTGCACATGTAAGCTTCTCTGTGGCAGCTGCCCTCTGGACACTTGTTTCAATTCTCTCCCACTATTCTGGTCCTTTATAACATCTGGGGGGGATCTCTGAGGCTATCAACTGATCTCTCTCTTGTTCCTGTCTGCGATTTCCTCAAGTATTATCTCAGTCTCCAGATGGAATGGTAACCCTCCAAGTCAGGGCTCAACAAGAAACACACATCCCTACACGTGCCCCAGAGAGTGACTAGAATTACTGTCATTGCTTTGTAATCTTCCAGCTGTGGCAGGCTCTGCAGGTCATTCACACAATCGAGTATCAACCATGCTGTTTGCTGAAGGATGCCCGCATCCAGAAGACTCAGGACCCATGCAGTCACTGACCCTCACTTCCCGCTGTTGCTCAGTTACATGAATGTGAATGGTGCATGCTCCTTTCTGTCAAGCTTGGCCAACCTCATTACTGTGGCACCTAGGGGACAATTAAACCAGGTTCTCGGCTCCTGCTGGCCTCCATAGCATTGCTTTGGGTCGCTCCAGAGACCACCGCAGCCTGCCCTGAGCCTCCTGAAGGCTTCTTCCCAGGTAGGCACTTAATGCCCAGGTCCAAAGGTCCCCTTAACAGTGAATGCGTGGGACTGCTGCCTGTCCATGACGCCTTTAAATAACTGGGTGGATGCAGCCTGAGTGTTAGTAAAAAATAACAGTATTTAAGAAAATTTTTCAAATTTATTAAGAGAGATAATGTCCGCATTTAGAATGACTATGCAACACAGTTTGTGACAGTGTTGGAGGGGCTAAACCTTCATCCTGATAAATTATACTTTGAGATGCATTTACTTGTTTTGAAACATTATTTCTCTGTGGTTTTCAAGAAAGTGTTTTCTGCTTCTGAAAATAAACAAGTTAGCAGTAAGAGGGTACATTTTGGTATAAAACTATTTTGTTTCTATTCAAACAGAAGGTATTTGGGAGACGAACTTTCTTCCTTTGCTAACTAATAATGTAATTATTTTTCTTTAGAGATAGTTCTAACACCTTAATAACCCTGTAGGATACTTATTAAAATATAAGAGATTGAATTCTAATGAGGACACTACAGATGTCTTCTTGAAAGAGAACCCCTTCCAGGAAGGGTTCGCTATTAGAAAAAAAGATTAAATTCATTTTCCAACCTATAACAAAAGGCAGAATGTAGTACATAGCTGTAACCACCTACGTGAATAACCATAAATGAAGTAGTGTTTCCCTGGTTAGCCAGCCATTTATCCCCTAGACTGCTATGCATGAGCAGGCAGAAAGTCTGCATTTTTTCCAGAACAGATGATTTGGAGACTTTGCTATATATCAGCCTTAACTGTACTTCTTGTTGTATATAAGTACTGAAGGATTTACAATAAAAAGGGTATCAGGACATTTGTGAAGCTTGTAGATGACCTGTGGAAGAGGATACACAATGCAAACACCTTCTGCGTTACTGTACAGCCAGAAAATGACCTGATGGAAGACAGCATTGTAGAGCCATGGTGGTAACGTGACCAGATCACAGAGATCCTCAGAGGAGAAGGGGCTGTGACCATCATTATAGTCCTATCCAGCTGATAGCAGGAGTGAAACGTTTTATACTCCCTGCTTTCTCTAATACTGTTTGCACCTAGGCTTCAGATTCACTGTAGTAAATGAAATTCTGTATCCATGGTAAATAATTTACTCTCAGTCAAAATAAAAAGAGGTTTTCCTGGTAAGTTCAATACAAGCAGAATAGGGCTCATAATACAGGTCTTGACCAACTTGATGGGGGAAATAAAAACAAACCTGTTTCCTACAGATCAGGAAATACTTTTGGATTATGGTTTACTACTAAAAAGATTAGCACTGATTTGGGCACGTTAGGAAAAGCCATTAATATACTAGCCACAAAAAATATTGTAATGAGGTAAAATATACATTAAAGCTAAAGGTGATGAGTACTATAAAAAAATGAAAGTCAGAAGTAAAACATCTAAGAATTATGATGTAAATATCCTACTTTCCTAGTATATCTTACACTATAATGTCAATGATACAGTGATGTGCTATTTAGTACACAAAGCAATAAAATACAATTGATGGAGAGGACATTTTAATTACCAGCATTCAGGCTGAGTATTATTGTGAATCTCCTATAAAACCTGTACTCCCAAGTTATGAACTAATTTTTACTAAGTGATATAATGAAACTAAAAACACAAACTGTTATGATACCCAGGTGATCAAAGGTAAAGCAGTTATTTACATTACGTTACTGTTCTCCCTTCACACCAAACAAATAATTTAGAACAATTTAGTTGAGAGGAAAGTAGTGAAGTGGATATGGGGTATAGTGCATTAAGATGAAAGAAAAATATAAGGAAAATGTAGATATGCTTTCACAGTGCTGGAAGCATTATAAGAAAAGGAGCAGGAGTATGTGTTGTATTTACAGGCGATAAAAATAGAGTGTACTACTAACAGAAAGGTGAGCAAGAAACAATATGAGAGGTTAGGCAAAGCAAATAAAATGCAAGAGAAGACAAAAGAGCAAAGTAAAATTAGAAAGAAAAATAACCATGCCATTGCTTCAACAAAGTTGAAAGACACCCCACCCCCCCCCACGCCTTTTTTTTCATGGTGGACTCCATACAAGTAAAAAGATACAGTTCTGTGCCCAAAAGCCATGCAATCCTGCATGAAGTCCAAGGCAACAGACAAAGTGAATGTAGTTCAAGAAAGGTATAGTGTAATGGTGATGCACTCATATCGTTTTATGTATTGTGGTATATCAGTTGCTTGAACTGAAATTCTTAAACTATTGTTTTAAAACTTGTCTCTAGATGAAAATGTGAGAAGGATGGTTATAAACTTCAGCAAAGCCAGCAGAGGTTGGGACAGGTTGCCCAGAGAGGCTGTGGATCCACTATCCCCAGAGGTTTTCAGCACCCAACTTGTAAAAGCCCTGAGCACCCTGATGTGAATTCAGTGCAACCTTGCTTTAGGCAAAAACTTGGACTAGAGACCTCCTGTAGGCCCTCCAGCCACAGTGAGTTTGTGATTCCTTTATTTTGTACAAGCTATGATTCTGTATGTATCGCAAGCGCTATCTCGCTAACGTTAATTAGCAGATGTGCTTTTGTAACTGAAATGTGCTTTGAGAAAAGATTTGCCTCCAATCTACAAAAGGTGCATAGGAATTGATGAATTTAAAACAGCAGAATCAATCAGAAATGGTGAGAGTAGATAGCCATGAATAGATGGCATCATTTGGAGGGCAAAAAAGCCAAAACCAACCAAGCAAGCAAGCAAAGAAAAGAGATGGAAAGGCAAAGAGTTGAAAAATTAATTCAGTTATTTCTTGTTACATATGAACTAAACATATATTTTTAGTGGTGTAATTCCACCAATTTTTATGATACATGATATCTGTTAAAACAAAAATAGTAAGATGTATAACATTTACATTCAAGATAGCCTAGGTTTTCATCAATAACTATTTTGTACTAGTTTTGCACTATATATAATGTTAAAATTTTGACTTGTCTTTCCAATTCTTACATCTTTTATTTAGTCTCTGTGTTCATACTTTCAACTCACAACCATAAACTCTTAGCTTTATTTTTTCTGTCTGGCTACAAAATTGTTGTAAAAGACAAAACATATAAAATAGCAGAATAATGAAAGTGGATGTCCCATCTGGTGTGGTCTAGATTTCCTCAGTGGAGTATATATGACCTTCTTTCATTTTTGACACTTGAAAGCTTTCTTTAATAATGTCATTTCGGTCTAATTTTATACAGTCAGCATGTTAGATGTCTTTTAAAAGTACTCCCATCTTTTATTGTTTTTAGCAACCAATTAGTTCCCAGCCCAACTAGTCCCAGCTGCTCAGCTGTAGACTGGGGGATTTGGCATAGCATGTTAGAATAAATCACTCGCCTTCTGCCCTTTGCAGTCTTAAAATACAAATCAAAGCATAGATGTAGATGTGTGCAATGACAATGGAAGAACCAAACCAACAAAATGCATCCATCTACCTCTTCAAATAGTCACCCCATGTAAACCTTTCTAATGCCAAGATGTTGTTTTTCTGGAAAGAAAAGATACAATCATTTAAGGAATTTTATAATTAGTAAATATTTCTACTAATACTGCAGATTAATACAATGCTTTCCTCTGCTAGATGTGACCGCATTTAATTATCTTCTGTCCTTGCAAAGCCACTCGATGATGTGACTCTCTTGATTATAAGAAGGTTCTGCACAGCAGAGGTCAACTTCCTAACAGTTGTATAGTACGTCAACAGTGTCAGTTGAAGTCAGTAGAATTACTTTTATGTACTTTAAGTTTGAGCACATGGTTAAGTCCTGCTTTTTTCTCTGTTCTTCTGTATTGAGGTCACTTTGACTGTTTCATTCTATTTGTGTTTTCAATCTCCATTTTTTACTGAGGACATCGCAGGCTGAGCAGGAATTCCACATTTTCAAATGGCATACTGAAAAGTGATTTCCTGCGTAGAAGTTTTCCTCTTTATTAAGTACTTTCTGGAATACGTCTCAGTTTGTTCTGATACAGAATAAGTGTGACTAAAAGGTAGTTCTGTTTCCAGCAGCCACTGGCAGAAGCCTGAAAAGGCTTCTTCAAGTGCCGCTGTCACAACTACAAACATCTGAACTGTGGCAAACTCCCTGGTAGCTGGGACCTGGGTGCCAGTTTGGCATTCCACTCCCCGCTCCATTGAACCAGCTCCAGGGTGCGACACTTCTCTTTTCTTCCTCTTTTCCTCTCTGAGCCAGGAATAGTTCCAGGAGCAGAAGACAGTTTCAGTCTAGATCAACAGCTGGGTTTTTTACCTTGTATTTTTATCTCTTCCATATGATGCTCATCCCAGAGAGAAGCCCAAGTTGAACATTCCTCTCTTTTTTTTTTCTGGGTCTTCTGCTGCACATAAAAATTCACATCTGTGAGGTTCTTTTGGAAACTCTGGAAAACTCCTTCTCCTTTGCCTTTGCAAACATGGATTTTGACCATAGGATACAACTGGTGTGAACAGTAACGTTCACCATATTGCAGCCTTCAGCTACAACACAGTAGCCATTGCAATAACTAAAACATGCACCAGTCTCACATGGTACACATAATTACACCTGATACTTCTGAACTGTGATTAAGTTTTGGGACTTCTGCAAAGTTTGGGAACATGCTCCATTCCTTTACATTGTAAGACCAAACTGTGTTAGGATATTACTGTGTTGGAACAAAGTTTTCCAAAATAGTTGACTGAAAATAGGTCTGACTTCAAAGGATCTATAAATTTCTCTTCCAAAAGTGTTTTTGATGCTCTAACAAATCAAATAAAGACAAGTGTATAACTAAATACTAGAAAATAAGGGTCCCTTAATAATGTGTCTATATTAGATTATTTGAACAATTACCTCAAATTAATTGTTTTAAGTGTTTAATGTTTTATTTCTTTACTATCAAAAATGACCATTTCTAGATACAAGCATAACCTTAGTGGATAAAAGATGTTAAACTGAAATACTGTGCATCTGACTACTCATTAAATAATACCCATAGAAAATCATATAAACAAACTGATCAACAGTACAGAAACATTCTTTTTCTCTTTGTTTGAATAGTTTAGTTATCACATTATTTGACAGACCAAAATGTATTTCCCTGACAAAATGGATTAAAATCATAAAGCTCTAAGAAACACATGAGTATATTGCCTTTCATCTTTCTCTCCAATCACCCAGTTGGACAAATGGGGCTTGTAGTTACTTGCCTCCTCTTTAGCTCAGTTGCCCAAGGCAACAAACCAGAGAAATTACAGGTAATAGTTTATCAAATGCTTGTAGTCAGTTAACTCCCACTCTACCTGTCACTAGGAATCATTTTATTAACAGAACCTTGACCCAGGTGTGCTAGTAGCTTGAAAGTTCAGAAGGTAGGATGCAACTGTCAAATAAAAGATGGATGATGTGCATTTTATGTTTTAAATGCACATTAGCTTATCTGAGAGTGAACATGCTAATAAAAGGTGACATTTTATCAACGATACTGTGGAAGCCTTGTGAAAAGAACTCAGAGCAGTTTTAGCATGTTACATGAATGGACAGGGAAAGACTTCATAGTTAATGTACAAGGGCTGTAAGATTGCATTCGAATTTCCTGTGGTGGAAGTGTGCATTGGCACATGCTTGAATCAAAATCAACAAGACCATGCATAACAGTTTGCTATACAAGCAAGCTTTGATAAGTAAGAATAATGACAGTTAAGATACATTTTTATTAAATATAAATAATTTATAAATCCATTTTAGATTTTTATATTGCTCTGTTATTGGTATAATACATCATTTTTTTTAATAGCTACTGAAATTATACATTTAAAAATGTACCCTCACATATATGAGGAATGAACTTCCTCTCAACATGTGAAACTGTTGTCCATTACATTCTGTTGCCTTTTTTTTTTCAGTGATGTAGAAATTGAGGAAATAATCTCAATTTAAATTTGAATTTAAAATTTTTGTCAATTAATTAAAATATTTATATGATGAAAATTCAAAAATATTTAAGATTTTTTTAAGACATCTTAATTTCATCTTTTCCTTTTTCACTGTATTCAATGAAAAGTTGAATAAACAATGTAAATACCGATGAATTAAAGGGCTACTTTCCATTGTACACAATGAAAAGGAGTGCTTACTGTCTTTTTAATTTCTCTTAATTTCATTTTTTTCTTTTGTGCCCCAGCATTTAACTTTGTAGCAGTACAAGAAGCTCTTGAAATGAATTCATAACCAAGACAGTCTCTAGTTAAAAAAAAAAAAAAAAAAGAAGAAAATCTCAAATATTTTGTGTTAGACGAGATAAAAAAAATCTTTTAGGTAAAAAGATTGAAAAATTAGTTTATCTATGGATTCTGTTTGCAGATTGTGTACTATTTTGTTGGTTTAGATTTTTATAAAATAATAAAGAAAATGAAAATATAAAATCTGAAAAATGAGGTAAACATGGCTGTACAATCATTACTGTACATTATTAAAAACCAACCAACCAAAAAACGCAACCCAAAAAAACCCCAAACCAACCAAAGAAACAAATATACTTTTTTTTTTTTTTTTTGTGATAGCATTTACTGCAAATAGAAGAGTTTTATTATCTGTATAAACATGCTTTTTGAAGTGAAGTACAAGGAAGTAAGAATTTACTCCAGGTAACTCATGTTACATGACCTTTGAAACAAACATACCTACTTTACAGGCTATGTGTAGTTCACAGGCCTGTTTTAAACCGTTTTATGGGCCGGAGCTTCTGACAGTTGCTTCTGTGATGAAGAAGATATAAATTTTCTTCTTGTTAAACATTGAGGCTTTTCTCACAAAACTGCTCAGTTCTGCTGCCCTCAGTTCAATGCCCACAAACACAGGCCCTGGCCCTGCATTGTGTTGTGTTCACAAAGGTGGCATCAGTTTGCCATGACTATGTGCCCTTCCCTCTTTTGCACAGAATTTTTCAAATGTTTTTAAGACTATCAAGATCTGGAACAGCCAACTTCCATTCCCGTCCTCTGCATTTCTCCAGCAACTGGTATTTTTATCCTTCCTTTAAGATCTGCATCTCAGACCAACCCTCTCTTTCCTCTCTTCTGGTGTGCCATGTATCCCACATCACAACTGGCACCCACGAGCCACTGCTCATCCAGTGGCCACAACCTGCCTCCTCCAGGGACCTAAATCTGCTTGGCTTTACTCCACTATAGGCTCAGTGTGGCATCTCCCATGACACTGCCTTTATTTTGGTCAAGATGGTTGATGGTGATTGTAATGCTGTGTGTAGGTGCCTTAATGCTAGCTTGGTTGAATGATCCAGCAGTTTGAATTGAAGCTTTAGCTCTCCTTTGGTACATTTATTCACTTATACAGTGTACTATTCACTCTCTTATTAATTTACATTTCCTATTATAACTCTAACAGGAACTCTCTAACCAGTCATTACTTTATCCATATGTTAAATGTTCATTTTACAGCTATTAGCAGAAATCTATATTCTGCCCAGGCTATATATCTCTTAAATGCTACTTTTTGACATTTCCCAGTTTTCTTGTCTTCCTCTGTAGAATGTCACCAGTGTCACTAGGCCTTGGATGGACTAAATACACCCAGATCATTAGACAAACACTAATTTCCTATCAGTCTCATTTTCATGCTCATTGTTTCAACAGAACATTTTTAAGCCTTCTGAGCATTGCTTTAGCTTGCCGTGTACACGGCTTACTACAGTTTTCTCAGAAAAATAACCTCCTATTTTGCAGCCTGATTGGTTTTCATCCAAGTACAGAAATGTTGCTTTTTATATAAATTTTCCCACCACCTGTGATACTGCCGATCACTTCTCTCCATTGCTTCTCTCAAAGATCACTGCCGTTGACTTCCCTGCTTCCATCCTAGTGCTTCTGCTCTTACTTTTCTGGCCATTGCACTGGTGGTTTTTGTGTAGACTTGTCCTCTGTTCTTCTCCATTAGCATCTCCTGGGATTTCTGTTCATGCTCACTCTAGTCTTCGCTGGAAATCTAGTGTACAATCTCATCTATTTACATGGACAGTTAAGTGTCTGCCTAGAGGCAGAAGTTAATTACTGTATTGTGTGTTATACAAATTAACATTGTGTCTAAGCATCACTCCGCTTTTAGGTTGCTATCTGTTGGGAGACATACCTTGCTTGGTAACAATGGGCCAACTTTCCACTTCAGGCTAAATTTCTCATCAGTGATGTTATGAAAGAAAAAAAAAAAGTATTTATATTTAATGTTATGCCCCTGTGCCTGTTAGTCTGTGGCAGGAAGAAAAAGACATGGTCTACACTTTGTTCCCTGCTTTCCTTTGAGTTCATTGCAGTGTGTTAGTCTGCTGCCAGCATCCAGGGAGCAGGATTATTATTCTCGTCGTGTGGACATTTTCTTGCCTCCACAGACTGAGAGCCACAAACTTGTCAGAGAGAAAGTCTGATATATTTGTACCTTTGTCCCTTTAAAATTAATTCATGGCAGGCATTACGTGTAGTCATCCAGGGAAAAACATCTTTATAAAGAAATTGGGTGTGTTCCCCAAACAGCATTTCTAACAGCTGATTTCCCATATATTATTCTAGCTCTGGCTGTGGGAATTGCATCCTTGCAGACAGCTGTGGAATGTTTATTCATGTTTCATATCTACAAAGCTGAACGTTTTGTTCCTATTCAGGAACAGTGTGGAAGACCTAGCCCAAGTTAGCTGGGAAATGACTTACGATTTTACTTGACCTGGAAGATCAGTGATCTTTGGAAGGTTTAAGGCCTCCAGAATCAACAAGTGTAAGAAGCAAAGGACAGGTCATGCTCATATTGAAGTTACTGACATAATTTCATACTGCTTCAGTGTAATCAACTGTACCACCAGTAACTGAGGAAAAATAAGTAAAATGCAATAATAATTTTCTTACTGGAATTAGAACATTTGAACATTTCTATTTTTACGTTGAAGAGTTTTCTTCTCATCTTTTATCAGGTCTTCCATTTTGGTGCTGGTGTCAACATCAGGCTTCATAATTTTATTCCTTTTATATATGTACATACTTGCCAGAATTATGGCTATTGTAGATGCTTTTACAAGTGAAACTGAAGAATGCGTGCAGATGCCCTTTACGGAAGAGAGTTAAGTTTTCTCTCTCTCTCCTTCTGGTCCAATAAACATTGATTTATAAAATGCAGAACAGATCCCACAGGACACTAGAATATTCAGTAGCTTGCTGAATATGCAGTGATCTACGATATGGGTTCAAATATTTGCTCCACATCACGCAAGCAAGCATGATTTGAAACAAGATCTCTTTTTTTAATGCCTGTTTACCTGTTGGCTTCTCTATCATTTTTATTATTAAGATGAAAAAACTGTGCTTGGGCTACCAAAGCACATCACCTGGGCCAAGTGAAGAAATCAAGATAGAAGATAGTAACACACCCTTAGGAGGTGATCTAATACGAATATTTAAATATGCTTTGTAAAGAGGAATCTTAGTCTGATTTTTAACTGGTTAAAAGGTAAACTCCAAGTGCTCCCTTGCATCAGTAAGTGTGATAAGACTCAGGATTTTGCTGTAATGAATTGTACTACGACCTAAGACTAATGATAATAGTAGAGGTGCTAATGTGTTTGTTTATCAGAAACTATAAGAAAAGAACTTGAAAGGTTGCTATGATGTGCCTCACCTTTCCTTGTTACCGGTCACGCAAAAGAGTGTATCACCAAAGAAAAACCCGTTCTTGACCAGAAGGTGTACATAAGATCCTCTCTGTATGATTTAGCTGAAACGGTACCTTTTTCATGTGGACAGATGTGGACACCTTCATACACTTGACTTCAACCTGATGTCTACGTCCCATCGTGAACTACTCTTTATAGGTAAAGTTGTGTTGGTTCGGAAGCATTACGAGGCAGATGAAGGCCGTGAGGATGTCCTTTCTCACCGCAATTCCTCGTAACTCCTGCGAAGCTCCAAGTTAAGCACCTGCCAGCACCTGCTGTGTTCCAGGGCCAAATCCGTTCACCTGCATGAGGAAGGGCCTTTACCTCCACATGGATGCAAGTGAAGCTAAGAGGATCCGTACAGCTGGAGGGAAGCTTATATATTTATTTCTTTAGTCTACAGAAGTTTACGTATTTATTTAGACAAGGAGAAAAATTAATCTCGGTAAGGAAAATGGAGGAGAGTGAAGGAGGTGCCCAGGCGCGCCTTCCCCAACCTTCGGTACCCGGGGAGACACTGACCTCGCTCGAGGTGTGGGTCTGAAGCGGCCGTTTTTCACAGCAACGGCGCGGGGAGATCAAAGCGCCTACACGCGAGTGGAGCCGCCTGCTCCCTCTAACCTCAGCCCGGCACCTATGTTTAAACCGACCGCGGCAGTCGTTTCCCCCTCGTACCGAGGCGCCCGGGCCGGCTGCGCTTCCAGTCCCGCTGCGGCGACGGCGTCCCCCACGCGCGACAGGGGAAGGCCGGGAGACGCTCCGGGGC
>NW_010972886.1:11993743-12110909 GCF_000737465.1 Haliaeetus leucocephalus | reverse complement strand
CCGGCGGGGCGCGGGAGCGGCAGCAGCAGACAGCGGCGCGCGGCGTCGGTAGCGGTCGGCTCTGGCGCGGCGTCTCGTCCACCCCCTCGTGAGCCTGGGGAACCTGCAGCTCAAAGCCGCCGCCAGCCACACCACCATGTACCCCGGCAACAAGCGGAAAAAGCTCTGGCGGGAGGAGAAAGGTATTACCGCCCTTCCCGCCTCCCGGTACCGGGCCCGGGCCCGCTTCTCCCGCCTTTACCTCACGTTGAGTCGTGGGGGGAGGGCGGGTAGTGTGTGTGTGGGTCCCGTCCCCTCAGAGCAGCTGTCGCCTCGCCGGGGGGGTGTCCGGCGGCGCTTCCCGCCGCCCGGGGCTGAGGGACGGGGTGGGGGAGGGGTGCGTGTGTGCGCTCCGTGCTCTCCGCCCTTGCCCCTGAGGTCTCCTACCTGAAACACTCCCAAATCCCGCACACCTGGGGTGCGTCCCTCCGCCGCGTGTGCGGGATTTGGGGGTGTTCCCCGCCCCTCGGTTATTGCTGACTAACTTTGCCTGTAAGGAGAGGGGCCTTGGGGCTGAGGGGAGCGAGGGGGGGCGGAGGATAACGGCCCCTCTCCTGAGGGCTTCCCGCCCCTAAGTCACCTTGTGGAAGTCTTTCAGGTCGAAAAGTTCGGCACATAACGTCAAAACGTGCCTTTTTTCATTTTAATGCGCCTGCGTTCCAGGGAAAACGTGGTTTATTGGTATTACTGGTGTAATGCACTTAAGTTTAGCTACTAGCGTTGATGACCCGGGGTGAAATGTTTGGGGTATGGGGGCTCTCAAAGCACATACGCCCCTGGTAGGAAACATTTATTCCTTTTATTTTTTTTAAGGACCTGCACCCTGTGTAGTCTCAGTTTATAAAACCCCAACCAAACTCCAAAGCGTGAAAACTGTGGGACAAGCATTTTATGCAGACCTTGCCATTTTGATACTTTATCTTGATCACGTGGAGAGCAACGTAAAAATAAAGAGAAATTTACACAGTGGAAGCATAATATTTACATTGGCTAGGAGGAAACGATTCTTGCCTGGTGGGTTTACAAATAATCTAGAAATATACAAGGAGGAGAGAAGAACAACAAAAACATATGAGTGGTTTGTATTTTAAGTTTTCTTTCTCTTCTTCCATCACTGCTACGACTGTGTGTGTATTTCAAGCCAAGGAAGCAGAAGACCAGCTCTGAGGATGAGATTAATCCTTTTTGTCTGTGGCAGAAATCAGGTGC
This sequence comes from Haliaeetus leucocephalus, assembly GCF_000737465.1. Lineage (NCBI taxonomy): Eukaryota > Metazoa > Chordata > Aves > Accipitriformes > Accipitridae > Haliaeetus > Haliaeetus leucocephalus. The sequence goes on along the minus strand of NW_010972886.1, from coordinate 12,109,661 downwards.
ACGTTTCTAAGGAAAAATTGTTAAAACACAAATAAACTGATCTCTCTGTAGGTTAGCTGCTCCTGTCAAACTCTTCTCAAACGAAGTGAGTTTTGTTGCTTACTTTTTTTCTTTCAAAAGTGTCTTCCAAGGCATGTTTCTATAGTTAAGCTGAGGCAACAAATTTCTACCAGATGTTTTAAATTTCTGTTTTCTCCAGGGAAGATACTGTTAAATCTTCTCAGGCATTGCTTATGTGTGATCAATTGTAACTGACTTTCCCTGTGCAAGTCCTTAATGCTGTATGTCGTTACCTTAAAAAAAAATAATGCTGGTTTTTGTACTGGGGGTAGATAGGGAAAGGTTTCTAGTAGGCTCTGGTGAGTGTTGCCATTACTCCCACTTGTCTCTTCCAGCTCTGCTGTTGTCTGTGTGAATTCATAGCCTGCCTGGCATGTGAACTTGAACCCTTGGTAAGGAGGGTTGAGTGGAGGGCCTGGAGAGTAAGCTGGAAACCTGACCTGCAGGCACGCTTTTGTTTTCTTAGTTAGCTATGAGGATGGTGGCCTCCGTCAGTACGGTGATGTTACGAATGCAAACCAGAGCTCACAACTGCTGGCGAGATTTTTCTATCCAGGGCAGCATGTTTGTGAGTGCTGGCTGGCCAGAACTCAATGTCTCTTTGCCTAGTGAGAACAAACAGCATTTGCCAGTCTTCTGCTCCAGTAACTGCTTTCCAGCACCATGCTAATAATGCAGGCCCTGGGTGTTTTGAGTGAGGAGGGCAGAAAAAACTTCCGTGTTTGTAGTTGGCATTGCTCTTCAGCTTGTAGCCCTGTGTGACTGTTCTTACCATGTACCTTCTTTACTAGAGAGGAAAACTATAGAAGCCCACCTTCTTTCCTTCCTACAAAGATTGTACTTTTTGAAATCAAATCTTTTGTTAGGTCTGCCTTTACCTTTCCCAGGTAATCCTGAACCCCTGTAATGCTGGCTGTGCTTGCTGGTTCTACTCTTCCCAGGAAGTTCTGAGTGCAATTGTTCTCAGCCTTTTATATTCTGAAGAACATTTTTTTTTAAAAAAGAAAATGCACTGATTGCTAAATATTGAGTTCAAACCCACTGACAATACACTTGCTTTTCTTAATTACTTTCTTGGTAATTAAGGATTGGCCCATGTTATCCCAGGGAGGATCTTGCTTGAGGACACCTGAAACAGAGTTGCACTGGGACTGGAGTTGATTTCACAGCCTTAGACACAGGACTGGTCTGCCCACAAACTTTCAAAGGCGATTCATAAAGCTACAGGCAGAAAACTGTATTTGCAGCTAAAGCTGTTGGAAGCATTTTCCAGGAGGTTTGTGTATGATTAGAACCCAGTTTAAGTTCTTGCTGCTGACTTGCAAGAGCAAAGTTTTGTAAAACCTTCTTACAGAGAGGAACTTGTGTTTTGAAGGCACAGAATTGGCCCTGTAACCTCTTCAGCAAAAGGCAGTTAAACTTCCTCTGCTTGTCAGTCCCTCAAACCTGACACGCACAAGCACACAGTCTCTCAGGTTTGCCTTTCTGTAGTATGTCTAATGTGCATGTTAAATACTTGGTGGTTTGTATGCTTGAAGAAAGTGGAGTTAAGTGCGTTATCTGTTGTGCATAATGGCAATCCTAATCACATTAGCTTTACTTTTGCATTTGTAAATATGCAGTTAAGATACTGAGCCTGAATAATGGGAGAGAAATTTCTTTGCCAACTGAAGAAATCAGTAATACTGTCAAAAATATCAAAATAAACTTATTTTTATAAGGGAACCTGTGCTCAAAACCTGCCTTTGATTATTGGACTGTGCTGATTGCAGCCTGCATAATTAGGAGACTTTATTTTGCAAAAAAAAATAAAATCCCAAACCCACTGAAAGTGATCTTCTTTTTCTTTCTTTAAAGTTTAGATCTGAGAAGCAGTTTCCATGTTCAACTCACTGCTCCTTCAGCTTGAGATGAAAATAGTCTTTTCGTGGCCATCTAGTCCTTTATGCCAAAGTCATATAATAAGGGTCTAGTCCTCCCTTACACACCTAAAAACTCTTGAATTGTCAAAGGGTGTTTATTACTGATTAATGTGTCAAGAAAAACTATTAGTATGGTAATAGTAGTACAGTGCCACCGGTGAAAACAGATTCAGAAACTTGATTAGTGTGTGGGTGTTGTGATACTCTCTATAGTTTGGGGTTTGTCGTTTTGGTTTTTTTTTTCCTTCCCTTTTGGAAGGGGAAAAGCTCTGCATCCTGTGCTGAGCTAATACTACGCACTGATGGGATGGGAAGGGAGAAGATGTGGCTGCAAAAATCGGGTGCAGGGTCTTGCTGAAGTGCTGGGGTTTGCAGTGTTGGGTTATTGGGCTGTTTTTTTTTCTTATCTTAGAACTTAGTCCATTTATAGCAAGGTCTGAAGAAGAGTAAAGTTGGCAGTAGCCATCATAATGATACAATCTTCGAGGCTTTGCTTTTCACTAAATGTTTGAAAAAAGATGTGGTAACTTTCTCAGGAGAAAACAACCACCCATATGTGTTTTAGTGTGGTAACCAAGTGTGTCACATTAAAGCTCAAATAAAAATCTCTAAAGCTTAACCCATGCTGCTCACTGTAAACCCACCTTCTGTTTTGCAGCACTTGAAATCCAGCAGATGGAGTTCATGCTGATCCTGGTCTGCTTTGTAGAAACATGTTTAGTCAGTGGATGGCAGTGGGCTTCCCTAGCGCTTGGGATTATGTTGAACCAAAATTTGTCAAACTTACATACTTGTGTTACTCCTGGGTACCTAACAGATACCCTAGTATTTTCTACAGCTGCTGATTTTTGGCCCAAAATGGGATTAAATGCCACTGGATGTGTCTAAAGCAAATGACAGCAGTTTTCTCATGCTGGAAATTACATGCGGAACAAAAAAATGAACCAAACAAAAATGCCTTTCTGATCACCCCAGCCATCTAGAAAGTGGCATAAGGTTTGCTTTAGTTGTTTTTTTCTTTTGTCATATAGTAGCACTTTGTTAATTTCATGCCATGCTCCTTGCTTTTACTTGCTGGCATTGGTAAACTTGTTTCAGTAAAAACGTTTTAATTTTGATCTTCCTAACTTTTCTTTTTTTGAAGTTCTGGTTTGCAAATGCAGCATCTAAAGAATAGACTTTAATACCTGAAAATTCTCTATAAAACAACAATTCCCTACTTAATAAACTTGCTGTTAGTGCTCTGTTCCTTGAATTAAAGTGGCAGCAAGAGGCAGAGTAGCGATGTGGGGAGGAAGTCTGGACAGCCATGAGTGTGGTGAAGATGCATTTCTTCTTGCTGAACTGGGATATCCAGAAATAGGTGCATGCAGTTGTTTAGATGCTCCATGTTTAGCTCCTATTACTTGTAACTCATTGAATCATCTGTTCTTGGTTCTCTCAAATGGCATTTAATTGCATCAAGGACACTTAATTGGTCACTACTTGGCTAATATGCAAGAATATATGAAAGCTTGCAAACCCTTTTTTATTTCTTTCCCCTAAACAGAGCGTTTGCTGAAGATGACCTTGGAAGAAAGACGCAAAGAGTACTTAAGGGATTATGTTGCACTGAAAAATATTCCAACATGGATGGAAGATTTAAAAAGTAAGAGCGAAAGTGATGGTAAGTGAAACAAGGGAATCTTTTTAAATACAGACCATTCCGTTTTTTCAGTCTGAAGTTACTTTCAGGAGGGCCAAGGCTTAGAACCCCTGTTGTTACTAACAGTGGCAGCCTAAAATGAGGACAAGAGCACTTTGGGGGCAGGAAGAAGAAACCCCAACACAATTTCTTAAAGCCCCACTGGTGTCCACTAATTCAGCAAGTAGCCACAGGCAGAGTCATAATAACACTGATACCTTTAAGTGTGTAAAATAGCTATTCTCTGCATGAGTCTTACTTTCCAGATACTCTAGCAGTCAGCCGTGCTTAATGAACTTTGTCGTTGAAACTTAGCAAGCATAATGATATGGGGAATCTGGGCAAAATAGTGTTGTTCTTGTAGGTGGCTGAAAAGCAGAGGGGAAGTGTGCAAGTTGTGTTGTTTTCTGAAAATCCAGAAACGGGAGAAGATTGGATTTGAAGCTTCTCTTACTTATGGTCCTGCCTGCTTTCTTGGGCTGAGGAACGTCAGCCTGCCTGGATTAACTCCCCTTCTCTTACCCTATGCAGCCTTATCACGGTTATGATCACCAGTAGAGTTGTCTAAATACTTGCAGTGAAGGCTGACCAAAAATGAGAATCTGATTCACTTGGCGAATTCAGTATTCTGTAAGTAATTCTGTAATAGTGCCTTGTTCTTCATCTAGGTCTCTTTCATCCACACAAGTATGTGGAAGAAGAGGGACTTCTGAGCTGGTTTCCTTTTCCTTTTTTCTTTCTGTGTCTTGTTATCCTACTTGGCTGAAGCTTATGTTTTTTGGAGGAGGATCTAACTGCGAGACCCAAGGTGTTGCCTGCTTCTGCAGATACAGGACTAGTTTTCTGACCCTTTTGTTATTGTTAAGGGCAAATACTGACCTGTGTGGACAGGTGTGTAGAGTAATCTTGTGGCTGCAGGTGAACATGGTCTTTATGATAATACTGCAGGTGAGATGAGGCCTGGAACTGATCAGCTGTTTTAAATAAAATGGGAAAGCTGTAACACTTACTTTAGCACAGTCTGGAGGAGCTGACAGATTTGCAAATGCCATTGTCATAAACAACTAATGCTATCATCTACTCCAAAAAGCATCTTTAATGAGTTTGAAGTGAAAACATGTCTGCGGTTGCTGAGCTCTTCAATGCTGATGAGTAGTTGTATTACAACAGTACACATTGACCTCTTTCTCCCATTAGAGTAGGTCTTTTATATCTTACAACATCAAGAAGCCTGCCCATCTGGAAAACAAATGCTGCATAAAAATAAAAAAGATTACCTGACTTCTTCAAAGTTCATTTTGGAGGCCTGTGGTATATGGGGATGTGCAGTATATCATGTGGTTTAACTGTGAGACTCTTTACCCGTTCTAGCCTAAACTATGTTTTTATTCTAACTACTCTCAGATTCTGTATAACGTGTTAGAATTCACAGATCTTGTATTACTTGGGCTGCTGAACGTGACAAGGTGCGGATTTATGTTGTGATTGCTGTTACACTTCACATAAGCAAAATGTCAGTGTCTAATATGTGGGTATTGAATCATGGCAGTGGCGAATTTATTTTTTTGTAGCTGCTCTTGCATTCTTTCTGTTAGTACCTAGTACACTGCAAAAAAAATGCTGGAAGGTAAAAGTTGTGTTGAAACACTTCTCTGCTACTTGAAGCTTTTGTTACACAGTACGTTCAGGAGAAAATATCCATAGCACTTGTTTTCTTTGATGTATTTGTTGTAAATAAGCCATGTGGAATAGTGAAGTTCTAGAATGTTGAAATGCTTCAACGTTTCAACTGATCAGTACTGTTAAAAGAAATATGTATATTAATGTGACTGTTACTGCATCTGTTTCAAACTTTTATTTCCCTTAAATATTGACCCCACTTTGAAGGTATCAAGAGTGTGTAAGAACTGTCTTTCTGAGCTGAAATACAAAAAAAAAAATTAGAATTTATGTCGTCTTGCTGATGAGAACTTCTGCTCCATATACTGGGACATACAGAGGGAAACTGGTACAACCTAAACAAGACTCTGGAGAGAGCAGATGAAACCCCAGGTATGATGAAACTGGTGATGACTTGACAATGTCATGCCGGAGTTCTGCTGTTTTCTACAAGTGAAAGGCTACTTCTTGCAGTACAAACTATAGAGGTCTGAAGGGGGGGGCTGGGGGGGAGGCCTGGGGGGGGGGGGAGGAGAGAATCCTCTGCATGTTTGACAAGCCAAAACAACAACTGAATGTGGAAAAAATTCTTTATCGTTTACTTCCAACACTGCATACAGTGGAAAAAATGACAGATTGATTAGTAAAGTGTGGAGTGGCTGTTCAGGAAGTGATGAGGAGAAATCAAGAAAGGAACCAAGAACAAATAAAGTGATGCAAGTTCAATCAATCTGCTGCTGTAGTAATAAGCTGTAGGAGAAGGGGAGAGCATCTGGGCTGGCAATAGTCCCTGTAGATAATCAACTGGAGATTAAGGGTGTTCAGTAATGCACAAATTTTTGTACTGACTGTTAGGAAAAATTGCGTGAACAATAGAAAAGCTTTATGGTACCCATTTTTAAATGTGATGACTCACTGGAGGGTGTTAGGAGACTCCAGTTAGGCACATGTTTTTGTTATACGGATGTCTAACAGAAGATTGAGAAGTCTGTGTGCACAACTGCTGAAACTGAAATGACCTAAAAGGTTCATGTTGGGAAGGAACCAACCTGACTGCCGTGATATCTCTGCATGCTATTTATTGACAAGTTCGGAGAACACAGTTTGTGGAGGAAAGTATTTCTGCCCCACCCCTCCTCCTGCACCCTTTGGTATGAAGTTGTGTTCAGAACTAAATTCTGAAGAAAACCAGTAAAGCTTGGAATAAGTTGATATTAAGGTGAATTTTGGTGAGGCTGGAAGCCTTTATAACAGAGGGATGTGTAATGGCGTAAAGGCTTTTGAGGAGTGAAGTTAGGGAATTCTGAACGCCAGCTGACAAGGGCTTTGTCATCTTTTATGGCAGCAAAGCTGTTTGAAAACATTTGGAAGTTGACAGCAGCTGTGTATAGTTTTTGTCTTTGTTTTGCTCTTCTGTGACTAAAAACCCTATGATTTTTGCAGGACTCCTTGTATGGACATGGTTAGTCATAAGAAATTAAGTTGGTGTGTGTTTTGGCATGGAATTTGGTCAATATTTCTGATAAGTTTTGATTTGGGGGGGGGGGGGGGGGGGGGGGGGCAATGTGGAATTTGGGGATTAAGTCCTGTACCCACTGCTTTGAATTGAGGGAAGCAAGCTGATGTGGGTACGTGCATTTCCAGAAGGACTATGTTGTCAGCACCCCTGGTTGTTGGATGGGTTTTGGTGTACAACTTGCCAGGCTGCACAAGTGGACCTCAGAGATCAAGTATCATAACACTATCCCTTTTCCTTCCACTGCTGTTACTAGCAAGTGGCCCTCTTTAATGTCAGAGGGGATGGTAGGAAGGGAAAAAAATTCTTGTTCTTGAAGTAGTTCTGTAAACGTAAGCTTTCTTTGCTTTAACCACATTTATTAAGGAAATGAGGAGTTGTCCACTTTGGAAACGAAGAATGAGCCTGTCATACAGGGTTGGCTAGCTCGTATATACTGTAATCCATCGTTCCTCCCACTTCTTATCCTTCAGATACACCAAAGGCAGACACATCTCATCTGTTCTGTTACGTACTTTGAAGTAGAGTTCCTTCCTGACAACATGCGAATAATGGACTTGTTTTCTGAAGCTCTGGAATTTGTATACCTTTATTTCAATGCTATCTATTGTATACCACTTTATGTTAGGCATTCACGCTGTACAGCAATGGTAGCTTATATTTTGTGATGCTTGGTGAATAAGATGTCACAACATAGACTAATAACTAGAGTGTTTTTTGAAGTTAAATGCATATATTAGCTTTTTCTTTGGTACACAGTTATTCCCAAAGATGTCTTTACTCTTCAGTGGGGAATGTGAGAGATGACTTCAGAAAACATTTTCCTGAAAGCTTTTTGAAAAGTTAGGGTCTCGGGAATTCTGTTGTCACTGAGTTTGTATGTCACTGGTAGAAAAAAGTTTTGTCGCATTAACAGGTTAATTCAGAAAATGGAATAAATTATATGGTTTAACTCATGGCAGCTGACAGTCCTGCTGACTCTCACAGCCTCTGGGATTCATTGGTATAGCAGTGGTGCCAAGAAAACAGCAAATTCAGGTGATGGTTTAAAGATCTTTGCTAATGGTAAGAACTACTTTTGATTGGATGAATTTACAAAGGATGGACACAGTAACTGTTGGGTTTTTTTATTTTTGTTTAAGATGAAATGCCATGAAAGGTCTGCAGTCCTTTTTTTAAGCAAGTTGAGAAGTATGTTTAGATGTTTTGGCATCCTCTGTATTTTCTTAATCTGCAATATTTTTAGAAAATTATATGGTTCAACTGTATTCAAATTAATCTACTTTTAACACTGAGGGTTTTATGTATAATAGTAAGGTTTAGATTTAATAAAACTGTCTTTTGTACTATGAATCTCTAGCTTTCTAAATATTCACGGTGAGTTGACACAAGATTATAGAGACAAAGCATTTAGATGAGCTACTTGAAATGCTTCATCCTAAAAAGAAAATGTGTGGTAATACTGAGCTCTGTTGACCAGCATTTCTTGAGATGGTTAACTATCCACAGGTAATACTGGGTTCTTCAGAGCATCTCCATGTGGCCCTGTTTGATGTGAATATCTGTCCTGCAGGACCAGGAATCAAGGTGATGATCATCAAACAGCCTTTGGAAAGTAATGCCACTGCTAAGCTGCAGTGAAATTAAGCCAGGTGTCTACAATTGAGAAATAGCATCTCTTTAAACCATTCATTATTTTCAGTGAGTTATACAGAAAAAGAAATCATGTTCTACTAGAACATTAAGGTTGTCAAAAGTTGCCCAACAAGCAATGAATTGTTTGTAATAGCTACTTGAAACCAGTATGCTTCAAGACTATCCCCCCACCAAAAAAACAAGTCCATCAGCTTGCGTTATCTTTTTTCTTATAGTGACTTTAACAACTGTGTTCAGAACAGATTTCTAGTTGAGTGACAAGGATGAAAGTAAGTCGAGACACCTTAGCTCAGTGTGATCCTTGCTACCTGTCAGTTAAAGAAAACAGTGGTTTTGCTACTGAAACTCTTTGTTTGGTTAAATTCACAGTACAGCAGTTTTTCTGCTAAGTTCACAAAGAAAACCCCAATAACTTGTGTGCCACAGTTCAGGATCTCCTGGTATTACCTGTGGCCTTGAATGTTATTTCCAGCTTCACTTAAACTCAGTGCTGTATTTGGTTTTGTCCTTTCTTTTCATATATTGGCATGCTGCTTTGTCACTCACGCTAAAGATTTTATAACAAGGTTTCTTGAAGTCTAGTGTGTTTAAGGGTAGAAAGCTGTGTTATTTAGATGCATGTGGAGATCACTGCTTATTGCTGTGTATAATAGCTGGGGGAGTTCCACTAAAAGACTAACATCTGTGGCTTCTATGAATTGTGTGAAGATCATGGTAATGAAGTATTTTGAATGCTTAGGAAATGATGTGTTTTTTGTGGAAGTGGCTATAAATCTGTTTGCTCATTTCTGTTGCCTGTCCATGTTATACATGTGTTAAGGAAGCAGCAAAGGAATTGGAGTGGTACCAACAGCAAGCCATGTTTGCAGCTTTTTAGTCTATTCTAAAGGTGTCCAGGAGTTTGCATGCCTGTAGCATAATGCAGAGTGACTTTAAGGCCAAGGTAGTTTGTTTGGCTGCAACAGATATCAAAGGCTGCCAGAGCAATAGGGAGTAACTGGAACCCTGTGTGCTCTGCTTCTCCCAGCCTCTTGGCTGCCCTTTGGGGACCTGTCCTGAACAGATGCAAAGCTGCAGAGTGGTACAAATCTGACCATGTAATCTAGTGACCCCACACACCTTTCTGTCTTCCTAAACATACACCTCAGCTATTCTTTTTCAAAGATAGCCTTGCACAGCACAGAGATGGGAAAAACTCTTCAGGTGCAAGTTTACTTGAGTGTAAAGTGAGAAATAACCTTTGGTGGGGTGGGGAAGGGAGGGGTGTTTGTTTTTAGAGGCAAGAATTCCTATGTAGTTAATGATATCCCTGATACAAGTGGATAAATCAGTGTGTTTAGTATGGTGGGGGAAGAAATCTACAGTAAAAAAAAGAACCAGTATGTATTCAATTGACCTTGTAATTCTCTGGTGAGCTGCATGCATATAACCCTTATAGCATGGATTAGCTGTGAAAGAAATGACGCTTGCGTTACAGTTTTCTTTACAATGGTTTTGGGGAAAACATGCCCTTTTTACAAGGGTGTGTAGTGACAGGACAAGGGGTAATGGCTTTAAACTGAAAGAGGATAGATTTAAATTACATGTAAGGAAGCAGTTCTTTACTGTAGGGGTGGTGAGGTGCTGGAACAGGTTGCCCAGAAAGGTTGTGGATGCCCCATCCCTGGAAGTATTCAAGGCCAGGTTGGATGGGGCTTTGAGCAACCTGGTCTAGTGAAAGGCGTCCCTGCCCATGGCAGGGGGGTTGGAACTAGATGATCTTTAAGGTCCCTTCCAACCCAAACCATTCTGTGATTTATGAAAAACAAAAAAAATCTTTCTTTTAGCAAGTGAGAGATGATTATTGAAAAGCAAAAAATCAGCTCTGTTTATATAAAGAACACATAATCCAGTATGGCTAATACTCTCCCTAAGAAGGTAAATCACTTCTCTTTGATGTAATTAAGATGATTTCTTTTTAAGCTGCTGTTCCATGATTTTTTTTTTAACAAGTTAACTTACACACAGTGTTAAGATTATACAGGTCCTTGATAGAGTTATCATTTTGTGGCCCTTTTGCATGCAGCTGAGAGAACTCTCTTATCTCCAGTGGCAGCCAGCTCCTCGAGGGGCAAGACCTAACCATAGGAAGGGATGCTGCTCTCAGCAATAGATTAGTATCCTTATTGAAGCTTCACAAGCTCTTAATGTGTTTTAGGGAGTAACAGGTGGAGATGCAAAGGGAAGTTAAGCACATCTTTGCCAGAAAGCATATTTCTAATGTTTAAGTGCTGGTGACGTGAATCTTGACCAGATTAATAACTCCCAAGCTTCTGTCCCATGCAATATGAGAAACAATAGGGGTTTTTTGTAGCTACTGAACATCACTGTGCACTGAAATTTTGCACAGAGATCCCTAAGGAAGTGCTAACCAGAGTTAGAAAGTCCAGATGATGCAGTGTGCTGTTGAGCTGGTAGGCTCATTCAGAGTGTGAGGAAGGATGGCTTTAGCAGTAGTGATGCTTTGTGTAAGTTTGTATTTGCTGTTCCTCAGAAACTGTTGAGAAAGTGTAATGTGTCTTAAGTTCCAGCCTGGAGTTTTTCAGTGGCTGACTGTTCTCATATTCAAGACTACTAAGGGAAAGAAGAAGAGTAACTTTTTGAGTGAGATAGTTTAATATATGTGGGGGAAAAGTAATAGGTTATACATCTCGGTGTCCAGTAATTTGTGTTTATATATATGTCTGTCTTCTCTCCTTTGATTTTTTTTTTTTTTTTTTTTCCCCTCCTGCTTTTTGTCCATAAAGGAGGAGTTCCTTTTGAGCATGGGAAGCTCCTTTTGAGCACGGGGGATTGCAGGATCAAATCCCCAAATTTCTTGCTCTACAAAGACAGTTTCAGTAAGTCATCTAGCTTTGCTCAATATGGTAGCTTGGCTAAAGCCCTAATTTCTAATTTATGATGGATTATGGCATATGTCCTCAGTCTTGTGCAGACAGATGTGAGCCAATGTGCCAGCCTGACTAGAAGTCATGTGTCTATGATTAGGTGGAGGCCAAGATCAAACTGTGAAATTGTACCCCTGCATGGCTTACTAGTGTAGACCTTTTGCCGTGTTGACTGACTACATGACTTCGGATATCTTCAATTCAAGGGTAGGTGGAAAAAGCTGATGTCCTCCTGCAGAAAACTGGGAGCCTCTTTTGATGAGACAGTAAGAGACTGGTATGGCTTGTCTTAATTCACTGTACCTTAGATGTCACAGACATTTATGAAGGTGCTGAACTATTGCTTCAACTAGGATTTGCTGCCTGGAGCTAATAATAATTAGTGATCACACAGGGTGGGCCTGTCAACTGTTGCTCTCTGCATGTGGGAGGCTTGTATCAAGTCTGAAAGTTCACCACCACATAAGGATACTGGTTTAACTCTCTTGGTAAGGTGTGGGAATCACTGATGCAGTTGAAGCTCACAGAGCTCTCTGTTTGGATCATATTAACCAACTTTCATGCATAGCTGTGTTTGCTTCATGCACAATTAAACACTTGATTATACATGTGTAAAAAAAACCCAATCGCTGGAAACCAGATAAGCTTGGTTCCCCTTTTTCAGTTCACTAGAGCTGAACTGCTCACCATGTAGAAATGTCTCTAACAAACCAAGTAATATCCAAATAAGTTGTTGTAGTACTTCCTATGTGAAGTGATATGTGGCCCTCTCTATGAGAGGACATCTAGCTGATGTGCTGTTGGAAAATCTGGTTGACACAGAATTCCTCAGCCCTGTAGGAAGTGCTGCATACAGACATGTTTAAGATGCACAGAAAATGTTCTTCTGTGCTGAAAAGAGGGCTTAATGATCCAGTTTATATTTAAACTTCTGTTTTGCACAGCTTTAAAAACCATTGAAATTACAATTTTATGTATGACTCCATTTCACTAAAATATTTCTTATTTAAGTGAAGGGAGGAAGAAGGGGAAGCATGCTGTTTGTGCACAGAAAAGGTACTGAGACCAGACTTGCAGCTGTTGTGTGTTGGCTTGGCATGTTTGCATAAGTGTGTGTTACAAGGGCCTTTACCAAAGCTTCCAGATGTCTTTTTTTTTTTTTTTTTTTTAGAGAGAGGATGTTATAGAATCTTGCAAAATTAAACTTCTCAGCCTTGTGTTGCTATAGCCAATACATTTATTTCTGAAAGTGGAAGTAGTTCTCTACATGCAGCTTTGCACTAACAGCATCTCTAGGAGTTCATGATCAAACACTGAGTTAGAAAAGACTGCTCTACAGTTTATGAAAGGGATCCTGTCCAAAAGACTTGGTCCACCTGTACTGCGGATATGAAGAAAGTGTCAACTGGTTGCACATGTGTCTTCCTTTAAAACATTTACCTGCTTTATCCTGCCCTTTGCTTTTTCGCAGAGGCTTGTTTATGCAAATATGGGCCTTTTTGATTCTCTCTTTGGAACTGATGCACAGTCTTTAAAGGTTTTGTAACTTACTTGTTTTTCATTTGCTGCACAAATACAACTTGAAGTTCAACATGCATTGGATTTATTTCTATATGCTTAATGTCACCTTTTTGTTACGAATAAGGTACTCTTCAAAAAGACACTGCTTTCGTACAAACATATTGTATGTTGCAGTGCTGTCCTTTTGTGGGAATACTTGATGAATCTACATCAACTAAAAGCTATCTCCAGACTTCAAGTAACTGTCACTGAGGGTATGGATCAGTTGCCTTTAAAGAAAAAGTAGAGTTCCATTTTTTTCCCCCTTGCTGCATTGCTACTGGAGTTCTTACAGGAGAAGATTTGTAAGTGTTTTGCAAATAAGTAAATCCGGACAGAATAAGCGGTGCACACCAATGTATGCCTATATTGACTTAAGGGCTTTGAGGTTCGGTGTGTCCTTTTTTCCAGGTAGACATGCAGAAGAAGATAAAGCTGTATCTTTCTCCTAACTGCTAGTGAGTTTGTAACTGCTTGTGAGTTTGTATTACTTTCTATTTTTCAAGTCCTTTAAGCAAGTATGACTCGCAACACTAACAGGTCTTGGTAGAGTCCTCTTCAAATACTGAAGATTTTCTTCTGTACCTTGCTGTTTGGATAGAAGCCCTATTGTTTCTTAGGGTAGTAAATTACATGTGATATCTTGGGGAGTAGGGGAGGGGAAAGCTACAAGGTAAGTGTTACCCACCAAGCCTAATGTCTTCATGTGGAAAACATTATCTTTTGTACTTGCATAAAAACTAACCTATCTGTCCCGTGGTACTAGAAAACTAAAGTTCCTGTTCCCATCTGGTAAGCAGTTGTCACTATCTCATGCAGAGAGGTTCTTGAAAGACAATGCCATGAAATATTTGCTGGCAGTTTCACAGAAGTTTTATAGTTGCTGGTAGTAACTTCTTATTTCCAAGCTCCACAGTAAGTACTACAAAAGGCTGTAATGCTCAACTAGAGGAGTTGTTGCTTAGCAATGGTGTAGGGAATTCAAAGCAGCAGAGCACGTAGAGTAAAAATTGTCTGACTGCTTAGTAAGCTAATGAATGAAACCTAATGAAACTGTGGTTTCCCACTATAAACTTATTTTAATTTTGCTTGATACTGTATGTGCTGTTCACACCTATTAAAAATGGGTTTTTACTTCTTGGTAAATAAAATAGATGCTGCTGAAGACCAAACACCTGGTTGCTTGTGAAAAGGCTTTTTTTTTTTTTTTTAAGCCAGTTTCTAAAACTGAGTGAAGGAATACTGTGCTGCTAGTGTAAATTTTGGATGAAGGGTCGTGATTATCCCAGGAGGTACTAGATTGATTTGAACATACCAGAAATAGCTGTATGAATGCTGTGACATTACCAAGACACAACTCTTGTAGTGAAGGTGATCTGCTTTGTCTTTGAAGGAATCTAGTGAAGTAGCATCACCTGTAGTCTTCTAGCTTTATTGAAAAGGATCAACATATTTCTGTGAGGCAATGAACAGTGGTCTAAAGGAGTGCAATATGTTTTTCTTCTCAATTTCTATACTTCCATTGTTAATCACAAGCTCTCTGTAGTAGAGGGAGGTTATAAAGTAGGAATTGAGTTGGAGATGATGCAGTGTAGTTCTTGCCTCCATGTGACCTTGGCTGACCATTTAATGTTGCTTCAGTACAACTCACCCTGCCATTCTGGAAGAAGGATCTGTGTTTTGAAATTCTTGGTATCCCTCCGACTGAGGTACTGATAATCAGGCTTGGGCAAGAAGTTAGTAAATATGCTATCCAACAGCATTTTTATTCCAATATATTGTCACAAATTCTTGAATCCCTCTGAAAGCTCACATTAAAAAAAAGGAAAGCCAAGCCTCAACCAAACCAGACAGTGATTGAATGAGTTTCTTCAAATGCACACAGCAGAGCTCCTTCTGGGTCACAGCTCAACCAGCAGCCATTCCTATGGACCCTAAATCGTGAAATCTTGAGCCAGCAGAAGCAAGCATAGCGACCCTAGCAGCTGGATGCTGACTCTCCAAGTAAACACACAATACCCTAGGGCCTCAGCCTACTTATGTCATGTCTTTGCTGTCACTGTGCATGCTGCTGAAGTGAGAAGACTTTGATTTATGAATTGACAATTGTGTGTCCCTGCAGACCAGGTTGCATCACAAATAAGAATCGAGAATGTATTCCTTTTCTTGTTCTTCTTTGTTATTACTGCTTTCTCAAACTTAGGTTTTCGGTACTTTTGCACTCCATACCAAGTCTTCCCTCATTTTACAAAAACTTCAGAAAAAGGGCAAGTTTCTCCATTCTCTCTCCTTCTTCTTCTCCAAGACTTAAAGGGGTTTTTTTCCTCTCAATTTTGTTTTTGGGGGACATACAGAGCTGTGTGGGATAGACTGAGGAAAAAATTGGGACTTAACACTGTAAGGACTATGCAAGACCTTTGTAGCACAAGAATAATTGCATTTTGCATGGGGTTGTGTGGGTTGTTAGGACTGACTACCTATTTTTTATCAGTTCTCATTGTATACCATGGCTCTTCCATGGCTCCAATTCAGTCCTGCAGCTGAAAAGTAGAGGCTTATATTTACAGCCCTGTTTGTGGGCTGCTGATAGCCATATCACTACATTTATCTGGGGCCAAGTGTGTTAGTTTTGGGCTTTTTGCAGTAGCTTTAGGGGAGTGTGTTATACACTGTTGAACTTGATTATGGTGGGGTTCATTGGATGTGGGCTCCTCAGTTAACCACTGGACATCAAGTGATGCTTACTTCCTCAGATGGGGATATTTCATACCTCCTGAAAAACTGTGAATGGGAGATACCATGACCTCCTGACCTGGAAGATGGAGCAGAGTTCAACATCAGCAAATTTGTCAATGGTACAAAAGTGGGAAGTGTAGTTGATGCACTAGATGAGCCACAAAGATGATGAAGGAACTGGAGCATCTCTTCTGCAAGGGAAGGCTGGGGTTTAGCCTGAGGAAAAGATGCCATCTGATCAATATTTATAAATATATGATGGCAGGGTGTAAAGAAGATGGCTCCAGACTCTTCTCAGCTGTACACAGTGACAGGACAAGGGGCAATGGGGACAAGTTGAAAGCAAGGAAATGCTTTCTGAGCATAAGAAAAGAAACCCACACGCTTACTGTGAGGGTGGCTGAACACCGGAATACATTGCTCAGAGAGGTCATGGAGTCTCAGTCTTTGGAGATGCTCAAAATCCAGCTGGGACAGGGTCCTGGGCAACTTGCTCTGGGTGACCCTGATTTGAGTGGGGAAGTTAGACTTAATCTCTAGAGGTCCCACCCAATCTCATCCGTCTGTCATTCAGGGTGTTTGTATGCCTCACAAGCTTCATACTTGGCTATAGTCCTTGGTTAATCCAATTATGCCACTTTGTAATTAGCTGAAACAGAGCATATTGGCAGAGTGTGCAGCCAGGGAGAAGGTGTTGGTGTTCATCATCAAGTGCCTTTGACTTGTGTATTGTGCTGCATTTTTGGCTAGGTAGAAAGTGGTTTGTCTGCAACAGATGTTTCTTCCTTGTGCTCAGGTTCTGATCTCGTTTAAGTCCAAGAAGTGACAGAGCAAATCTGTACTACAAATCTGAAGTACTAGAGCGCATCTGTGAATGCTTTCCCCCTGGTGATGGAACATATGGAAATAATGCTTATCTTGATTTAGATAAGCAATTGCTTTTCCTGTACAATCATCCACCGCTAGTAGGAGTAGAAGCAGGCACATAATATAGCAGATCTTGCAATCTGTTTTTTCTAGCTTATGCAGAAACAAATGGAATGGAAAGCTGTGTTACATGCGAGGTTAGTAATTGCTAATAGTTTGTCATTTTTAATCTGTACAAGACACTAGTAAAAACAAATCATTAAAAAAAAAAAAAAGGCACTGAAGGGAAGAGTGCAGAGTATGTAGCAGAATGATTGCTGCACGTTTCCCTGTGGTCAGATGCACTTTTAAAGCATGCTCAACTTCATTGTTTTTTCAGTAGCCCAAAAAAGTGGAGCAGTGTCCTAGTCCAGCCTTTGCTGAGGATTGTCCTAGGAGTGGAAGGGCTGGCTCTTGTCTGGGGTCGATGTTGGGACTCTTGTGCCTTGCTCGGTTCTTTTCCCAGCGCTGTTTCCAGATCATGTTACAGACTGCTGTTGCAGAAGCCTTCCTTGTGGGGATACACTTTTCTACTAGTAGCTGTTGTAGCAAGGATGAGATAATGGGCAGACCTACTTATTTTTACCTTGAAATTAATTTACTTCCTTCAGCTGTGAATTCTAAAGCTGAGTATAAATTATGAACCTCTGCCATTTTCAGTGTTGTTTCTTGCAATTCAGTCTGTTACACTTATTTTTATGAACTAGAGGAAAAAGACATCATTGTCTGACTTGTTAAACAAAATTTCATTTTAATAGTGCAAGCCTGTGACCCTAGCTGCTGTAAGTCCTTTTCAGTTGTTCTTTGATTTCTTCTCTTACCTGCTTTTGCTCATGGAGTGCCAACAGCCTTTTTCTTTGCTATAGGTATTGCTTTATACTATTGGGCTTTAATAACTACTTTTACTACTTCATGTGTGCTCTATTCTTTCATTATCAAATAGATTTAAAATTAAAATGTATTTTTTAACAGAAGCTCTTCCAGCTGTAGGTTTTTCTCTTCCCTTTGGTTGCAAGCTCTTTGGCATTGCTGTAAGGATTTTTGTAATTGGGTGTCTGAGATCTCTTTCAAAAATTAAGATGCTTTAAAGTGTACTAGACTTTAAAATCTTGGATATTTTGGCAGTGACTGAGTTTCAGAGTTGATTTTACAGTAATGTTAGCTTTGTGCCATCCTTTTCCATCGCACCGGCTGAGCATATTCAGGCCCTTTATGGGGGCTCCCTCTAGTGAGCTGTTTTGAACGTCCTTTTTCCTCTTGGTTCTGAAGAATTTCACAAGTTTTCTTACCAAGTGCACTTTTTGTTCGCTAAATCTAATGCGTTTTTCTGCACACGTGTAAGCTGTAAAGGTCCTTTTCCTTTGGTGCGAGTTGGAAGGAGTTGTAAGTAGGCAGTCCTATCCCTCAGCTTTATTTGCTGTATTTGGTGTTAAGACCTCAGCTGATCAACTTTGTCATACTTCAGGCTGTGGCTCTGTGGACTCATAGATGTTGGGAGCATGATTAAAGGCTCAAAGGGTGTGACCTAGGAGGAAAAGCTAAAGGAAGTTGGGTTGTATAGATAAAGGGATAGAAGATGATGGGGTGGATCTGTAGGGAAAAAATGGTGGTGGGACATAAATTTTCAACTGTTGATAGTGAAGATTTTCAACTCTGATGTATTCCTGAGGCTGGGGCAGAGGGGTGAAGAGGAGGACCTAGGGCATTTGTGGTGTCTCCACTGTTGTGTGTCTTTAAAAAACAGCCTAAACAGATTTTGGGAAGGATGTAACAGGATCAACTCTATCCTTCCTGCATGTGGGTGCAAAGATGATTTAGTGACCATTGACTTAACTTCCTAATAGGAGCTACAGTAAACTTGTTAGCAATACTAAAGTTAAAAAAAAAAAGCTGTCTTTTTTGCTTTATTTCTGTATTAGATATTTTTCAGTATATTGCTACATTTCCCTAGCAGATGTTGTTTCTCGATATTTTTTTTTCTTCTGTCAAAATCTGTCAAAATCACCCAAGAGAAGGGATGGATAAGACGTGAATGAGGGCTAGGTAGGCAGAGGAGAAAAGTTTGTGAATTTTTTAGGTCAGAAAAGTGGCAGAGAGGCTGAGTAGGCACTTGGGAAAAAAAATCAAAACTTAAGTCTTATGAATTGCTTTCATGTTTGTTGTTTTCTTAGGGTTCTGTTAGGGCCTCATCTGCTTGTGAATATGCAGATTTTTGATGTGCATGTGGGGTTGCTTTATACTTCAGTGTCTCACTTGGCAAATTTAATTTTATTTCTTTCAAATGAATAGATTTGAACTGACTGTAGTTATGCCTATAGTAATTTTACTATAGAGTTTCTATTGTGCTGTGAATGGAATTTAGAAAGGCATTTCAAAAGTTTGTGGATATTCCATTCACCTTCCTCCTCTAATAGTTTTCTTTGTGTGCCAATTAATTCTTCGAATTCATCTGAACCTGAAAGCTCTAAATGGTTTTGAAACTACCTGTATGGGAGATCATGGCTTTACTGCTGGTTTTGGCCCAAGGTCTTGAATTAATTAGGACCCTTTATTCCAGAGGCAGGGCTGGCATTAACTGATCCTGGGAAGTTGTCAGGGATGAAGACTCTGGGATTGCACTGTCTCAGAAATTAGATAGCTAGACTTTACATGAACATACCTTGTAAAATTCACATTAAACAAAAGAAAACAGGGTTTATTTGCTTTTGACACTCACACATGATTGTAATGAAATATGTGAAATGTTAATGTGCTTGAACTGCAGTTTGAGTCCATTCATAATCCTCACTGTTGACACAATCTACATAACTGTTTGCACAACTGTTGAGAATAGGGAAGAAAAATGACTAATGAAATTCATTGTGTGAGAGTTGGGAATGAGTGAAGATGGCCAAACTAATGCTGATTATCACTGCTTTGTGAGAGCTCCCCATGGGTTTTAGTTTTGCATGTTTGTGGGGTGTGGGTGTTTTGTTTTTTTTAAGAACTGTCTCCCAGTAAAAGCTCTATTTTTACTTTTTCAATGGAGATGGACATGGGGTAGAAGCTGGGGACAGAGTGATACTCGGGAGGGAAGGAGAACACCAGAAACAATCTTCCCAGGGGTACACAAGGATAAAACCCAAAATAAAGCAGAAGCTATTGTTCATATTTAACACTGCCACAATTCTATTTTGACAGCTATTTTAGCATTTTACTAACCATGGCTTGTTTAAAACCGGTGATCTAAAGGCATCCAGACTTTGTGTGCAGGTGCTTGCTACCTGTTCAGTTTTACTTCTGAGCCAGGAGAGCTGTGGTGATGAAGGAGATGGGAGCAGTTCTTCCAGCAGGGAGGGAGCCTTCCTTCCTAGGCAGTCTTCACTGCCCAGCTGGATGATCTTAAAAATCTTCTAGTGCCTCTTAAATTTTACTGTAGCTATGCTGGGATTCCTGTGGAGGTACTTCAGAAAATTCAGTCTCCCTTATTCTGCTTGCTTCTTTGTCCTGAAAACTTATCATATTCACAGCCACAGACTAAACAAAATATTTCCTTGTCTTGGAGTCTGTGATGCCTCCATCTAAAACTGAGATGGACTTTGTCATAACCTTGATGTAGTGTGAGTTTAGTTGGTGCGGATTTTTGTTTGGTTGTTTTTTTTAGGACTGGAATATACCTGAATTTTCCTGGCTTTCCAACTGTTCTGCCTTCTAAGGTGCTTTCTGGACAACCCATATGGAGACAGACTCGAAAGTTTGATTTGCTTGGAAAGCAGGCTTTCTTATCTCTAAAAACTTAGGCCTTTCAGTCTAAGGACTCAACTCCTGTTTTGTATCTTGTATTCAATAGTAGGTTACATACCAACCACTTCAGAGGATTTATTTCTTGAGCATGTATGTAAAGCTGTCTCATTAATGAGAGCAAGAAATATTCTCATTATGCTACATGTGCCAAGTAAATCTGTCATTGCTAGGATTTTATTAATGTGCTAGTATGTACACATGGTGTGTGTCCTTTGTGAAATACATAATACTCTGGAATTGCTGGTTTGTCCTTGCTGAGTTATGGTACCATGAATTACAGCATAATACCTACAGCATTTGAGTTTCTTGGGTGTATTTGAGGACTTACTGTACTTGTTCCCCAACCTGAGATTTATCATTACTTTAGGAAGACACTTTGAAGTAAATGAGTGCAGTTTTTTTTTTAATCTGAGAAGCAGTCAAAAATGTGTGTGGTGAAGGAAGAGATGGGAGACAAAGGTGGGAAGCGAGTTATTTGTCATGGCCAGGAATGACTTCACTGTCCCTGCCAAGATGACTAAATTGACTACAGGGGAAGAAAATATCCCAAATCAGGTATCAGTTTTGACTTTGTTAGGAAATGTTGTCTGCCAGACCCAGAGATCTAAGAGATGGCAAAAGAAAAACGGTTGTCCCTCCTACAACTATTTGTGTGATATTGGGATTACTTTTGTAATTAGCAGCATATTAGTAGACTTGTTGAGTCTCTTTGACTGTGGACGAGACTTGGCTCTCTACGACTTCTGTCAGTGTTGAGCATCCTTCTGTAACAACCAGCATGAAATAAAGTGTAAGCTCAAATCCTCTGTTAAATTAGACTTTTATTGAAAGAAATGAGGGTAATCTATCAAAGATGTACAAGGCAGCATATGCTTTTACTGCTGAACTGTATTAAAGACAGTGGTGATCAGGGCTCTTCCAAGAACTGTGGGGCAGGTAAGGGGCTTGTTGAAGAGGATGTGGTAGACCATATAGGAGTGGTGTGTGTTTTGGTTGGGGTTTTTGGTCTCTCTTTTTTTATTTTTTTATTTTTTTCTTTTCCCCTCATTAGGCAGTGACTTTATTAATGCTTTTCTGTGGGGAAGGAGTCTCAGGAGAACCACACTCAAATATATTCAGTACTTGCAAAGAGTGAGAACTAGAGGCAAACTTGTGAAGGCTGTGGAGGATGGAAATTTGGGAGGCAACGCCAGTGTGCGCAACATCGTGTTGTGTGTCACCCTACAGAGTTAGATGACCTTACTGGTGAATTGATCGAGGGACATGTCTGCTTTCCCTCGGACTGAGAAATTAGTGATAATGAGAATTAGCTTTTTTTATTGTGTGGTATCTGTTGTCTTCATGGTTCTTCCTGGTGGATTTTTTTTGGTATTCGTTTTTGTATCGTATTTGCACAAATACTGTAGTGTCCAAGCTGTACTCTCTATTTAAATGATTTTAGTTTGAAGAATTCAATGTGTTTTGATTTGATGTTAGGTAGTGTTGCAGTAACTCGGGCAGAAGGGGGAGGGGGACGATGATGGTGTGCGGTTTAAATTTGGCAGAGCTCCAGTAGGATGCTCACTGGGGAGGGATGGGGAAAACAAATGTCCTACTTGCTGGGAGAATGCAGTTAACATGAAAGCAGATAATAAATTAGGCTCTAAATCGGTCACAGAGGCTGATTTTTATTTTAACACAACTCGACAGCTAACTGCAATGGTTATCTTCTGTGGAAAAATGGATGAACAGTATGACTTTTAGGTTAGAGTGATACAACGTTCTTATTATGATAATAGAAACTTGCTACCTTTCTGCAGAAACACTCTTTGCTTTGGTTAAGGCACTGAGGGTGATCTGGTGGCAATGAAATAGTAGCTTTAGGAGCCACATACAGAAACTGAACTCCTGAATATGCACACTTGGATACAAGACTACCTTTATGCTAGTGTTATGTCATAGTGGCAACATATCTTTTGCTGGAGCATGTGATAGCTGATTTAAAGTAGAACTGAGGGAGACTAGTTATTTTGGAGTGGTTGAGATAAACGATGATTTCTGATACCAGTCATTTGTGCTGAATTAGAAGAGCAAGATCTAAAATAAATGCAACTTTTTTATTTCTACTTGTGGTTGCTTGTAATGCTGACAAATTTGAGCAGGTATACTTGAATTGGTGGAAATTGATTAAATGAAGGTCAATGTAAATACTAAAGGGCCAAATTTGTTTGGACTGCTTCTACGTTCTTGCTAAATCTTCGCTTGAGATTTTTTTACTTACAAATAAATTTCACTTGTTCTGAAGATTGGGAACTGTTTCCCATTTAAATTGTCACCTTAGCAATTTAGTTCTATTTCTGGCCAATATATAAGCTCAAGCCTCTTGAGATGCTTGGCTTGTGTTGGAAAGAATTGATTTAAAAAAAAAAAAGTCAGTTAAGCAGTCTTTTTTTCTCTCCTTAGTTCTTTGCTAATGATGTGGATGTCTAATAGAGCAAGACTAGGTTAAGCTTTTGGCCAATAAGTGTTTGTAGAAGTGATTGGGGTAACTGAACTGTTATATATATTGAGTATGATGCAAATGAAGTGAATTGGTGATGCAGAAATGAAGAGTTTAGCAGAATAAGGGGACCTATTTTAACATTGTTTAGTAACAAATCTTTTGAAAGCTGATGTATGTTGTCTTCACGCCCCCTTCTAGTTGAGCAATTTCAGGTAGCAAAGCCAAGTTTATATTTGCTGGTGTTTTCGGGTTTTTCTTCTTCCTACTACCTGCTGCCAGGGCTAGTTCTGAATTTTGGGGCTGTTGGCAAATGGCGTGCTTGCATGTTGTTGTGCGCATTCGGAATAATTCTGGGTTGGGTAAATTATTGCTTCAGTAGGAGGATTATCTTAACTAATTCTTCATATTTTTTTTTTTTTTGTAACTTGCAGTCTTGTGGTTACCAAAGAAAATTCTTTGATGGATCTAGCTCCAAAAAATGTGTATATTTATACAGTTTTTAAATCAAATGGTATGTGGGCAAGGAATCAGTGCTTCGCAGTAGCTTGTATTTGACAAAAAAAAAAAAGCAAAGCATGTAGTGTGTTTTAGTGAAATGCTGGTATCTTTGTGGGTTACCGGTGCCCTCTCGAGGCAAAACTGAAAGATGCTGCAGTCTGACAGCAGTAGTGTAACTGGAACTGCTGATGCCTGCTCTGGACTTGTAAATAGAGATCTCAGACTGGTGTTTGTAACCAGGTTTTACTGCTTTCTTGCTTTGTAGGTGAAAACACTAAAGAAGATCTGCAAGGGAAGAAAAGTCTGAGTGAGAAAGTTTCTCTCTATAGAGGTGACATTACACTGCTTGAGGTTGATGCCATCGTTAATGCTGGTAGGTGGTTAAATGTTTTATATTGTTATGCCTTTAAAATCCTTTATAGGGCCATGTAACGAGTTTGAGCTTTGAAAAGTTGCATAAAATTGGTATGTCCTGTGGAAATCTTTTGGAAACAACATATTTTTTCCCCAACTTTTCTATATTGCCTATGTTCATCCTGTGTGCCTTTGCTGTGACAAGGATTATTGTGAAACTTTAATAGCATGGTCACCAAGAAAAGAATAATGATCTTGTATCCATCTTTTGACCTAACTTGAGTAGCTGAGACTTCACACTTGACATGTAGAAGGCTGAATTTTGATACTAACCTACTGCAGTACATTCCAGTCTGTTTTTATAAATCGAGCCATTTGTGGGCTAGGTAATGTGAAAAGCTCAACAATAAGCTGATAGGAAAACTGAATTTCTGTTTTATGTGGCTTGAATATTTGCTTTCTTGTAGGGAGACTGTATCTTTCAGTTTTTTGGCTGTGACCTACAGAGTTCTAAATAGTATCATAGAATAGGTTGGAAGGGACATCTAAAGGTCATCTAGTCCAACCCTCCCTGCAATGAGCAGGGACATCTTCAACTAGATCAGGGTGCTCAGAGCCCCGTCCAACCTGACCTTAAATGTTTCCAGGGATGGGATTAGTTTTAGTACCTCTTCTTGCTTAGTGACCATGTCTCCATGTATGCAACTGAGGTGAAGAAGTGTGCGTAGCATCCTCTTGTGACAGAATAGGAGGGGGAAATGCCTATGCAATTTCATTGTGCATTGGGTTATAATAAGCTAATTTGGCTTGCTGGGAAAGACTATGGGAAGATTCCCCCCTGCACACATGCCCCAGCCAAATCTTGCCTGCATTCCCCACCCTGAAAAGAGTATGTTTTGTGTGTCTTGAGGCTAGAAATCTTTTACCCCCCTAGTATTTGGCTAGTGTTGTCCTTAACTGTTAGGAGTATTGATTCATTTTCAAGAACTAATTTTTGGTATTAGTCATTTTTTGGAAGGAAACATACTGCAGTATCTTCTCTGTGGTGGAATAAAGCGCAGAGATTCCCAAGGCTGTGTTGGCCAAAGTGAAAAAGCTGTGTGGAGATACTGGCTCACATCTGTAAAGAGTACAGAAATACTTGCTCATACAGTGTAGAAGTTAGTGAATAGACTCTCTTGGATTGTTTGATGTTGTTTCTCTCTGCCTAACTCCCCATTTCACAGTGAAGACATGCTACTGGGTTTTGTGGACTACAGGTAGAATCCAGTTATCTCAAAATGCTTTTTTGCACTCCAGTAAGTGATGAGGATGGTATTTCCATGCAGAAGTTTTTAAATTAAAATCTTCTGGTTTACTGATGTACAAAAGCCTTTCCAAATTACAGACAAACAAACAATATAGTAGCATCCATGTAGTAACATGAACCTCTCCTCACTGTGTTGATAAAGCCTCTGAAGCTTTAATCTTTTATTTTTTTTTTCCCCCCTGATTCTTTGAAGATGACATTTCCAGTAGTGCTCTTGCTGACTTTATTACTCTACAGTAAGTCAATATTAGCATACTTCTTTTGATTTATATTTAGATTCTCTTTGTTCCTAGGTCTCCCTTGAATTACAGGCTGGAACTGGTTGCAGGTTAGCTTCAGAATGGGAATACTTTGCTTTTCTTGATTTAAAGGGGTTTTCTCCGTTTCTCTTGAAATGTCCAAAAACCTATATCCCAGGCTGTCAATGACACTATCTACTTGTAAACTTGCCTGCCATCCTGGTAAGGAATGCATCTATCAGAGTAGAAATAAAAAATAGAACCCAATTAAAATCAACACATATTAATGTGTAATTTTGAGGAAAGGATTAAAGATCACTCAAAACCACCCAGTAAAACTGAGGTTCCAAGACCTAAAGAGGGACATAAGACTCTTCAAGTATCTAGAAGGCTATTTGGCAAAAAGAAAGAAGTTGTTTCTACTGATGGCTTTTGTAAGTAAGTTAAAGAGGAGTTGGATTTGGCCTTGATGAGAGATTCAGATTAGATGTTGGCAAAACTACTTATAGGAAGGGACAGCGATACTCTGCGGTATCAGGCTGATGTGTAGCAGCAGTCCTAGGTCAGGACATTGGTATGGGTCAGTTTTTGAGATTCTTCTAGCCAATTTCTTCTCTAATATTTTATAGTTCCTGAACTGCATAATGTATTAACTACTATAAATTGCTAATATGCTTAGATTAAAATACTAATCTATAGTTACCTTGACAAATCAAATATTCTTTATATGTCAATGCAGTAATTAAATCTTAAGTGTAAGCCTTTGATTTGTTCATGGTTTCAGTGTTACTTTTTCTTTTGAAGTTAAACCTTTTAAACTTATTGTGGAGGATAGCTGGAAAGCTAAATGAGGAGGATGTTTTGGTTCAAGTACTATATTATTTATGTAAAAAATCCAGTTGCTGCACTGAGATTTTTTTTTTAAATCAAACAGAAAAGTTTCAGTGAAATTGTAGTGTCTCCTGGATGGTATCTAGAAACATGTTTCTGCACTCTATGATGCTTTTGCAAAGAACTCCATTGTTTTTCCTTCTGCAATTAAAATTATCCAAGCCTTAAAGAGAGAAAGCAAAAAGTAGTCATGTCCTGTTTCTCCTTTGGAAAGCTCCATCTTGCAGACATTCTTATGGTCTAACTAACTAACACAATCCCCACAACATCAATTTCTGTCTGTAAGTTGAATAAAATGCAGCCCATCGAACATGGAATAGGAGACAGACTTTTTAGAGGTAAATCTGTGCAAGTTCTTTTCATACTTGAAGCCTTTTGGCTACCCCAAATGTTAATGATTGACACCCTCCCTATCCCAGGGCATGCAACTGGCAGGGGTAAGAAGGGAAGAGACCCTACTGAGACTTTCTGTCTGAATTTAGGAATTCCATTAACTACCTCCTGTAATAAATAGTTTAATACACAGCAAGTCATACACAAAGCAACAGGAAGACACTTACAGTTTGAATTTTAATTTACAATTGGCTTATGGGAACAACATAATATGCCTTCAGTAAAGGGAATAGTTTGGCAAATTCTGGGACCATGGAAGGGTGCCACATGGTTCAAATTGTCTCCAGATTTGGGTATGTCGTGGTTTAACCCCAGCCAGCAACTAAGCACCATGCAGCCGCTCACTCACTTCCCATGCCCCCACCCAGTGGGATGGGGGAGAAAATCGGGAGAAGAAGTAAAACTCGTGGGTTGAGATAAGAACGGTTTAATAGAACAGAAAAGAAGACACTAATAATGATAATGATAACACTAATAAAATGACAACAGTAATAATAAAAGGATTGGAATGTACAAATGATGCACAGGGCAATTGCTCACCACCTGCCGACCAACACCCAGCTAGTCCCCGAGCGGCGATTCCCTGCCCCCCTTCCCAGTTCCTAAACTAGATGGGACGTCACATGGTATGGAATACACTGTTGGCCAGTTTGGGTCAGGTGCCCTGGCTGGCCATGAGAAGCTGAAAAATCCTTGACTATAGTCTAAACACTACTGAGCAACAACTGAAAACATCAGTGTTCTCAACATTCTTCACATACTGAACTCAAAACACAGCACTGTACCAGCTACTAGGAAGACAGTTAACTCTATCCCAGCTGAAACCAGGACAGGGTACAAGCATATTAGCAAAAAAATTTGTATTTTCCAATATCTGCCTGTGAGGGATAACTGAGACACAAATGGATTTACTTGATTAAACAGGGGTGTGAGAATATGTGCAGTAATTTGCTTATAGAGCTGACTTCATGCTGTGGTGCTCTCCTTTGGGTAACCAGATAACGACATGACTCTTTGGAGTATGGCCAGGTTTATTTCTGAGCTGTACTATACAAATGCTTCTGTTAAATTTAGTAGCTTACCTTATGATCTGAATTCTGCTTCCCCTTTGACTTTTGCACATACAAATGAGACGAAGTGATAACTGAATTTCTTTTGTTAGGCTAACAAAGGTGTTAATGGTGATCTTATGCAGCTAAATACCGAGATATCACTGACGAGCACTGCTACAAAAGGATCCCTTTTCTCCTAGACTTTAACAAACTGAATGTTACTTACTTCCTCAAAGTGTTTTACAAATATTTTATGCTAAAAGAGGACAACTATGGAAACAGTGGAAGTAAAAGTTTGTGTCTTTGCTTATTGTCAAAGCCATTGCATCATTACAGTCACTCTGAAATAATTCTTGATCAGGGTGAGGATCTATTTTCTGGCTGCTGAAGAGAGTGAGAGTTAACCTGAGATGCGTTGTGATGGAGAAGGTAGCTGAAGAAGTGAGCTGATACACCATGTTGCTAAAATCGATGTCAATTATCTACCCCGTAAATGTGTTATCCTTCCAGAATGGTTCCCTAAAACTTCCTTGCTACTGATTGAATTGCAGACAGGTATTAGTTTAACTTGATGTTTTGCCTAAGGTGCCCTGTTATGTTAATTTCCTTCCCCCCCTTTTTTTAAGGATTTGGGTAAGATTTGTACAAAAAACCCCTTTATTTTTACTCCTATATCCTTTTCTGTCCTTTCAGTATTACACTCCTAAGAATGTGAAGAGGCTGTCCCTGAGGCAGGTACTTAGTGCATAAATTCATGATAACTGCCCTTTTTAACAAATTAGATATTCCTGGATGTCCCTTCATCCTCATGTCAAAAGTGCTTCAAGCACCTGGAAGCTAGATAACCACAATTAGCTGACTTCCAAATAACCCGTGAGAACTGAGTTCAGAGTGTGTGTGAGTATTTAGGGAAGGGAGAGGGAGGTTGTTTAGTCCCTCTGCCCCTTTCCTCTCAGCTCTAACACATATTTTATTCATACTGCTGGCATTTCCTAATAGAAAACATTTCTGTGGGCCAAATGGGCTATGCGAGAAAAATCGTTTCAGACAATATTGGAATACTAAAGCCACAAAATATGTAATGCCACCCCTACTGCTTTGCCACCTCCCTCCACCTTAATGTTTTTGAGCTGCTTTCTCCAAGGTATGATATGGATTTAGGGAGCAAGTCTTTCCACTGCTGGTTAATTTAGCAGCAGTCCAAAATAAGTGGTGTATGTCCTGCGTTGACTCTAAAAA
Source organism: Haliaeetus leucocephalus (assembly GCF_000737465.1). NCBI lineage: Eukaryota > Metazoa > Chordata > Aves > Accipitriformes > Accipitridae > Haliaeetus > Haliaeetus leucocephalus. The sequence goes on along the minus strand of NW_010972886.1, from coordinate 12,080,795 downwards.
ATGTTTCCCTCTGAGTCTGCTTGCCTGCTGCCTCTGCTTATTTAAAGTCTGGATGGTATGACATGATGGTCTTCATGGCTTAGGTGTGCCTGATGTAGCAACACTGGTGCTGACTGAAGTTTTCAGGGCCTAATGAAAAAACAAAAAGGATTAGTCCACCAGTCATGGACCTTATTCTGCTTGCTTCTAGGCTGCTTCAAGTATGTTGTTTTTATAGAGCAGCCAATCCTAAATACAGAAATAAGCAGTAAAAGCCTCAGTAAGATTTGAAAAATAAATTGTGCTGTATTTATGGTACTAGCTAAGCAGTAAATACTAAATTTCCTCTGCATTTTCAATGAAAATAGGGAAAAATATGTTGCTATTTATATCATATGCAATAACTTTTAAATCTGAAGTAGATAAAGGAGTTGCATTTATGGAGTGAGTGTGTATGTATGTCTATGTACCTGATACACCTTAAGCAGCAGTTCACCACTGCTGGCCTCAGGTATTCATTTACTACTTCTTAATAAATCGTATTGGCCCAGTTCCAAGATAAAAAGGCATGTACTAATGTGCTTGTGAGTGAGTTTTTACTAGGAGTAAGATTGAGGGGAAATGATTGTGGGGAATGGTACTGAGAACAGAAACCTTTAATCTACAGGAAAAAGGAAGGTGATCAGTTCTGTTCAAGTAGGTATTTCTGGCAATAAGTTTACAGTGTTGCTTCTAAATTAGCAATTAGACAGTTGCTACAGTTGTAGCAACTAGGTGGCTCCCTTTAAACAGTACTTGAGTGCTGGAATCCTTTCTAATCCTCCCAAATCTGGGAGGATTAACTATCACTTTTTAAAGGGAATATTTTTTTCCATATGAGAAAACAAGTAGAGAGTAAAATCTTACTCTGATAAGTAGTGAAAAGTTAGTGAAGAAAATAAGTAAACAATTTTTTATATCCCTTTTTTACTAACCTCTGATGCTGGAATGTAGTTACTGAACCTCATACTCTTCAAGAAGAGGCTTCCTCTACAGGTAACCATCTACATATCTGCAGTGAGTCACTTCAGCTAGGGATGCTGGTTTGGCAGACACGCTGCACAGGTTTCTTTGCTTCCTTGGCATATTCTGCAGCGCTAGCCGAGTGAAGGTACGCAGAGGGGAGGATCTCTTGGTTGCTTTAAGATGCAGAGGTGTTTTCAGGGAGTGAATTACATCTGAGTCTTTCTAACAGGTTTGTAAGAGTTTGAAATGCTTGTCCTGCTTTACCTCCCTGTCCCAGTACTGGAAGCATGTGGAATTGGAAAATGTTTTGTTTTGAATATGCTGTGTTTGCTTTGCTTGTTGCAGGACTGGAGCCTGTGCATGACTCAACCTAAAGGACGAAATAGCTATTTTCATAATAAGTTTCAACTTTCCCTAATGAAATATGCCTTTCCTCCCTCAGGCTTCTGACTTCGTGACTGTTTCAGTATTTTAGTGTAACACCAATATCTTTCTCAGTTTTCTTAACTGGACATAGCAACAGATTTTCTTCAGGACTCTTCTTTTCCTGGCCTTGACCTTGAAGTACAATCTGATTGTTTAAATTCGAGGCATCCATTTTTCTCAAGTTCAAAATTACACATCAAGGTAGAAGTACTATGTATTGAAACTGGGAACTGAATAGATTATCAGTGAATTATGCTTAAACCAGTGCATAAGTATAGATAGTGGCTGAACTATGCCTTTCCACATAAACAGCTTGTTAATGGGCAATCAGTCACTGCAGTTGCCTTGAACTTGGTGCTTAAGGAACAGGTGGGGAAAAAGGATGGATTCTAATCTGGAACAGATCTGACATCAGGCAATTTCACTGATTGCTAATCCATTTCATTTGGCAACTTAATTTATCACACAAAATTTTTATGTTGTAGCTTCTGAAGTAGAAATTACTTTAGAAGTGGCGTGAGTATTACGAAGGTATTTGAGTTAGTTGCTGGGCCTGAGCTAGTATTGTGTATATACTTACTCTCCCTCTTTTTATTTTACAGTGACTGATAGTTCTTACTCTGGAGCTTATTTGAAATTATTCTTCAGCTCTTCATTCACTATAAAAATAAGTCCCTTAATTCAAATGTTCCTGCTATTGAAAGTGGAATCAACAAAACATAAAATCTGCCCTTATGTTGCTTATAGGATTTTTGCATCGGATTTTTGCATTTATTAACTACCATAGATTTTGTGGGGGTTTTGTGTTCTCCTCCCACCCCCAACTGAGCTAAACACAAATGGTTGCTTATGCTGCCAGCTTCTTAGTGAGTTTGGTGTCTAGTAGCATGTTTTGTAAGCATGTTTTGAATGTTTTATCTCCAGTGTACACATAGGGAAACTGAAAACTTGTATTGAAATCGCTTGCATGGAGTCATCTGGCATCTGCCTATGTAACTTAGACTGTTGTAATTTCCTCTAGGAATAGAAGCAATAATGTTAACAAATTGTTGTTAATTTGGTTTTCATCTTTAGTGTGAGCAGACTGTGGTCTTAATCAAAGGTTTCTCAAGTTAATTTACAGTTGGTGCAATTATACTTGCGTAAAGCCCCAGACTAATTTATATATAGTCCCCACTTACTCATCGGAAAAGTTAATGTTAATAGTTGAGGGAATTGGTCATACTCAATCATGACATCTTTGAGTGAGTTTATTACCACTTTCTGTGGAAAATACTTTAAGTGTGTCTGATAAGTAGTAGATATGGTTAAACTTACCCTCTGCTTTTGGTCTGATCTGATATCAATGTAGTTCTTCCCTTTAGTGTGATACTCATTTGGATGAAAACTAAAACTCTGTGTAAAGTGACAGTGATCAAGAGAATGAAACCAAAGAAAAGTACAGCTAGAGGTGCAGTTTAATTTAGGTGGACTACTTTAGCTGCTGTCTCAGTCAAACACCATTTGCTTTAAGGATGTGGCTTCGTAAGACTGAGGAGTCCAACTCAGAATTGTACTGTAGCAAGGATGGTCACAATATACTTTGAAAATACCCCAGGTGTAATTAGTATAATTCAAAACTTAAGAACAAAAAAAGAAATGATTGGCAGTGCTGCAGACACATGGCAGGAATGAACTTTTTTCCTTGTTCTGGGGTGCTTTGGGAGGGGAAAATTAATTGTGGTGAAATGTTTTCAGTATGCCAGTATATTCTACCAGTGTACTTACAGCTGTGTCGCCTAGCTAACAGAGATGGCTTCTGGGTGGGTCTGTGCCTCGGCCATGGGCCTGGACATTATCCTGCCAAATCGTGTTGTGCTCGAGAATCTCGGGTGATGGAATGAATACCTAAACCTTGCATGCCTACAAGGAAGGCTTTGCTGATCAGCCTGCCATGTGGCCAGATTCTGCAAATAGATAGGCACTTCATGTTAACAAGCAGCGGGATGTGAGTGTTCAATGACTTAATGAGAAGCCATAAAAAAAGCAGTAGAGAAAAAAAAATACACTTTCCATTGGAACAATGCACTCAAAAGGCTCCTTAAACTAACAGATTGGACAGAGGCACCAGACGCACAAGTTGAGGTTCAGAGCAATGCTATTTGACTTTGCATGTTATGCCATGCTGGCCTAGAAGCCTGAGAAGAATGAGATGAGGGTGCAGGTTATCTAAGTGTAATACCTAAATACCTAAAACAGGTTGCCCAGAGAAGTTGTGGATGCCCCATCATTGGAAGTGTTTGAGGCGAGGCTGGATGGGACTTAGAGCAAGCTGATGTAGTGAAAGATGTCCCTGACCCTGGTAGGGGGGTTGAACTAGACAGATGATCTTTGGAGGTTCAATCCAAATTCCCTTCCAATCCAAACCATTCTGTGATTCTATGAAATGCCCTGGCACAAAGTTAGATGGCCAACTATCTCCTCTGACTGGATTTGGTATAGTCTACTAGTCTTCTGAGAATATAACATAAAAAGGGCAAGGTGGACATTATAGTAGCCTAATCTAACCTGATGGTCTGTGGTACGTGGATTTCTTTAACAATCTGGTCTTCATCAGTGTTGATGCTTTCAGGCCACTGTCTGTTTTACCTAGAACAATATGTACTTATTTCTTTGTGCATTCATTGTCGAACCCATTTATTGTGTCTGATTATTTCTAGGCTTCCTGGGGCAATAATTGTCTATATAAACCATGTGTTGCTGATATTTTTGTTCATTAAAAAAAAACAAATGCAAACTGCTTAGGAGCTTTATGAATACAAATAAAACATTTCAAGTAACTTTGACACTTTCCAGAGTAGGGGGAGAATGGGTGGGAGTTGAGGACACTACTTGCATTAACTGTGACTTGTCAGGTTTGGAAGTAACTCATTGTATTGCAGTGTTTGTGCTTTCACTTGGTCTCTTTGCTTCTCAGGTTTGTGCTTGGCCACTCAAACTTATCCTATTTTATCTCCCTAAAACCAAGGACTGTACATGTTGCAAGCAGGGCAGTCAGAGCTGTGTGGGCTCTGCTGGAGATCCAGGGTCCTAGCAGTGTTCAGTAATTAAGGGGAATAGTAACAGGCTGTGAGATGTCAAGCCTTTCACTGTATCATCTTCTCTTTTAACGTTTCTGTCCTCTGACACTGCTTAATTTTATCCTTTGTAGTTTGAGTGGGTGGTAACTTAAAATCCTTGTTCCTGTTAGCAGAACTTCTTTCCTGTATTCCAGGACTCTAACATGGACTTTAACCATCAGACCAATGTGATTATTGATCCTTGATGCCATGGTTACCTTGGATCTTTTTTGTGTGTGTCCTTTCTAGAGAAAACTAGCAACATACAGGCAAAACATTTGCCAAGTTGAATTTCTTGAAAGTCTTTAACTTCCCATGGTTGAGAAGTGCGAGGTGCTGTGGGATGTCATGAATGCTTTCTGACAGCAGGTGGCAATAGTGCCACTGTTATCGTGAAACCTTTTTTTTTGCCTGTATACCTTAATTTTACTAGACATAAAATCAGTAATGACTTAAGCAGAGGAAACAAAATGCATGTATTCTAGGACTTCTTGTTGGATAGGCCATTGATATGGCTCGTACTTATTAAATGTGTACTCCATTTCATTATGTGTGTTTAGTGTGTGTTTGAAATAGAACAGGAGACAGACATGGTTTGGAAGAACTGTATCTGTTTTACTTCACAGAGGAAAATATTTAGGAAGGACCTTGCTATCAGCCTGTCTCATCTTACGTTTGACAGTGCAACTGTCATCTTGAGTGCACTGATGGAGCAGTGTGGTGTAAGAAACTGCTCAAGGACGGCTTGAACAATTATGCTTCATTTCATAATATTAAATCCACTTTTAATCAGGACTTGTAAGAGATTATCCAAAGGATTGTGGGCTTTTTTTTTAAGCCAATAGTTGCAACAGTATGTTCTCAGTCAAGATAGGCATGCAACATGGTATTTTTTTTTTTCAAGCTTTTGCATTTTAAAAAACCCAAACCAGTCAAGCTTCTAGTAATTGTGAAGTGTTAGGACACAAAAGAGAAGACTTCTTTGAAGTCTCCTCTCTCTGCAATACCTATAAAATCTTGGCAGCGGATGGTCAGCTGGTAGTCTGAGATTATTCATGTAGTGTTACTATTCATACTTCTCTGGATGTATGATTGCTCTTTCCTACCTTTATGTTGTAACAATAAACACATTGGGATGGACTAGGTTGTTCTGGGTTTGTACAGGTATTAGCTCAACATGATCTCAGTCAGTGTAAGTAATACAGTAAGGTTAGCATGGGAATTAGTATTTCTATGTGTAATGTAATCCCATTAAATATGTGCAGTTAGGTATTGAATAGGGGAGGGTCTACTTTGGTTGGAGCAAGTAAGCTTTAGGTTTATCTCATCTAACTTACTAGATGCAGGAAACAGGATACCTACTCATCAAAATGGTAGTGAGAGTTGTTAAAAAATGCTGTTGTGTAGCAGTCTGGCTAACCCTATCTGTCTCCTCTTCCTTCTCCTTTAGCAGAAGGCATTGCTTTTGCTTAATTCCCTTAGCTGCTGAATAGAAGAGTGATGCCGTGTCTTTTACCCTGTGTTAGGATTTCAGATTTGCCTAGTGGTTTGCCATTTGCTGCAGATTTTGGGGAAGCTTTTTGGAAATGTTAGTCACTTGAAATTCAGTTTCAATTACTTGTTACATAAATAATTATGGACTGTGAAATGCAGTTTAGGTTTTGTTTTGACCTATGGCTGTTAGAAACTGACTTTTCTGACAAAAGGAAAACATTTCTGTTGCACACCCAGAAGTTGCTTTCTTGAGGAATTGAGAATGTCTCTTGATTAAAAATTAGTATTAAGGGTATGGCTTGGCTTTAAAAATCAGAACTCCAAACCCCTTTGTGTGACCTGTCACAGTCATGAAAATTGGTAATGGCAGCTAAATATACATCAAAGCATGGTGGAGGCTTGTGGAAGTGGTATTTGCTTGTTAATCCAAGCACAATGGCAAGTGCTGTTTGCATCATGTGCATGTAATAGACACTTGTATGTTTATATGCTGTTCTTCAGAGTTGTTTCTGAAACATGCTGTGTTGTTTGGATGTATGTGAGAGTTGTTTTAATTATAATATTGAAGATGCTGAAAACCCTTGTGCTTTCTTCACAACAGTGGGGTGATGAGCTACTTCTGCTCCCATGCATCTCTGATTCACTCAGAGGTGACAAGAATATTCAAGGTTCATTTTACTATCTCCTGCCTGGATTTTCACTTGTGCAATGTGCTTGAAGGGCCAAGAGGCAACATGGGTCATACCATTCCTTCCTCCTTTGGGGTACCCTGTCCCAAATACTGGACCCCTGGCTGCAGAGGAGCTATTCAGAGCTCTGCAACTTCTCTCCTGGGCTGTGCTGGAGGGCAGGCAGTCTCATAAAGAAGAGATTACTTGGCTCTTGTTAGGAGCTATGTTGTAATGGCCCTTGTTCTCAGATGGTTTCAGCAGTGATGCCTTGAGGCCTGGGGCTTCTATTGCTTACTGTGTTTGAGTAGTTGAAATTTGTGAGAAAACACTGATTCAGAAAACTTTAGGATTACTGCTCCCTCTCTCTTTTGTCACTTGCATGTCTACGCTGCAGTAACTTTAACCTGGTGTACAACATGAATCACTTAAGTATGTCTCTGTAGCACCTTTGTTTTATGCTTTAAAGTTGGTTCCTGTAGAGTAATAAAAAGTTAATATCTGGTATGCTTGGTTGTAGGCTGTGTCAAAAAGATGGTTCTATCAGCTATATTTGATTTGTATTTAGAATGTTTTGGGTTGCAAATCCACGTTAAAAATGCTTTTAAATTTACAGTGTGAACCATATTGGTTTTTCAAGAGAACTGTACTCTTGTGTCATGTGAAATAACTTCTTATTTAAGAAAGAGGTGGTATTGCTTTCAACTCTATCAAACCAGGTTATAGAGGAATGTAAGTCTTCCCAGTGACTTGATATGCTACATAATATTAACTGGCAACCCATTTCCTTTACATTTCTAAGAATTTGTGGTGTATAGCCTATTTCAGAGAAACTCTGTTTTTTCATCTTTTTGGTTTCAGTCCACTTTGAAGTGATTACTTTGAGCAGTGTGGTGCAGGTTGCTACTGGACTAGTTCTGAATTTCTGTGAATCTGAGTCCTGATACTAGTCTTTCTGAAACTAAAATCAAATTTTATAATGACTTGAGAATAGTCAGTCAGTGAAAAATGGTGGATTTTACCTGCAGAGTTTACTGAACTATATTGGGAAAACAGAAATCCAGAATTTATGCATGACTTCTTATTTCTGAGGTTCTGTGAAAACTTTCATTTTAGCTTGGCTATTTCCTTAAAAAAAAATAAAATAGCTGAATCTACCCTGGGGAAAGGGTTGACTAGGAAAAATACAGCAGTACTTAGTTTTCCTTTTGATTCCTTGGCTGAAGGTATCTCCAGACACTGGAGGCCGGATGGTTTTTGCCTTGTCACAGCAGAGCTTTGCCTACCAGCAGTTCTAACCTTGGCCATGACACAGCTAATTATAGTGTGGGTTTTTTTTGTTGTTGGTTGTTCCTTTTGTTTTTTGGGTTTTTTTTAGTACTAGATGACAAAACCCAGCATTTCAGAGAGCTGAGCGACCAGCATTAGGGCTGTTACGCCACAGAGTGATTTCTCTACCTTGCACCTCCCTTCTGGCAAAGAAATGAACCTGCTTAGGAGGCGCAAACTTGGTGTTTTGGTAGGGCTTAGAGCCCAAAGGCTCTTTAGGTCAGGAGTTTACAGCTTCAGAGGCTGCAACTCTAGTTCAGACTAGTCTCCAACACCAGTGATAGATTAGATTAAAATGAAAACTGTTTCTTAAATTCAAAGTTAATCCCCTGACAGACAGCACAAGGATTGCTTTCAGCTGGGAGGATTTCTCTCTATTATATACTCTTATCAAAGACAGCATAAGGTTTCGGTTCCATACTTCTTTCTTCATGCCCATGTCCCAAGGGTTGAGTTACATCTTGCTTCTCTTCCTTCATCAGACTCAAAACAAGATTTGAGCCAGAAAGTATAGCTTAGCAATGTCTCTGCTGCCTTCCTCTTGTCTCCCATCCTCCAGTGTTAGCACCCAGCAGAGCACCTTGTGTTGACTGCAGCCTCCCTTTCCACCCTTATCCTTCTTGTGGAGAAGGATGTGAGAGGGCAAGCATACACAACATTACCTTTTCTCCTTAGAAAGGCCCCTATGAGCTGTTATCAGATGTAGTGTCATAACTGCAAATCGGTGTCTCAGATCATAGCCTTTAAACTTTGGTTTCAGCAGCCATGGACACCAGCAGTCATGGAAGGTGTGCTGATGTATTTAAAACCACTTTTTCTTATTTAGGCCAGTGCTAGTCATCCAGGAAAGCCGAGTTTTGTTCTTATTTCTTGTTGGCCTCTCTTAGAGATCCAAGGCTCTTCTGCTTTGCCTGGGGGTGAGAGAGATGGATGGCTCCTTGGTGTCTTTGCTGTAGACACTGTGCCTCTGGAGTCTCCCCTGAGTGCTGCTGGAGTCACTTCATATTTCATAATCCCCTGCTGACAATTAAGTCAATTTGCTGGTGCAGGCGTGATGGAGCTAAGCTAGGACATGTTCCTTTTTTAGCCAGGATATGGAGTGAAAAGCTTACTCTTCTGCTTTGATTGAATTGAAAACTGAAGCGTATCGTTACCTGTCCCTGGCTTGGAACGTGCATCAGATTTATCAGTGGCTTTGCCACCCTTGCTGGACTTCTTACTCATGGATTTGTTTTCCTTTTTTTGTTTAAGGGGAGGAGGAATCAAAGCAGGCATGCATTGAGTTTGGTGCAGAAGATGGTAAAGCATCACTCCTCAGCAAGAAAGGATCCAGCTCTGAGCTGGGGAGCCTGGAGCTCTAAGGACCAGCTTGTGGGAGTGGGGGAAGGACATGGCCTCAACATCCAGGGCTTTAGGAAAAGGGGACAGGCACTTTGGATCTGTGCAAACTAAGTAGTGTCTTTCTTGCCCAGTGTGGTCTCTAACTGGATCAGGGGATTATTTCTGAAATTATCTGGCCAAACACAACATTCCTCTTGCTAGAAATATTGCTTTGGCTTTGATTTTTTTTTTTTTTGTTAAACAACATTGTCTTGTGTAGTCTTGCTAAATATATAATTTGGTTAATATTTTCTTGGTCTGCCTTGGGTCTAATTTTTTTTTTCTCCCCCCAATCCTGGCATGAATACAGTGTTGCAAATGTGGTTAGTTTGGTGACATGGAGGTTGATTTAACATTTAAGAAGTGGAATTTTGGGTGCTTTCTGGTTGTGGTGAAATCAGTTTATGAATTGACTTACTTTTTTTTGCTTGGGGTTGTTAATGTTTTTTAGACACAGGATCTTTCTAGTTCATGTTTATACACTTTTAGTGTAGTATTTCATTCTAGGTGCCTACACTGCAACATGTAATATGTGTGTATATTTGCACTCTTTGTATTTTGATTTTATTTTTTTTTATTTGAGCTGCAGTTTTATGTGTTTTTTCCAGACTAGCTAAGTAAATAGTCTGCATCATCAGCAGTCTGCTTGGCATTGTACAAATACTGAAGATAAATCCTATATAATTAGCAAGACTGAAGAGTTGTTATGAACCTGAATTCTGTTCCCTTGCAGTATACCTCTTGTGAATGCATATAATGAATCTATGAATTAGGTAAGAAAGAAAATGTGCATATAAACTGGAAATAAAATCAGTTGCTGAACAGCCCCAGGCTTTTAATTCAACTTTTGTACAAACTGGTCCAGGTATCCCACAGTGGGCTAATTCTTAGTAAGATTGAGGTAAATGTATTAATACAGCTTCAGTGGTCCACACATGAAAGTACTGTCTTTATATTACAGAAGTTTCTTTCAATTATATTATCTTTTAAATGCTTCTTTCTTTTTCTGTAGAGTATCATAATGGAATATAATGGAATTTCCTGACATGTAACATGTATGCATGTGTGAAGATAGCTGATGGGAGAAGGGAGTGGAAAGAAAGATGTTTGAAAAGATTGTTTATGGATTTTTTTTTTTCTTAATACTGATGCAACTGGTGTCTCACTTCTTCCTTTTGAAAACCTTGCTGGGTGAAGCTGATGTGTTAATGGATGTAGGATGTCCATTCTCAAATTATGTGAACTATTTCATCTTAAGAATCAGAAATCTGAATCTGATACTTCCAAAGCATCTTTCTTATTTGTCCAAAATGTTTGCTTTTCAGAGTGCACGGGTGACTCTTTTTGGTACTGACACGCTATTCTTCTGAAGCTTAATACCTGCATTGTATATAATAGCTTGCAAGTTTTATGAAAATGCTGATTTTAATTAAGGCAGTTGTGTCACTGACTAGATAGGAGTTTAAGTCTTGAACCTGGAAAAAGCTGCACAAGTTCTTAAATTCTAGAGTATGCATAGTCACATTCACTTTGGAAGGATTGTTAATACATAATTTTAAGGACATATACAAGTCTTGAAAAATGATGTGTTAAAGGGCTATTTCTTATTGAAGTTTTTTTTCTCCAGTATTTAATAAAAAGGCACTAAGTTCTGTTCTCTTTAAAAGCTGTTCTCTAATCACTGTAGTTCATAATTTTAGCTTCAAAGTGTAGTCTGTACAGAGAGGCAATGAAGTGTATCCATATCTAAAAATTAAGCAGTAATCATGTAGTTTGGTGTTTCAACAGGCTTTGTTCATTAGTAAGTACAATGATCCATTGTAAGTACTTGCTATAGTCATGATGTTCTTAACAGTCTGAAACTTAAACGCTCCAGAATGATTTTGAAATATATATTTCTGACTGAAGCAGTGCTGCCAGGTGTACCAAATGCACTTCTATGTGTCTTGGTATAATGGTAACTGTTCTGTAGAGTCCTTATGAGAATAGTATCAGAAATTGTGTTTTTGAGTGTAATGTGTGCAGGCATATGTATGTGGCTTTGGATTTACCAATAATTCATGCTTGCACTAAGAGCAAGAACAACAACTATAGACATGGCAGTGTGATTGGAAAAGGTTGTTTAAATAAAACATGTTTGAAGAAATTGAAGCAAGAGAAGGAGAAACAAAGGCACAGCAAACACTGAGGAAAACAGAGAAAGGGGAGAAATAAAACTGAAGTGCTTCAAATTAGTGGGAGAAGGAAGTTGGCACTGAAATACAGGTAAGCACACGCAGAAGTTGTTAGTGACTTGATGGGTTTGAATTATTGAAGCTCATCTTGCAGCTCCATGAACCCAGCTCTTAATGATTAAGACAATACCTACAGATTGTGAAGTTTGATCAATAAGCTGTAGAGTGTGAAGAAATGGATGCTTTTAATTTATGAGATGAGGGAATGTTTTGATGTGCTAAAGATGTGAGTGGGAAGGAGCAGGAGAGGGTAACTTGACCAGGGTGTTGCGGGTTGGGGCTGTAATTATACAGCAGTTTGGAAGCTTCTTGGCAATAAAACCGATTAACACTTTGAATGAGAGGGTCTGTGCTTCAACTCCTTCCTGGAAGCTGTCAACCCAGGATTGTCCTGGGCAAACACATGAAAATGTGGAAGGCAGCCATTCAGTGAAATTTCTTTCACCTTTCCAGCCTTAGTGAAGCAATTTAGCTTGCGACTGTATGTAAACAGTTTTTGTTAATAGTGTGTGCAAGGTAATTGTGAAATGCTTACATGGGGGGGGAAGGGAGAGAAGTAGCCTGTGTTTTTAGTTATTTTTGGTATTGCAAATGGACTGTTTGTTACAGTAACTGAACCACCTGTTAAGAAGCTGCTGATTTTCAGTTATGTTTTACAGTGTAGACTGTACTTGCAACCTAGAAACTGTGTAAGAAGATGCCACAGTGTGCAAAATCTTTTTAATCTGGAGATTTTGGGGCGGGGGGGCTGTCCTGGCGCAGTCCTGCTGGAGCTCATGTGCTGCACGTGCTGCTGGGGCTTCTGCATGCAGGCACAACACTGTTGTCTGCTGCCCATCGGTTCTCAGCCAGTAAGACAGAGTGCAAAGCCATAGCTTGTAAGTGATTAACTATCAGTGTGATCCAAAGAAGTGGCAAGCTGTATAATAACCACAGTTGCCTTGATGTTATATCGAGAGCCAAAGGTCAGTGATCGCAGACCAATGCAGGTCTTTGCCTCCTAACAAGCATCAAATGTTTTATAAATGAAGGCAGAGTTCAAATCACTGTTCTTTAGGGTTTTTTTCGGTGAGTGCAGCGCTGTATTTATTTAGTTTTTATTGTGGAGACTTTGGGTCGCTAGAGTGTGCTGCAAGCCCAGCCCTGTGCGGCCTGAGCTGGCTGCAAGCTTGCCCCACCACTTTCCCTGTCGTTGGGTGACCGTGAATTTTTCATCATGTTGCTTTGCTGTCACCTGGGCAACTTGAGCAAATTCCCCTGCTATTTTCTTTGTGTTACACCCTGCTTCCTTGCCAATGAACGACCTGGTGGCTTGTTAGCCTGGTACCTGGATGCCCCAGGAGAGAGCATCGTGTCGTTAAGCATTGTAACTTCCCTACGGCCGCCTTTATTTTGCCAAATAAGAAGCCTATATGAGGTTGCCACACTGATGGCTTATAAAGAGTTGGTATCAACAGCATTTAATTAAACCCTTTATAGGTGCCGTGTAGTAATGTTTATGGAGTTGGGCTTTTGAGCTTTGTGGTAGTGAATGTGGGGAAGAGAATGCAGACCTGCTGCATAGGGCTGTGTATGGAAGAAAGCACACTGTGTGTACAGTGCTTGGAAATTTATTCATTTTCTTTATCAAAAAGTCTTAGTTCAGCCTTTTTAGAATACATGTGGTCTGTTTTCCATGTTCCTGCAAGTTATTCTTTGATAGAGATGCACAAATGGAAACTAGTAATTTTTTTTGACATTCAATGCTTTTTTGCTTGGTCAGGAAAACTTTGTACAGTTGAATTCTTTTCATATTTTTGGTGAAGGCTGAGGCAGTCTGGATGTCTAGCTTGAGGACAAGTTCAAAACTGTAGAAATGTAATTAAAAGATTTTTTTATTACTTCTGCTGTCCTGTCTTATTTTAATTAAGTTCATCTCTGATGAAAATTGCACTCTGAAATATAGTGGGAAATCCATAATGTCTTTTCTTCTTGGATGAAGATCACGGTTGACAGTTCTTCTCTGCAGGCATACTGTGAGTTTCTGCTGTGAGAATAAAAACTCAGCTGTACAGGGAGTAGTTTTCATTGGGGCAGGGCTAAAGTTGTGAGGCTTCGTAGAGAAACCAAGGACAATTGCCTTTCATCTGAAGTGTGAGATTAACCTGTCTTCCGTGTAAGTAAATGTGTGTTTTTGAAGTCATAACTTCCCCAAACCAAAAGCCTGCTAAGAAAAGGCACTGTTATGTATACATTTGTCTACCTACGTGTTCTGCAAAGGATGAAACAAATTATTAACTTCTACTTGTTTAATGCTCTATTGGAAGGCATTTTAATACAAGGGCAAAGTCTATCTGAGCACCCCTATATATACAACAGGATTACTTGCAGTTACTAGCATCAGGCTATTGTCAGGGCAACCTCTTTTGTTTTACTCACAGCTGTGTGTGCTATTGCATGTTTCAGTATTAATCTTATAACTCATTCTGCAAAGTGGGCAGGCCATCTTGTGCAATTCAACAGAAAACTGGGAAATATGAGCATGGTTTAGAACAGCTAGGGAAAAAAATACTGTGCTGAGGGGTCCCCTTTCCTGCCCCTCCTGATAATTTTGACTTCATGCAAAAATAAGTTGTCCAGCTATTTGCTGTCTCTGAGCATGTGGATGAAGTGGCCAAATCAGACCGGCAGAATCTTTAAATGGCGTTAGTGTTCAATGGCAATGTGATAACATTGTTTAATCTGGAAATAGTTATGGCTGCTAATATGTCTGGAATTTGTGCCAGATGGTCATTTTCTTGTCTAGAGTGATACAAGCTAAACCTGAAAAAAACCCAAACTCCAAAACCCAAACCCTACAAACAGGTCCAGCAGCCTCACTGTTCATACAGTGCATGGAGCTGTTTTGTCCAGTGTCTTTAATTGAATGTGATGAACATAGGTTTGGCACACCAACTTCCAAAAAGTAAAAATTCTCTTTTCAGGCCAGTGAGGGATGAATGCTTCTTGTTAATTTTTGCTGCATTAATGTGAGAAATAAATTTTTTTTTGTTATTTTTGAGCTATATGTTAAGGTTGTAAATTTCCTTGGAAAGCTAGCAAATGGAACATGCCTATGAAGAGATTAAAGTAATTATACTTGCAATGCTCCACTAGCAACAGAGAACAGTCTGGAATAAAATTATTTGGAGAGATGCCAAAGCCAAGTTTGGTTCCATTTTAAGCTAAAACTAATTAAAGTTGTCAGGTCTTACAGTGGTCAAAGGTTGCTTAGCTGCTACTTGAAGTAAATGAATCTTTTTCTCAATCAGTAACGCTAACAGCTATGTGTTTGCAGGTGTCTTCATAATAAAAAGAACTTCAAGAACCTTCTAGTTCTTGTATGTATGTTTATCTCTGCATAGGTCTCTTTTAGCATGTCAAGTGGTATATTCTGGCCATATATGGAGTTACCGGTCTCACCAGCTCTACCTATTAGTCTTTTTGCCTATGCCAGTCTTCTCCTTTGTTATTTTATTTCATTTGTGGGGAGGAATTCTTGTGAAGAAACTTCATCAAGAGGCTGCTTTAAGCCTTTCTGTTTCAGAAAAGCTGCTTTGGGTCATTCTATATATTTAAAACAGCTGTGCAAGATTCAGGAGAACAAATATGGGTTCCTAGAATATAAAGTCTGATAGAATATTAAATTTTCTAAAATATTCTTAATTTTTCAGATGTCATATGCCAAATACAGTTGATCTCAATTTCTGTTGAATGAGCTGTTGGTGATGAAGTTAGTCATGAGTTTGGCAGTTTTAAGTGGTGTAACCATCCTGAAACTCTGGATTTTTTTCTTTATTTTTTTTTTATTAATCATGATAAACGTATTTCCTCCCTCAAGCAAGTACTGATAAGTAATCATTGAAAATATGCTTATGGCACTTTCAAGAATGGAAAGTCTATACTCACTGTCAGTAGTAGGTTTTTGAGAGAATCTGTATAGGGGATAACGCTATATATAATGAGGATATATTAGCTGTATGTTCCTAAAAATCTGAAATGGTTAAAAAGAATAGAGTTGGGATTTTTTTTGTTTCTTTGTTTTTTTGCTATTGCATGCGCATTGATGTGGAGGTAGGTGTGTATACCCAAGGTTTGATCTCAGCATGTTAAAACTGAATTTTTGCAATCTTGCTTTTTGTAGTTTGGAGGTAGAAAGTTTGAAAATGTATTTTCCAGTGTCCAACTTTCTGCATTTATATACCCGGTTCTGACTTTCTGCTACACAAAACAGCATGAACCTTTGGAAGTTGCTTCACTTATGCACCTCTGCACATGTGTGCGCACACATGTGTGTTGAAATAACACAGCCAAGCAGTTCATTCTTTCATGCTTTTGTTATGAATGAGATGTAAAATTGAGTCCCTTTTTTTTTTTTTTTTTTCAATCATAGTAGGGCTCAGGAATGGTGCTGGGCCAATATCTGGGTGAAACTTATGTTTTTGACTGAAGAACTATCTAGAAATAAATTTGTTTGCATTACTTATTAGTTCAACTGTTTTCCTTCCAAAAAGAAAAACAAAACCCCCCATGTTGATAACTTTAAAAAAGCTCATTTAAAGGTTTATTATTAAATTTACCTGGATCTGTTTGTACATGGGGAGGAAAATGAAGAGAAGACATGGAGTAAACAGGCTGATATCAGCCAGAGCTACTTGCTGAAACACTGGATGTGTGTCACTTTGTATGCACTATGTCTAATAAATAAACTTTTATCTCCAAAGTTTCCCCTAGCTCTACTGTAGACTTACGATGAAATCTACATGTCAGGCTTGACTGGCTAAATTCCAACTGGGATAATGAGTAATTTGCCCTTGCAAATTCATTTGGGGTTTTTTATTCATCTTTTTTTTTATTTTACCTGAACGGCTTTGAAGTGGTACTTCTAGGTATACTACGTGCGTGTATATATATTTTACTGTATGATATCCATTGTGCATGAATATAATGAAGAGCATTGAGGAGACAAGCTTGAAAGCATGAGTTGGGATTGCATGTCAGTTGACTTTCTGTACTTTGGATGTCTCAACCCTGATACTTCATTAAAGGTATTGGGTTAAATTGACTTTGCGCATTAGTCTTAGGAAATGAAAAAGCTTAGTGGATATTGCAGGTTGCAAAGAGGCACTTTATGGAAATTAACTATGTTGCCAAGATAATTTTCATATACGAAAATTGCAAACATGAGATCAAACAGGTTGTGTAAGACTTGCTTTGACTTTATAGCGTCTATGTATAATTTTAGTAATAATGTTTAAGCACAATTACAAAACAATACTGTTTCCTGTGAATTTTTGTTGTTGTAGAGCTTACCCTTACAGTGAGCTCATATATCTGTAACTGTTCACAACAAGCTTTCAGCAGCAGCTACACAGAGGAGACATATTTAACTGGGCTGGAATGGCAACCTAAAGCAATGCTAACGAACCCTGTGGGATTGGGATAACTCTTAGTTACAGCAGGTGCTTGCTAAGCTGGGGTTTAGCAATTTGTTGCCTGAAACTGTGAGGAAGGCAACCTGTCTGACCAGAATGTCAGTTTATGAAACTTCCAGGGGGATGACTCCAGAGTGGTCAATGTGTGATGTTAAAAACTAAAAAAACCTTTTTACTAAAAAGGGAAAACTACACTTGCAGTGAGTGTGTTGAGAAAAGTGCAATTGCTGTACTTCATTTTTCAGTAAAAGAATCTTAAAAGTATTTATTAACAATAAAAAAACTTGTAAAGACAGCATCAAGTCCAATATACTTATGTGTTAACCTATTGAGAGAGTTACCCACGGCTTGGCCGTGGCAGTTCCTCTGTGTCTGTTTGGTGCTCCCCTTGTCTTTGCAGGAGAAAGGCACCATTTGACCGTAGTGTGCTGTCCTGTGTTTATGGATGTGGGGAACTTGGGCTCTAGCATCGAGCAGCAGCCTCTAAATGCCAACTTCCTTAGTGCAAAATGTATTTTAAATTGTTTGCTGCTATTGCTGCAAAATTCCTGGACCAGCTTTTTACCCAACTCCTCTGTTTTGGCCATCTCACTCCCCGCGGGAGGGAGGGCTGGCTGCCCTTAGCCTTTCAGAACAGGGGGTAGCTTCAGTGTTAAACTTCTCTTCTCAACCTCTAAATCTTCTTACTCTAAAAGTGATTAGACAGATTCATAGTCAACGGGTCATAAATGGATAGTAAAAGGACTGAACATAAATGTACACTCTAACATCCTTAATGGAGCAGTTACTGATGCAGGGGGAATACAAGGGGAAGGGACTGCAGGCAGCTGCCGGGCTGACATGTTTTCCCTGAACACTGTCCCCTGTTGCTCCCATCAGGGAGATGATCCTGGGCTAGAAGGACCATTATTCTTACCTAGTAAGGCATTTCTTCCTCTTAATAGTATTATGGAGTAGGTATCTCTTGCTCTTAAAACCTAAACTGCTCAGGCTTCTCAGAACAGACTCATTTTACCCTCACTGCCCCTACCATCAGGAATAAGTTTAAATTTGCGTAAAATATGGAGGAAATGCTTCTGAATTTATTTCCAATAGCACTGATGTCTGGAGCCGTTCTTCCCTTGTAGGAATAAATGTTGTAAGTCCATCTTCTCTAAATATTTATTTTTTCCTTTTATGTTCACAAGTTGCCTTGTAATGAATGACAGTTCAATTATTTCAGTAACATGTAGCAATTTGGGATCTCATGGAGTGGTATGTATGTTATATATATGCACTCTAGTAGTTAAAGCCAACCAAGGCAGTGATGTAAAGCGGTGTGCTGTATTCCTAGAAACAGGAATATCCAAGTGGCTATAATTGAGTGATCTGAAGATGGTATCTGTTGGGGATTTGCTGTTGAGTGCATTAATAAGCAATCATGGTTAAAATAGAGATGTGCATCCACATATATACATATGCTTTTTTTACCATGGCATTTTAATCAAGTATAGACTATGTAGGAGAACGTATTATGTTGTTTCTGTGTACATAGCACAGTTAAGACTAGAGTGTGTACTTGTGAAGTTCACAGTGGATTGCCAGATTTTTTTTTTCAAATCTGCTTTCAAAACTACACCGTGACAAACTGCACTTGCCAGTTTGAGTTGCTAACGATATCTAGAAACCTTATGTTAATCACCAAAACCCACAAGCCCCTGAACAAGCAAACATATCAAAGAAGTCATGGATTAGCTTGTTATGCTGTCCTGGATGACTTGTTTTTCAGTATGCTTATGGGGATTGGTTTCTACTGCCCACCAGTTATTTAATCCTGTTTTTTAACGTGGAAATTTGGTGGAAAAAGCTAGTAAATCTCCTTTTCTAAAACAGAAGATCTTTATTTATTGTTTATCATGGTACAATTAAAATGAATGTGAATATCTGTTTATGAATGCACAAAAGCTTGTAACTGCTTTCTTGTTTGCTCTGGGGTTTATTTAGGGTTTTTGAGGGCTACCAATGCCAGGTAGGAGAAGACGACTTGCAGAAAGTGTATGCTGGGGTTTTTTTGTGTGTGTTTGTTTTGTTAGAGTTGTAGGATTAAATTATTATTATAAAGGAGACAGGCCTTCAAATGGTGCCAAAACAGTAACTGTAGCATTTAAATTACATGTCTTGTTTCATCAGTAAAATTCTTGAAGTTTAGTCAAGAACTTGGTATATCAAAAGATAGTTGTTGAGTGATAGTATGTATGCATACATGATGTTTTTTTATCACCAAATACTTCAGTGTAAGTATTGAGTATTTCACAATGAAAAATAAAGTGGAACATTTTTGTTTATTACTGGTAAACAGTGGATATGCTCTTCAGGCTTCATACCAGCGCTTGAGCAAGTAAGTATCTACTGCTTTACAATGAAAAACCCCCAAAGCTTCCAGGTTGCAGCTGGTGAAAGAGGTCGTGTTTGTATTTGAGAACAGATTGATTGCAACTGTTGGCTCTACTATAATTTGGTTATTACCTATTGGCTGATTGATACTGTGCAAATAGAAAAACTCCAAGTCGAGGCAGAAGTGAAACTTGCACTTCTCCTGGTCAGCCTTAACTGAACTGGCTGCTGTCCATCTCAAACAGAAATGCTTTTGCTTTCATCTGTGGTCTGCAGTGGAAGGATGAAAGGGGAGACTTGCAAAAGCTATATTGAGAATCAGGACCTGAAATCCCATTGACTTTTAATGAAGGTTAGGGGCAGATGCTTTTGTTGTGCATCAGAAACTTCCCTCCTCTTTTTCTCAATTGTCCAAGTTACTACTGATGGTGGATGAGATGTGCCTGTGCTACTTCATGGACACCTTTAGCAACAAAAGTTGTCTCGAGTTATGTTGTTCGCTAGCTTGCCTGAACTGAAATACAGATCCCTTTTACTTGTTTCCATTAAGAGCAGTCTGTAATCACACACACATCTCTGTCCCTTTCCTCTATATGCTGCAGGGCTATGTCTCTCTATAGTAAAGCCACTTGAAAGATAAAAGCACTGAGAACTTACTGCTTGGTTACTTTGTGCTGGAAAACTGGGTACCATGAGAAAATAGAGTTAAGATTTTTCTGAAGGTATCTTGTGCTGTTGTATGGGAGAAATTTTATCTGTTGACCTGCAGAAGGTGTGGCAAAGGTCTCTTTCAAGCAGTGTTGGAAATACCTTCCATGTACCTACATATGGCTGTGCTTACAGCCAGGAAATGTAGTTTAATAAGTTTAAAGCACTTCTTCTTTCCTTGAATAAATGAAGAAGTTGCCTCCCTAATTTTTTCTTTGATAATATGTGATGATAATGTCATCGTTTATATATTTTACAGTATTGCCAGTCACAACCTTGGAAAAAATGCTGCTAGCATACAGAAGCTTTTTTTTTTTTTTTTTTTTTTAAATTTTTAAAAAGCATTTGGATCTTCTTTTCCGGGTATGCTTTTCCCATGCTGACGGGATGCTGCTGCCATGACAAGGACTGGCACACACTTGCATAATTCACTGCAAAGTGTCCAGGCAGCTTTCCGACTGTCTCTCTGGTACTCATGGAGTAGGATCACAGCCTCTCCGTGTGAAGAGGGTGGGGAGAGAGGAATATTGTTGTTTTGGGAAATATATGGGAAATGCAAAGACTGATTTCTTTGACACTTTAAGTATTCCTGGATACAGCTTGGAATCAAACCTAGTGTTACATCTTGGTGTTTGTGCTCTCCTAATTGTCACCTGGTTCTTCTCTCTTTGCCTCTGAATGCATTGTGTACTATAATCTCTGAGAATTTAGGATGCAAACAGATTTGTAGTTACCTTTTTTCTCTCCTTTTGTGTTAGAAGATCTTTGTATTTTGTGTGGTTATTGTAAGTGCAGCATTTGGTTATAAAACATGAAACTACATGAAACTAATTTAACTATGGGGAGTGTGCAGTGAATGCCTCTATTTTCTGCATTATTTTAGGAGTTGAGAAGGAGATGCATCTGTATGTAATCCTTGCTTCTTTTGAAAAAGGTCTTTAGATGCATTATGGATGAAGCTAAAGACAAAGTGCTTTTTAAAAAGTTTATCTTGCATAGTCACGCTATATATGAATGTAGAATCTATATTTCTCTTAATGACTACACTGTTGTCCACCTTTTTACTTGTGGCTTTCTTCCACAATTCAATAATAATCTTCTTTATTATGCATATACAAAATGATGAATGATTGCTTTATAAAACTCTGCCGATACAGGGTTGGGAAGTATTGGAAGCGATGTAGGCGTGCCATTTGTCTTGAGTTGCATTTCACAAATACCTGCATCTTGTCTGAACTGGTATTTGCCAAAGCTGCTCTTCCATCTAGCCTGTCTGTAGAAAAATGGTGTTCTTGCAAATGCATCTGCTTACTTCCGTGTGTGTGTGGCATATGGATTTTACTTCACCATACTGTATCAGAAAACTCATTATCACAAGAAGCTAACATACTTACTATAACATTATGAAGTAACCTGCATTGGTAGTTGTTCTTCATAAAGGTTAGAATAAATTTTTATAACCTGAACAGTTACTACTGGAAAGCTAAGATGAGGTCTCCGATTTTGGCTATTAATATTACACCCTTCAGCTGTTCTGTCTGCATTTTTATAGTTATGTAACTTTATTTTTGGTTTAATCTTTTCACTATATAAATCTTTGTCACTTTTTAAGAACAGATTATGAAAGCACGAGTCGGAAGAAACTACTCTTGGGTGCTTCTGGAAAAAACTGAACATAAGGGCAGAAGTATGGTAATATCTTCATCACTGATTTAAAAAAAAAAAAAAATTGGAAGGGAGGAGATCGGGAATGCTTTCAGCTGCCTGAGCAATGTTTTCTTGGCTATGACCGGTAGTGTCTTTATGCTGAAAATGGACAGTAACCTTGTGTGTTGCCTTCATCATCTGTGTCTTATGTAACATTTGCCCAAAACCTAAGCTGTTTTCTGAGTGTTTTGATAATTGAGAATGTGACAGAAGGTTATTAAAAAGTAGAGATCTTGAAAGTCTCCAGAATAATTAAAATGCATAAACCACAAGTAAGTAGCAGATGGCAAGCAAGTGGTTGAATTAAACCAATAACTCTTTAAATACGTAACCTTAACAGCTAATGTACTGACATGGTAGGTTGTACTGCAGTTCCTACTAGCATTGTTTTAATGATGGCAAGAGCTAAAATACAGTTTTAGAGACTATATTAAAAAAACCTAAAAATCATTAGCTTACCGGGTTTTAGGTTTGATCTCATCCTCCCTTCCCCCATTCACGTGGATTTTGTTCTTTAGGCTGGTGTTCTGCAAACTGTTACATGGGCTGAAGGATGGAGAGGAGTTGGCACCTTTCACTTCTTGGTATTTGAAAAAATAAAATGAAAAATGAAAGTAGGTTTGCCCCATGAATTTCAGTAGATACGGTCAAGGTTCAAATCATGTTTGTTGCTTTGCAAAGGGAAGAAGTGTTATTTAGGAGGCTTTGGAGTAAGTGTAACTGAGAAAGTGGTTCTTGCATGTTTTGTAGTGTGGACTTCATCCCCATCATTTGCTTTCTGTTAACTGGTGAAATTTAGACTTAATGGGTTGGCAGAGTAAGCCCTAAGACAGCTTTAGACTGAGGCTTAATTTGCTGCCTTTATGCCCACCTGGTTATAGTACCTATGTTCTTATATGTTTGTAAGTTGAACTTTTTCTAATTTTGACATGAGAAGGCAATGAAATAGATTTCAGTTTCAGCTGCTAGTGTGTGTGTTATTTTAGAGTTTATTTTGGTTTTGGACTTTGCACAGTAGCATTGCCAGCTCAAAGACGTTCTTCATGTTTCTGTTCTTTCTAACATTGGTCAAACAGAGGGCTTGCTTCCAGCAGTGGTATCTGGTGGATTAATTGATTGCTATGACAGCGTGTATGGTATAATAATTGTTCCCTGCCTCCTTAGCAATGAACATGCAAGCATAACTGTGCTGTATATGTACTTGTGAGTAGGAGAAATAGGGTTTGTTGCTAATTCTTCAGTTTAAACTACAGAATAAACAGATTAATGGTATTAGAGCCCTTAACAGTATATGTATATTGTCATGGTAACAAGAACACCTGAGAATACAAGTCTAATCTGATTTTTTTTTTTTTAAAGAGAAACAGTTTAATGGAGTATTACCTACTTCTTACTTATCTCCATAGCTTATTTACTTACCCTGTAAGAAACTGTGTTTGCTCGGCCCACCCCTTTCTTTCCAGCCTTGCAGACTCCTTTGAGTATCCAAGTCAGGCTGTGTTGTGTTTTTGATCAGTCCTATGCCAATCTTCAGGACAGATGCTGCACTCATTTTTATGTATAGAACTTTCAGCATGGGGGGAAGGGGAAGAGTAAAGGAAAGAGTTGTACCTAGTAATGCGTGAATTCATTTGTATGTGATTATTAACTTTCTTACCTTTCTTTCCTCCTTTCAATCACTTCATTTAAAAAAACAAACAAACAAAAAACCACTTAAAGTAGTACTGTAGGTTTTCCTGAAGGCCCTTTTAAGTTTTATTTTTGGTGGTGGTAACTTCAGCTCAGCAGAATTCCTTGGAATGATTCCTTGGTGGTGTTGAAGGTCATAATTAATGGGATTTCTCTGGAAGAAAGACAGGTAGTCAGGGTTTTGGAAGCAGAAATCCTTTGTAGGGGGGAAGTTAATGAGATGGAGACAAGGAGAAATGTAGTAGCGGAAGTATCCGCTGTAGTTCTTAGCAGTTTTCTTTGTGCTAGGGCTGCTCTCAGCTTCCCTTCCAGTGCAGGCTGCTGCACTAAAACAAAGGAAAAAATACGGTTTAAACCTCAGCTCCCCTCTTGTTTCTGCCTCTTCTTAGGGAAGTGGGGAGCTGCGTCCGGTCACTTATCCTGGAGAGGGAGTGCCCAAAATTTGTTTTCTAAGCAATGCCTTTCTTCAAACCAGAGATATTTCAGTGGAATGATAATTTTGAAGACATTTTTTCTTAAAGTTTCATATGACTTAATGAGGAATTTAATATTTCCAAATAAGAACAGGATTTGTGAATACACATGCTTGGGCTTCTCTTAGTCAAATCTTATCTTTCCAAATTCAGACGACTTGGTGCTTTTGCAAGAAATCAACAACAGAAATGTCTGAATAATTTAAAACCATCTTTAAAACAGTATGTGTTATGACAATTTCCTTTTCAAAATTTCTGTAGCAAGGCAAGATCATTCTCTCAGAACTGTAATGCAGAACTTCAGTAGGATATTAAGATGCTGTCTACAGTGTGTGTTAATCAAAAGGTAGCACCACATAGTGCTTTTGTTATGACACAAATACTTCCTGTTCTCTCTAATGGAAACTCTTATTTTTCCTTGCCTCACAATAGTAATGCTCAACTAGTCCATTAGAATATCATTGCCAGATATTTTGGATAAATTGTTTTCCTTGAGAATGGAAAAATTTATCAACAAATTCAAGAGTGTATTCAGGTATGCCAGATGTACAAGTAAGAAATTTGAATATGCATAAATAATTTCCCTTGGATTGCTAATGAAGTAGACAGGCAAGAAAACAAATGGCATGCATTTTTATTCATTAAACTCATTATTTAATTGAAGAATTATTTAAAACTTACTTATGACACAATGACTACTTCTTCAACCTTATCTTTGTATCAGGCTCTTCTTAATTGCTTTTAATTCCCTGTACAACTCCCCCCCCTTTTTAAGCATTGTACATGATCTGAATCCACATGTGTGGGATCTAAGTTACGCTGAATCTGTTCTGGTGTTCTCTGTGCTTTTGGCCATATTGTTTTTCTTTTCTGAGTCTACTGAAAAGTCTTACAGCTTAGTGTAAACAGGAACACTTGCTTTTTTCTTAATGTATTTGTTTTCACTTCTCTAAAGATACTAAAATCCAGGTGAAGGGAGGAAAAAATGGTTATTCCTATGAAGTAAGTTGGGATGAGGTTACATTCCATTGAAAGCCCAGGAGTCCTAGGTGCCTATCTTGGGTAACCCTGGAAATTTCCCTCTTGGAGTTAGGAAAGAAATGCAATAGTTTATTTTATTATAATATACTAAGAAAAGTTATCTGTTGGCATTTCAAACATGAATACCTTGATAAAGCAGCATTTTATTGAGCTTGTTTGACAGCTGTATTACAGACGAGGTTTTCTTCTTCATTCATAGATCTAGAGTTTTCTTCTTGGTCTCTTTTCCTTGGTGTAGAAATGAAGTGATACATTTATGTATGGCCAACATTGCATTGGAATCTAAATACAAAGGAAAGAATGCGTTTAAGACTGCATTTAGGTTTGAGATTGCAATGTAATGAAGAGGGATAGGAATAGTGGTAGAACTTGGTCTTTCTTAATGACATTAATTTTTCTTTTAGATGCTTTGTGCGTAAATATTTTAGCTTGATTAAAATGAAGCTAAAGGTGCTCCTTGATTCTCCTTGAAATCTCTTACTGGGCTCCTGGAAAGCTTTTGTTAACTGATGTTTGGTTAGCTGATAACAGCAAAGTTGTGGCTTTCAGGTGTGTGTTAGCAGGCTGTTAGCTGAGACTTGGTGCTTGGTGATCTGCATCACTAGTAAGCCTCAGGATGAAGTTCCCTGTTGCCTTGGTAGTGATTAAGTTCCCTCTGTCAGGTTTTACTTACCTCTTTGTATCTTAACTGTTTCATACAAGTAACCAAATTCTTTAGAAATACCTGTGTTTTCAATTCCAGGTGTTTGGAAATCACCATGGTAGTTTTATTCCTAAAATATGCAGTTGTCTGGGTGACAGCCTTGGAGAGGCATCCCCTAGATGAGAGGAGGGTGAAGATGTGCTGCTGCTGTAATGAAGTCAGGGTGCACATGCACTCATTTCTGAGGACCGTGCCTGCAAGGAGAAGTTATGGTTTGGAAATTAGAATAAATTTGAGAGCAAAAATGTCAATTGTATCATAGGGAAGACTTTGGAGCTCTCTCCTGAGCAAAATAGTCATAGCAGCTGAGCTCAGTAATGCGAAAGAAAATGCAACATACTGCCTGCACCAGCTCTGAGCTGAGGCATGGCCTGACCTCATACAGCTTCTGCCTCTGAAGCAGCCAGGAAGGCTGAGGACATTTGCATTTTCTGCCTTGAATAGCAAGTTACTCAACACACGTTTATAACTTTGGAGTGCTTAATAGCACTGGAGTCAAAACTTCTTCATGGAACGAAATTTGCAATGAAGGGCTGCTCTTCTAAGGAAGGAAATTCAAATGTAAGACTTTGGATTCATTCATCAATTAACCTGTTACAGAATTGAACTCTTGCTTGATTTAATAGATAAGATCTTCACTAGCCAAGTCTTCATAAAGTATAATGGCAAGTGAAGTTTTGTGTATTGTAAGCAGGAATAGTATCCCTTTCCAGATAACTTGCCAGACTTCTTGTGAGTTGCCAGGTTCTTAAATGAGTCTTGAAACAGGGCAGTGCTGAAGGAATTTATGGGATAGGTTTATAATCAACTGATGATTTAATGTAGCATCTTAAGCTTGCTCCTGTTTCACGGTAAGACTTAGCCTATAAAGCAGGAGAGCTCATCTGAAATACTGCAAATAGGATGCAAATGAAAACAAGAGCTGTTGAGTTTTCTTTTGCTGAAAACTTTTATTTTAATGTGCTTTTAAGGTTCCTGTGTTAGAGGCATGTGACCTGCTCATTTAGTAGCCTGGATGAGAGCAGACAGCGACTGGGGCAGCTGATGTGAGTGTAAGATGCTTGGCCTGCATCTTTAACAGTCACTTTAGAAGAATTTTTCATTTGTTGTGTTGACTCTATTCAGATGAGAGACTGAAAAGCAGAGACTTATGTCAATACCTCAGCAAGCTTTTGCTTTTATAGTACACTATAGAATTACAGGAAAAGTTATCTGCATTTTCTATCCATATGCAAATACTTTAAAAAAAAAAACCCAAACAAACCTTTGCAATGTTGATTATCAATCTCAGATGATCTAGCTGCTGTTTCTTTAGTTTGTGTGGCAAAGTGATTTTATTTGTACGTGTTTCACATTCTAGGGGAGTAGGTATTAGGACTTGTAAATGGTAGTGCCCAAACCCAAGGAGTAGTAGGAAATGTTTTCCTGAAGTCCTGTCCCAGTGGGACAAGGAAAGTGCTTCAAGATATGTTTAAAGGGGTTAATTTAAAAAAAAAAAATAATTCTTTGAAAAGCTTTATGTTAAAAAGCATATTTGTCCATATGTTTTAGATAGGCTATCTGTATTTTTGTAGAAAACTGATATCAAATGGAAATTCAAGCCTTGGCAGCTTTCTTAACAAAAAACACTTGTGGTCCGGAGCTCTGACGTCCCAGGATGATTCCATTACTGTAATTCCACAGCGTGAGCTTTAAAGGTATCTGGAGTTTTTAATGGATCACATGGGAAGTAAATCTCTTTGTACCTGCCTTAAGCCATATGTTACTGATACAAGACGTTGAGCTGCCTATCTCTTTCACTCAGGCGCAGCTGTGCACTTCCATAAGGGTTGGCTTTTTGAACTGTAAAGGGAAGTTTCAGATTCCATTCTTCTCCCCCATTATAGGTGATCTCATGCTTTGTAATTTCAATTGTGTAATTTTATAGATTTTTTCCAGAAGAGGTAATTTTTTGATACATTTCTAAATCTAATGATGCTTTTAAAAATGCTTTATGACTTTTCAGGTAATCACTTCATTCTTTCATTTCTTTATGCCTTTCCTGTTGTTGATCAAGTTTCTTTGTTCTTGCTATTTAAATAGGATGCACAAAACCTATTTGCTCCCAATTGATATTGCTGAATATCGATGGAAAGCAAAATTAAACATTAGGTTTAAGTAATGGACTTGTTTTTCATACTCCTTGTTTTATTGTTTTCTAATATAACTGTAATCAGTGAATATTGTAAACAATTCGTATAACTGTGAGACAAATAAAACAGGATTGAAATTTTATGCATGATAGGACACACAGACTGTTAATGTCTAAGATGCAATTTATTTTTAATAAACTAACAGTTCCCATTTGCAACTCTAACCACTCTTCTGAATGCTGCTTGTATTTTACTTGCTTTTCAGAAGTCATACTGGTTACTTCACAGTTTTTTCAGGGACACCTTAAATCGCTGGTTGAACTACCCACCCTGGAAATCTGAGATTGGTATTCTCCCTCAATAACCAGCGCCTTCTCTGCTGCAATTCCTGGAAAAAATATTTATGGCCAGTAATTAGTAAATCTTCGATAGCGAAGCAAGGCTTCTTCCATCCAGACTATCTTGACAGTAGTTGTAAACACATTCTTTCTCTCTTATATGTAAGTGGCATGGGACTTATGGCAGTAACCACTCTCTTTGTGCTCATTTTTTTTCACTGTCAGAGGAAGAGTTTATTTAAGAATGAAAAATGGGGGTGGGGAAGAAGCACTGTGGGAAGTGCTTAGAAATACACTCCACAGAGCTACAGGTAGCAGGCAGCTCCTTTCTCAAAAGCATATTTTAAACAGCAGAGAGAAGGAACCTCTATAGAGAAATTTTGAAATAGAGGGAGACCAGTGTGATGATAGCAGAGTAATTTTTTACTGCTTTTTCTCTTGGTAAGGAGAAGATAGTTTTGTTGAGAAGATATTAGTGAATAGGGACACCCCCCACTCCCCAAACAAACAGTGTTGGAGTGGTGGGGATGATGAGGCAAAAACACTAAGAAGGACATCAGCAGAGCTGAAGGGAGTGGATAAAGAGTGAATGTTGGTGTGGAGATTTAGAGAAGAAAAGTTGATGAAGTTTACTTAATTCTTCAGGGTGGGGTTACTCCAGCCAAAGATGTAAAAGCCCATTTTTGGTATGACTTCTGTTTCAGGGAATAATGACTTGAAACTTTAGTTTCTGTAGAAATCTTAATTTCTTTTAGTATTAAGCAATATGAAGCTTATCCTTTTAAAAAGAAAATTGATTCAGTTATTACTCCTTTCAGCAAGATACAAATTATATGCAGTATTACCAATAAAGTTTATACAAGTTGCTCTGTACTCATTGTCTTAGGTTTAATGAGCTAGGCTAATTATACCATACCATAATGAACCAAGTAATAACCAAATTGATTTTTTTTTTCTTCTACAAGAAGCTCTGGGCTTGTAGTTCTCAGATTTAATATACCCATGTAATTGCACAGTGTTGTAGTTCAGCAAATCATCGCAGAGTATTTAGCTTGTAAGTAGTCTTGCGAGACCGTGCAACTTCTTGTCCACTTTGTCCACACTTACAAGTCTGCACTTTGACTTCTGAGGAAAAACCTTGACTTAAAATAAACACAGAGTTGCTGAATTTCAGTTGTCTGCATGCAGGAAAGAAACATTTCTCAATTTCACATTTTCATTTCCTCTTTCATTTAAATGAGACAAAGGCATGATCTTTCTGTAATAATGTGTTTCTTTTGTAGATAAAATAGTGTGGATGGAATTTGCCTCCATTTAAACTGTCCAAGTTGGCCCTTTGCTGCTTCTGTAGGTAGTGGAGCAAGAGTGCATCTCCAAAAGGCGGTCCAACCTTTCCTAAAAAAGGTGCCTCACAGCTGAGGTACATTCTCTTTTGGAGTTACTGATGTGTCTCCATTCCCTGTAAACAGAGATGGAGAGTGTTTAACCTAAGAAAAATATCCAATTTAGACCTTTGTCTTGGTCTAAATACATTAAATGTACCTTGTTTCACTTCTTCATTAACTTTAACAGAAGTTTGCACCAACTGTTGTGTTTCAGACTGTTATTTCCATTTAGTTGAACTGGGCTTTAGTGACTGTTACTACCTGTTTACATTGAGATAAGTGGCTTCTTGTTCAGGAACATGGGCAGCTGTTGAACTGGGACACCTTAACAAGGTGCTTCCCAGCATGTTATCTATCCAAGTATCCAGAGGGTAACAGTGCTGTCCCCAGATAAACCAGGTAGACTTGGCTGAGCAGATATGGAAGGGTCACAGAGGGGCTCAACCAAAGATGTGGCTGGTGGTAACCAGGAAAGCTGACACAGCAGGATTTTGGAGAACTTGAGTCCATGGGGTCATGAGGCTTGTGTGTTTTTGTTGTTAATCTGGAAGTCTTTGTTAGTTGGTGTGCCTTGCGCTTTTGCATGAGACAAATGTGGGGTGCTCAGTCTTGGTTATGTGCTGTTGTGGGGTAGTTCTGCTGTGAGCTCTGTGTGAGCCAACTTAGCTCTTATGATTGCTAACATAAGTCTTTTTTCTGTAGCTTAGATTAAGCTTAATGATTTCGTCATCTCTTCTGTTACCTTTCTTTGAGCAGGAAGTAAAAAGCCAATACCCTGCAAAATAACATCCTTCTTTATTTCCTTTTAAATAGAAGAGTTTGTGGAGCAGCCAAGGCTATTTAAAATATATAATAGAATATATCATGCAGGCAGAAAAGCCACCAAATAAGTGGATTTAGAACCATAATTTGACCAGCAGTGGGTTCCTTTTGAATGTTGACTGATTAATATCAGTTTGAAGAGTGAAACAAAGCAAAAATTGCTTCCTTTTTCATATTTTGTTTGAAGTGATTTAGGTTTATATTTTTGAACCCACTATATTTCTTCTTGAATGAGATAAAACTGTTAAGCCGAAGGGCAAGTTTGCCGTTATACTTTTCTTTTTAATCAGCTGAAGAAGGCTTAATTTTACCAGCAGTATAATTTGTTTGGTTTCTTTTTTCCCTACTTTCTTGAAGAGTCAGCAGAATATAAATGACGGATACTCTGCAAATAGGTACCTGGTATTTCACATCATTAGAACTAATGCTGCTGTTGCCATAATGTTACAAAATTGCCTTCAGTGTATCTGTTTTCCTGAGACTGAATTCCAGATGTTTATTTACAGTCTACCATCTGCTTGGTTTTGGTGGTTTTGTCAAGTTGCAGGTCAAAATTATGACTTGTTTGCTGTTAAGAGAATGCCAGCATTTGCAACACCCATATCTTATGCTGAATGCTTGTCTGTAATTGCAGTCCAGCTTGTATTTTTGCCTTAACTTGCCAGACAATATGCATACAGAGCATGAATCTGCTATAATTGTACGTGACCCTTCTTGTGTGTATGCGCTTTTTGGTTTATGGTGTACAAAACTTACAGGCTAAATAGCTCAGAATTTTATTTTTTCTGAGCTGGCGGAGTAAGTATGGTAATGCTGGGAAGCAGACGGTGACCTCTCATCTTGCAGAAGTGTTGAAACTCCTCCTTGATGCAGTGATCACAAGCTGGGTGTAATCCTGATTCTATGACTGTAGTAAATGTTGGGTTTATTGCTAAGTGAAAACATTTTCAGCTATTAACTATGGAATTGTAAACTGCACCTCTGTGACAGCAAAAATAAATGTCAGTCTCTCACTTTGAAACATGGCTGAAAGATTTGTGCTAACAAATATGCTCGTATGATTTTTTTAAATTTTTTTTTTTGCTAAAAGCTTGTGTTAGAATTAGTGTGAAATTAATGACATCCAGCCTTTTATTTAGAAACTCATTACAGTTCCAATCATCTGGTACTTCAAAAGATAAGTACACTTAATCTCTTCTCAGACCTATGTTGATAGTTGGGGGTTTTTTACCCCCAGAATTTGGTGGGGTGTTTGTTTGTTTGTTTGTTTTTATGGTTAGATGAAAAAATAGTGAAGAAAGGGGATGGTTGGAGAACCAGATGCCTCTCTGCTGTCTTTTTTTGCCCTGAGGACACTGTAGGAGTTCATGCTTCTCCAAAAGTGTGAAGTCCTGAGGTCAGGCACAGCAGACACGCACACATGAGCAAAACAGTGCGTATGCACAACTAATGGGAGTACTAACAGCTCCTTTAAGTTAGCTTATGGGCAAGTCTTCACTGTAATTTATCAAACTCACATTGCAATAATTCCTGTTGCTGAAGTTCTTTAAAGCTGTAAAGCAGCAGCTGAGGATGCTCAGTGCTGACAGGTGAGTGCCTGTGTTGTCTCCTGTGTTTTCCACTTGGTAATGAGCATTGTGCTATACACCTTCTTAAAAAGTAACTGACTTCACTTTTTCAAGATTTATGTTTAAATGAATGTTATTTCTGTGATGTAATGCCACAATAACAAATACACTGCATTTTAAAAATACTGGATTATAAACACTACAGGTAGTTAAAAATACTTTAATTCTTCATTTAGCTTCCAGTAACTTGAATTTGCGACATGTCTCTCTTTAGGCATATTGCTTTCTTTTGTCCTGGCCAGAAATATGTTCTGATATTTTAACTTAGCTTCCTTCTTAAATGAAAGTTGATATTTGAGACACTCTTTTGAAATGGACAATAGCCTCACTTTAAAAACCATCAATAGTAATCAGTTCTGGTAGGCGCTTTTAACATGTCTTTCTGCCATTGAGTTAGCTTAATTCAAGTATATTGGTGCTGTGAATGGTTGTGTAAAAAATTTTTCCTTCCGTTAAAAAGCTTCATGCTTAGTGTTACCATGCAAATGAAATAATGCAAGAGAATTTTTTTGCGTGTAAATTTTTTTAAAAGGGGAAAAAGCAGTAGAGCAGTAATGTGTGTCTAATGTATTACAGAATGAAAGACTGGGTTGCAATGACTTCTCAAAAGGCAACAAAAAACTTCTGTATCTCTGCTTTTATAACTCAAAATCTGGGTAAGTAAATGTTCAGAATAGCAAAGCACTTCTAGCAGCATAATTAATGTTTACCTTTGTTCCTATACAAGAAACTACAACTTGTTTTGACATAGTTAAAATGGAAATATTTTTTTCTAGCAAGGTTAAAACACAGAAAATAGGACCTTGTTTTCCTTCTATAGATTTGCTTCCATCCTTCAGCTTCAGTCTGTTTGAATTTTGTTGTTCTTGTTGTTATTCCTATTATTAGGAAACTTCTTAAAACTCCTATAACCATAAAATCTTCTATGTTGGGTTTCACTGGCAACTCAGAATCAAAACTTGCTGCAATCTGGCTGGAAGGCTTGTTGGATCTGCCTCCAAATTTGCCACTGGTGTTTATCAGGAGTGGGTCTCTGCTTCCTCTTGCCGGGCAGCCACAGTACTGTGCTCTGGGTCTTTCTCCCTTGGCTGGGATGGTCCCCGCCTGTTGCAGGTTCAGGGTGTGCTTCTGGCTTCTAGTGCTGTGTGATGCTGTGAACACCATGCATCACCTTGATCTTCTTTGTTTTCCTCCATTGAACCTGTAATACTCACCATCAGCTTTGCTCTGTTGCACCTTTGTGCAGTGGCATCCTGCTAAAAATGCCTGTGAGTGACTAATGGTTTCATGTTAAAAAACCCTTCTATGAGGCAGAGCACTTTTGACCCACCATGACTTCGCATGTCCCATGAAACAGG
Source organism: Haliaeetus leucocephalus (assembly GCF_000737465.1). Classification (NCBI taxonomy): domain Eukaryota; kingdom Metazoa; phylum Chordata; class Aves; order Accipitriformes; family Accipitridae; genus Haliaeetus; species Haliaeetus leucocephalus. The sequence goes on along the minus strand of NW_010972886.1, from coordinate 12,047,372 downwards.
TCAGGATTATTTGAAATGTGTCTTCATATAAACTGTACAGATATTGGTGCCAAATTCAGTTCTGTTGTTGTGCATGTAGTGGTTTATCCAGAAGTATATGTGCTGGTAATTGGCAGCTCTGACTTAATTGCTATTTCCAGATTATTAAGAGCTGAAATCCACCTGTAATTCTTAGTTCTGATAGTTAGGATTAAACTGGGGCTGCCAGTTATTGGGCAGAAAAAAAATAATCTGTAAGTTTTTAGTTATGTCTGTTAAACGATTGTATGCACTTGCAAACTCAAGTAAGATGAATAAATTCTCCATGTAACTTACATTTTCCTGTAGTGTTGCAAAAAACCATGTGCTTTCTGGTGTGTGGTTTTTTGTTTGGTTTTTTTCTCTTTTTCTCTTACCATGTGCTTGCTGAATATGGCATTAAGTGTAAGCAATACTTGTTTAAAGAACTGAAAACCCCCAAATCCTGGAATTGGAAAAGATTATCCAGAGAAATGAGAAGCTTGGTGCAGGGAGGACTTTTCTCCTGCCAATTTAGCTCTTTTCTTGAACGTAACTACTCAGTGCTGGATGGCAGCGCTCCTTTGCTTGTTCAGGGTTTCAGAATGGGGATGGTGCTGGTGAGAAATCCAAGATGATGGAGACAGTGGACAGGTGTCCTTGTCTCTGCTTCCTCTTGCTCCAGTTGTTTATAAACTTTTTCCCCTGGATCCTAGGGGTCTTACTCCTGCTGGTTTCTGCCAGTGTATATATGTGCATTGGCAGGCCTGGTATTTGTAACCTTTTCCATACCTTGTCATGGCCAAGTTTTCAGTCTTGTAATAAAATCTGATAAAGACAGCTTGTATAAGCTTTAAATAAATTCATACACAAGTTGGCATTTGTTCCAAGTATTCAAAAACCTTTTGAATAATTTTTTTCCCCTGCTCTTTCTCCCTAACTTACACTTGCTTGTTTTCAACAGCTACCAAACACGGTGTTAGAAGGCAAAAGACAGAACTTGGAGGACACCAGAAATCAGGGCTTCAGGGTTATTGTGGAAGCACTTTGCCATGTGTCTGTGCCCACCACTAATTTGTGGGATTTGGTATCAGATGTGAAATAGGAATTTGTTAGTCTCTTGTTTTGTATTTGGGTGCTTTTAATGGCATTTTACTTAGTCATGGTAGTTTTCACAGATTGCATTTAGGTTTGTTTGGCTATTTTGTTTCCTACAGCTATAATGAAATCAAGTTCTCTTCTTCTGTATCTTATTATGTTGCCACATAAGCATAAAAGTTAGTAAACAATTTTCGGAGGATACAGCTTTTCTTTTGGTGAGCATGAACAGAAGCTGTCATCAGGAGCTGCTAGAGCTTTTCAGTGGCGACTGTGGCACTTACACATTACTTTGAAGTTTTATATTTTTGGGCATGCCCCCCACCCCTTTTCTGAGACTTTTTACTGATGTCCCTAATGTGCTGCTACCAGCTAGGTAGTCGTGGTAGTAATCCTTTTTGCTGAACCTTCTTCAGATAGAATTTGCATTAAAAAACCTGTTTGGTTGTAGTGCATCACAGACTGTTGGTTTGTAGGGGTTGGATAAATGGTCCTGTCAGTGATCGAGTGCAGAGGAAGGAAGGGGAACATCTCAGATATCTGGGGTTTAAACTTTGATTAAGGAATATTACTGAGTGCTTTTCTTTAAAGAAATAACAAGGGGGATTGAAGAAACTTCAAGAATTGGTGACTAAATCATATTTGTTATGAAAATGTTTGGTTTGTATATTAATAGAAATATAAAAGAAATTAATTGTTTTTGCATAAAAGCAGTTGGTACTGCTTGATGCCAGAGCTTGGTGCCCAAGAAAAGTGCTAGCAAATCCTATTGAACAAAAACAGTAGGGGAGAGAAAGGATGATTCATAGCAATGAAGAAGTTACAATAGTAAGAAAAAGGAAAGGCAACTCCCCCAAACTTGGGTGAGGACATGTTCAGGCAGGGATGTTCCACATGGTTTGGTGATGCTGATCCCCGTGAAATACCTTAATAGAGTTCAGCTTCCATTGGGAACCCATAGGGAATCCATTTAATGCCCCTGCATAGGTGGACACAGTATTTATTGTTGAAGGGGATAAGACTATGTAGTATTAAAAATTGCTTGGCCAAACTGTTTGAGCTTTAGGAACACAGTTTACATGTGGCGATGCCAAATACTATTACAGGTATATGTGACTGGCTGTTGTCTGTAAAGAAATGTGTTGCTTAGAGTTTTTACAGACAGGTACAAGAAAGGTTGAAGGTAGCGGGTGTCTTTATAGGGATGGGCAGGGAGGGTACCAAAGTCGGAATTGAATTTTATCAAGATCCCTGAAGACTCAGCGAGGTATTCGTAAAATTTGACGGAATAATCCCGCGTAGGGTAGGTGCTAGCAAAGCCCTCAAGTGCCACATCTAGGAAACTGTGACAAAACATGGCAGGTTTCTAATGATCTATAAAAATAGAGCCTGAGAGGCAGCGTGTGCTCGTGGCTGGATCAGTGAATTTCTCCTCCCTTAATAACGGTGCTCTGAAGGCACCATTCAGCTTGGTTTCAAAATGGTCATGATCATTAAAAACAGCAAGCTGCTTCAAAAGTATATTGAAATTTAGGAGGCTCTATTTCAAAACAAGAAAAATTACAAGGCTGGAGCAAACGAGCCAGGATATGCAGTATCAGGTTATAACTCTTCTCCCTTACGAAACAGTCCTTGATGCAGCTTTTCAAGTACAGCCTCACAGCATACAATTTCACGTAAAGCGTCAGTCAATAGAGAATACTTCGACAATAATGAAATTATTACCTTACTAGAAATGAAAAATACATGAGGGAAAGTTAGTTTCTGAAAGAAATTGATTTAGAAAAAAACAATTGAATGCATTGTGTAATAGATGATGTTACACTTGCAGTACAAATGCTTAAATACAGAATTTAGCATGGAATAGTTGTGTAAAAGAGATAGGTAAAATAAAATGAAACTCTTAGAGGAAAAGTAAGCTAAATCAGTGACACACAAATGACAGCTTATGGAGTGTTTATCTTAGAATTAATTACACATATATGTGTGTGTGTGTATGAAATATATAACCCAATAGTTATAATACCAGAAATGGCATGATGGGTATGTATCTCAGTTAATTGTTTGATTTCACCACTTTCGCAATATAAATTTATATATTTAAATTGTTTTAAAGAGTAAGTCACTGGAATGTTTGTTTTCACACAAAGTGTACAAGTACTAATTGGTATAGCAAACTTGCAGAGAATTCCTCATGATGTCAGTATTCACGTTTAAGGCAGTACTATAAATCTGTAATAGCTATTTCTTGTTAAGCCCAATTACTACCCAGGCTTGCATCATTTGAAGAGCAGTAGCCTTTCCTACTGCATGTAACTTCTGTTGCACATCTAATTAGCAATAACTTACAAACATGATAGTATTTTTTGAAACAAATGCAAATAAATTCCTTTAATACAAATGTTAAAATTTTCTTAGACTGCATAATGAATTACAGTACAAGTTTGTTTTAGAGTTTATTAATTGGGTAAATAACAATCAGTTGACTAGTCAGAACTGTTGCCTGTTATATCTGTAGGGTACCAAAGTTACCAGCAGCTTGTTGCAGCGCTTCTCCTCTGCAAGAGCACACGCTGATGATCTCAATTAAGTGAGATATTTTGAAAACACTTATATAATAAACGTTGTCAAAACCATGTGTACAATAGCTTATTTTTACGGTGGTGTCTGTTGCTGTACTAAATTTATATGTTCTCTAAAGTAAGTTTCTTATTGGCAAGTAATACGTGGTGGTCAAGTGTGACCCTGCTCCTGCAGCACTGCTTTTGCATCTTTACACAGGGTATACTACCCCTAGGGACCACTCAGAAGTTGAAGAAGAAATCAAGTATCTTATAAAAATAATGTTTAAACTCTTAAAAACCATCCTAGAATCCTGTGATATTTTAACTTTCTCAGCAATTTTATTGGAATTACTATTTTATCCATCTTACAGCATCCTAGGTAGTAGCACCTGGAGTTTATGCTCATTTGATGTATCCTAGACTCTTAAACATAAAGATGTTGATTGTGTGTATGCTTTTATTTTTCAAATGTTTTGGGGTTTGTATATGTAAAGTCAGCTTGTTCTATAAACATTTAAAGTTGGTCAGTCAACAGTTTACAGTATGTAAAAGGGTGGTAAAATCATGGTGTAATGGGTAATATAAAATGCTTCTTTTCTGAGAGAAAGGAAGGAGATGAAATAGAAGATTGTTTGGTGGTTTTTTTTTTCTCTTGCTCCTGTAGTCACTAAGCTTGGATTGAGTTTTAGATGGCCAAACTTGAAATGGGTTAGTTGTCATGGTACTCTATGTGAAAACTTAGTCAAAACTTTGTAAAATCTGGATCTTGATTAGATGAAAAAAATTTCAATAATGATCTTGGCTAAATTGTTTGAACCTATTAAAAGCTTCTGTTTTACTATTCACTTGAGGGAAAAATCCCTCAAGCATGAAGAATAGTATTTTTTTCCAGTTTCATTGTGTCACAAAACGAGAGGAATCCTGTGTGTTTTGTGCTTTATATAGCACAGGAGGGTCACCAGATTTTTTTTACTGACAGTTTTTCATCCCCTTCAGCAGACACTAACCAAGAGAAATAAACCTAATGTCTGTCTTTAATAAACTCAGTAGAACTGTGTCTTTGCCTGACAAATTTAGTCCATGCATTGCTGGAAGAGTGAAAACAGTTTTCTGATTCTTAATGGTCTAAAATGTCCAGAAATTCCTCTCTGGAATGTCAATGTAGATGTGCATTAAGGTAAATATATTCTTATACCCAGATGTCAGAGTGCATTTTTCCCTCCCTGTGTCCCCAAATGCCGCTTGTACACCTTTCCTTTTTTTTTTTCTCCCTCCCCCTTTTCTTTTTTTTCCCCTAGCTACTGGCTGGGCAAGAGATCCCTGGCTAGTGCTGGTGTGTGTATGCTGCTTTGTAAGACTGCCAAGATGTTAACCTAGGTCTCCATAATCCACACAGACTCACCCATTTTTTGCTAAATATGTAACTAAATACCTTTAATCTATGTGCATCTGAAGCTGCTTAAGAAGCTTTAAAGTTAGTACAGGGAGGAATGAGCACAAAAGTCCCTTTCCTTAGGAAAAAAAGATTACACTTGCAACAGTTTTGCCTGTTCTATAATCTAATAATTTTTAATCAATCAGAAGTGTAACCATTTACTATTGTTTAAAGTATTATTTTTTTATATATATATAAAAATATTATATATTTATAAAGCTCACTTGGGCACAGATGTTATTTACCACCTTGACTTTAATTTCATGGAGCACTGCGCTATTCAAATACTCTTTTTCTGCTTTTTTTGACCCTGGTTGCAGCTGAACTTCCGAATGTGAAGGCTTGTGTCAGTTCGGACTAATATTGATTGCTGCCGCTTTTGTGTGGTGTACTTGCTTCCAAAGTGAATAAAATAAAGGAGGTTGTTTCTTAGGCCTGGCTTGTATCTCCTGATACAACCATTTTCGAGACCATTATGAAAACCAGCTGTTCTTAGCTCCTGAGCTGCCTTGGCCAGTATCTTCACCTTCTTACCTTGGACTAACTTTAGAGGATGGGGGTCCCAAAGACTGCCAGTAGCTAGAGTTCTAGAAAATGCAAAAAATAATACAGATTTCATACTCTATTTCTTAAAAGCAAAATAAGGTCAATACTGATAGTTGTTAGTTCTGCATTTAAGAACACGGTTGCTGTTTGTGCAAATGATTTTTGGAGAAAAAACTCATCACAGTTGAAAATGTGTAACAAAATGTGTATTATTAAAAAAATCTGCTGAATACTTGATTGTGTATGTGTGTTTTGCAGGAAGATGAGATTTTAAAAAGCTTAATGCTGTAAAGTTCATGATCTATCCTCTTGGTGTCCAGGCTTTCACTCATACATTTTGTCGTTCATCAAAATTTCTCATTTCTCTGTAATGTTCTGTAATTCTTGAGGGAATAGGGGATATGGCACTGGCTGTGGCCTGGGGTCTCATTCCTGTACATGCACAAATATTTCCATTTCCCTTTCTGAGGGCAAAGTTTATCAGATGTTTTCTGTATTCATTTAGGAAGATTTCTGATACTTAGTACACCAGATTGTATTCTCTTGTATCATAAAATTTCATGGAATCTTCTATCCTCAGATGTTCCTGAGGAGAATGTGTGGGGTTTTTTTCAATAGCTGTGTCAATTTGTGTATCTCAAGACCTTGTATCCCTCAAGCTTGCTAGGCTTTCATAGTCATGCCAACATATCTCTCAAGGTAGTTAAGGAATGATTTTTTTTTTTCACTTCAGACTTACTTTTATTTTTCTGAGGGAAAACGTGGAAGAAGCAAAGCTGAGGAAAATTGACAATATTACACAAACCCCTGAATATAAAACAGCTGCAGCATGTTCATGTGTTATAGGAACTCTTGTCTTTATGAATTAACTCCTTTACCAAACTGTTAAAGCTGATTTATTACCTATGAGAAGTACTGACTGAGGTCTTGTACCTGTAATGCTGTAAAATAGGTGGTTATGAATAAGCTTATGAATTTACCCCCCCCCCCCCCCCCCGGGGCATTCAGAGATGACAGTATGTCTAATTACTCTAGGTAGCTTTGTCTGTTAGGTAGCTCAGGGACTGAAATACTTAATTTGTTTGCTGTATGATGTATATAATATCTAGTTTGTTGGAATGGGCTTGTCGATTTTGTAGAAATGCATCCAAGATACAATTTTTATTCCCTCCCATCTGTTAACCTGGCTTCTTTGTTTACCATGCTATGTCTAGGAAATACAGATGTAAGAAGCTAGAAACCGGTAGAAATCTTGGTCTGAATCAAATCAAAGTAACCGAATTCTATTGCTGCACAGGAAATTAAAGCTTAAATCCTGGTATTCCTAAATAGATCAGTGCAAATACGTTTATCCAGGAGCCTTGACTGTAGCAGCAGTAGTGTGTTGTAGTGAAGACGGGTCAATTCCACCCTCAAGTCAGTGTTTTTTTGGACATATGGCTCTCGCAAGGACTCCGTGCCTGGGTGTTAGCTGGTGATAGGTGACAAGCTCTGGATGTACAAGGGGGAGGTGCAAACTGCATCTCTGATAGCTTTTTCTTTCCCCACACCATCACGGGAAAGTCTTTAACTTGAATTCCTCAGTGGCTCTTTTTTTGGCAAGTTAAGAGAGAAGATTGCACCAAGGTAGCTGAGACCATCTCTGATGTGATGTTGCTGACTGGCTTTGCCACCCCTGTGGCAGCAAGCTCTGGGTGTCCTCTGCCTGCTGTGGTTTTACCTGTCTTAAATGGACTTTTTCCTAGGTATAAATCCCATTAGTTTTGTGTTGTGCTTTCAGCCTCTCCACTACCTGTGCTGCCTTACAAACCTGGATTATGTCTCACCTCTACCTTTCCCTTTCTGGTCCAGAGAGTCCCAGCCTTCCCAGTCCTAATGCAGCTGCCACGTAGTTTTTAAATTATAGCTTGCTATGTGATGTACAGGACTTTGGCAGCATTTACAGTCAGCGTTTGCTGGGAGATAAGCAACACTCAGACTAAACCTTTTCACCTAAGACAATAAATGTCCTTGTAGAGCTATACTTTAGAGGTTTGTAAAGAATTAAAAAAATGCTTTTAATGAAAATTCTCAAGAGATTTCAGATGATGAAAAAGTAATGTAAGAGTGATGCTAAGATGCTCTGTGTGTATGGTTCTTGAGTTATTCTCAAAAAAAATCTTCTGTGGCACTAGAGTTCTTGGAGAAAAACAACCAACCAACCAAACAACAAACCACCTCAAATTCATGGAAGTGGTTGGATTTGACATTAAACCATCTGGCATCTCTATAATTTTCGCTACCCCAACTTTGCCACACAAGCATTATGTCCCTCCGATACCATACATTGCATTATTACGTGCACAGGAAAAGCTAGGAAGCTTTTATGGCTGTTTTCCCACGTCTGCTGAAGGTGGACAACCTGTGCAAGTGTGTCTCTGATTCATGGTCAGTTGCACAACTGGGGTTTAAATGATTAGTTTTGTTTCAGTCTGAAACATGCTTGTCTTTTGGACAGTTTTATATCAATTCTTACAATTAGCTTCTTTTTGAGAATTGCATTTTTTCTCATCCTCCTTCTGTAAAAACCACTTAATTTTTTTTTGGTGTGTGTATGTTAAATTTATCTCTGTTATATCCCAATAACCAGGTGGCCAATGACTGTAACTGGGTAGGCTGCATGAAGAGAGTTGGCAGGTCACTGGGACAGGGGTCTCAGCTCCTTGAGCAAGGCTTGGGTGTCATCCAAGTCAACATCTTCTCAACTTCTAGCAGAGTTCTGGAGCTGTGACTCTGGTCTTAGGGGTTACTGTTGCAGTGCATTAGTTTTTACAATAATGTTTGACCTGAGCAGATTAATAAGCATACTTTTAACTTTTTGTATCCACTCCTTGCTTTTTGTACTTTTCTTCTATCTTAAACCATCTTCTATTTGTGTCTCTTTACTTCCACTCTTGTCTTGCTGTACTTATTCCCCCTTCACAGTCTTTTTCTTTGTCAGTGACTTCTTCCGTTTTCCTGCCTCCCAAGTTATTTTAATTGGAGTTTTCATTCTCTGTTTCTTTATAATCTGGCAATTTATACTTCACAATCTAAAACTTTCCCCAGATATGTGTTTGCTAAACCTCTTAACGTTGCCTGTGCTCCTTTCACTGTTCCTCAGGCTTGAACACACATCCTCTCATGTATATCAATAGTGCTTTTGATTTTCTAGCTCCAAATACTCTTATTTCACTTTGGTTCCCTGCTGCTCCGCTCCACTTCTCTCTAATCTTATAGAAGAGCAATGTTAGACTGGCTTTCCATGCAAGCTCGCAGAAACAGAGTCTAGCCTTTCCAGGAACCTCTGCAACTGTGGAAAAACCAGCTCAGCTTCAGGACTTGTTCTGAAGGTGTTGCTGATTCCCTAAATGGAGAACCTTGCCCTGTACCTCACTTGGTCTGTGAGGTGAAGCTTCTTCCAAACATGCTTGACATAGGAAAATGTGATATGCTTTTCCATGAAGACTTATTTTACATAATGGGATATGAAGGTAGGTTCTAGATGACTTGCATAAAAGTAAAACAAAAACTTGAGAAGAAGAAATTTGCTACCTTTTATCATCCCTTATTTCAAGACAGGATAGAAATTACAGATCTAGATAAATTTTATGTATTCATTGCTAAGTAATCAAGTTTTAAAGTTGTTTCTCTCCCATTTCCTCTCCTATATTCTTGGTGGTGTTCTATCATAAATTTTCATTCATGAAAATCAATCTTTCGGATTTTTGGAGGCAGTGATACTGAGGGACAGGCTAGGTTGCACTGGGCAGAAATTGTATAACTAACATTAATTTTCTTCTGGAAAACCTATTAAATGGAAGTTGAGATGCATTTAAAGCTTAACCATTAATGTTTGATTTTTGTTGATTTCGTTGTTGTTTGTGGGGGTTTTTTTGTTTGTGGGGGTTTTTTTGTTTGTGTTTTGTTTTGGTTTTGTTTTTTTTTCCTAAAGAAGCTGTGGGCTTGTTGGTTTTACAAGCAGGTTTTAGGGGCCTGCTGCCAGGCAGAGCTTTGAGGTGGGTCTGCACAGACTCCGATGAATGCTGGAAGGCTTTGAAACAGGAAAAAAAAAAAAGGCAGGTTTTATTATACTATAAACTAGAATAATTGATTGTTCAGACAGAAGTCAAATGATATGGGGAGGTGTAAAAGAAATCAAGAGGTTCACATGCAAATCTTTCCTTGACTGTTGTGTCCTGGTGAGTGAATTTATTCTCGCAGCCTTGATTTCAATTGCTTGCTAACTTTGTGGTGGCAAGCCCTTACCTTGAGATACGGCGTTCGCTTGTTTTAGTCTTCTAGTTTTTAATAAGGATGTGAGAAGGGTTACACTGGTCCATCAGTGATTGACTGCAGCAGGATGCTGAGCAGTGAGCATGCAGTATGTCTTTTCCTGGAGTACTCTTTCAGCCTCCTCTGATGGGTAGCTCAGAGGCTGCTTGAGTATAGGTGGTCTCACTGGTTTTAGTATTTGTCATTTTTCTGCTGTGAACTTATCCAGTTGCTTTCTGAGCGTGTTCAAACTGTACTATAGCTTAGCTATATACCCAGTGTTTTGAACTTGCTCCTTGCTGGCTTAATTAAGTTTTGCTTAATCATTGCATTGGAAAAGATGGGGAAAAGCAGTCCCTAGTGGTCTCCTCTGTGCCGGTCTTGCCTATAAGATGTTCAGCTTTGCAGGTGGAAGATTTCTCTTAAGCTTTTGAGAGGCAATTTGTTTTCGATGCATGTTTAACATGAGTTGATCAGGAAATGCAGCCATTTTGAAAGGACTGAAAATTGAGAAAACCTAATGCATTGAGACAGAAAGGAAGGAAAATGTAATCTATTTCTTCTCTTACTTGACTCAGCTTTCTACTTCAGTAGTAAATTGCAATAACAATGTAAAAGTAGGGCAACAGCGTTAGAAAGCAGGAAAACTAATTGGTGAAAATGAGTATTAGTTTTGTAAATAACTGTCAAAGTACAATTCCAAATGGGAAGGGCATCTGGTGTCACAGCAGCAATGGAAGTGGCAGAAATCTAACAGGAAATTGCAAGACTTCTCTGAGAGACTTGATCCCTTTTCTGTGAAATGCAGGCTGCTGTATATATTTTCATTGGAGTATTTTATTCTTGTTAAAATAATCATGTGTTTAGCAAATTTCTTGGTGAAATGGCATCCTTATAGGCAGCTTTGCACTTACAGATCAACAGTGTCCGTATTCAGAAAGACTACATATTTTGTTGCATTTACTGGAGTGACAGTACTGTAATGTGTCTTTTTGTTCAAAACAGTCTGAGAAGTGCATAATCATATAATTGGTGTATTCAAAGGGTAACTGTAGTGCCGAGTAAAGAATTTATTAAATGAACATAACTTTAAACTCTATCAAAAGGGTTTTAGTGAATATTTGAATCTTAAAATGCTAGGAAAAAGAAATGTTTTACTCTAATGAAATTTCTATTTATTTTTTGAAAACTTAGAGGGAATAACTCTTTGGTTTTTACATGGCAAATACATTGTATTCTTTGTAAATATAAATACAGCCTTTCCTATTCTGAAATGGACTCACTGACTTTGGTACTTTAAATGCATGTTTTATACCTTCCCTGCACCTGGAGAGAAACATTTGTGTTTTCAAGTAAAATGGTACATATTAAAAGGGCAACAGATAACATCTTATTTTTCCTTTAGAAGAGATAATAACCACAAAAACCCCAATCTGTAGGCATTTTTGTTTCAAACTGATTCATATTTGGGAAAGGGGAGAAAAACCACACCGATATCTTCCATATATAGGTATATCTGATCACAAAATATCAGATGCATTGAAGCAGAACAAGAGGTCATCTGTGTTTCTAGTCAGTTTCTGCCACTCTTCTCTCAATTAAATATGTTAACATGACAAAAAACTTTGTCATTGACACTTGCTTTAAAAATCTTCAGCTGGAGGCCTGTTCTTATTTCATTAATTTTCCCTTAAATAGCAATGCCTAATTATGAGCTACATTAAAGTTTATATAAAAGGGGAAAAATCTGATGCAGATAAAATTAAATTTTCGTTTCATTTTATAGGCTTTCTGGGGGCTACTTTTGAACTGGTATAACAGTAATGACAATCAAAAAAATTGCTCTGACTTCAAGGGTCTTTTCTCACCACGGGAGCTGGACAAATTAGAGTTGAAAGGACCTCTCCAATTAACATGTCGTCTTCTGTTCATATGTTGGACAATACGCTGAATAGCCAATTAATTACAGATGTTTCAGCTTGTGTGGTTTTAGGTCAGTTCATAGACATGGCTCATGCCTCCTGATAGTTGTTTTGTTTTTTTTTTTTTTCTCCTTTAATAGCCTAATGACAAAATAAGCACTCCAGCAAGAGTAGGGGTAAGTTAGTAAGACAGCTTGGATCTAAATGTCATGTTTGCAGTATTGGACTAAGAGGGGTCTGCTGTGTACGGGAGGGTTTTTGTTGTATGGTGACTTCTTTTGCAATGACCTTGTTTCTCTTCTGGACAAATGTTTGAAAAGCAAGAATAGCACTAGGGAAATTAGGATAGGTAAGAATCTGCATATTAAAGTGGTTTTTAGAAAATACTACAAAGGGTTATTGCTCATTTCTCTTAATTGAAAACGTCATATTTTTGATATTTTTTTTATTCTAATAACTTAACTTTTGGGTGAAAGAGTTGCTGAACGGATGTAGCAGCTGCACTGCCCTGCCTATTTGCAACCTCAAAACTAGCTGAGCTTTGATAATGTTGTCTACAGATTTGGAGAAGAATCCAGATTTCTTTTTGAGGTATGGGGTTTATTTGTCAGCCACTTCAGCCTGAGTTTGTATGTGAAATTTGAAATAACATGAATGAAGATGGTAAGAAAATAGGCTGAATATTCAAAAAGCTTTCTATGTCTTATTGGCATTCTTTCAGAAACTATCGTCCTCCCAAACTGTCTGGGAGCCCAAAATAAAGGCTATTAATCTCTACATATTTATTGTATGCTCTGCCTCAGGAGACATACTTGACTTTTTTTCTTCTTGCAGTATGGTTGTTTGCAAGGCCAGTAGTTCATTTCACTGGATGCTGCCTATAGTTTTCACTTGGCCTATAAACTATATTTTGCACCCACAGAGCTGAAATCTGTGTACCTTCTGCACCTAGGTACTATTTCCAACTTTCAGCAGCAAAGACATTGGTTTTAAAAAAAGGTAGCCAAGAAATGGGATTTTTGATTTTTCTAACTTTGGTGCTTTATATTGTCCTCTACCCTTCAAACTTTAAGGAAAGTCTCCAGTTGGTGACAGATGGCTGATTAGGTAGAAAATGTGTGCACGAGCCATATTAATAGAAATGTTTGTGGCTGAACCACATTAGTACTAACCTCGGAGAGGTTGATAATGCTTGTTATGAAATGTTCAAGTAATGAATTAGCCATTAGGATTTTATAGCCAACATTTTTATTAAAGGCTTGTTGCAGGGTATTGTGGCCTCAGAAATCGATGTGCTAAGGGTATAATGTTACTGCTGCCTTTGGCCACCTGAGAATGTTATTCTTGGGTCGGGGAGTGGGTGGGAATCAGGGATCATCTAATTAGATGCAACATCTTAAAAGTGGTGGTCAGGATATCAATATATACTTCCAGTTTTGCTCAATTTGAGGGACAGTTACAGCCTGTCCGCTGAAGAGGTGGCTGAGTTTGTTTAGGAGACAGGCGGGAATTTCCTATCTTTCCCCGCAAGATCAAGGACTGTTAGGGCACAGAATGAAGATGTTGAGCATTGGTTCTGTGGTTGAACCAGAAAGAACAAGTGTCAGAGCTGCTTTTCCACTCTCTCTTTCCCCTGGGCTGGGCAAGATTAGGGGCCAGCAGTAGACAGCTATACTATCCTTTGCTGACCACTGAAAGCAAAAATATGTGGGTATTTAAAGCTGCTGTGCTCAACAGGAGTCGCAAACATATGGTTTCCAAAATGTTGATTACTGTGGTGCTGGTGGAGATCTAGCGGTAATTGTGAGACTTTTTTTAGTTCCTTTCTTTTAGTGTGTGAAGAGCTGTTAATCTGATGGTTATGGATACTGGAAAAAGCTTGAAGTTCCCAGGTACTAAAAAACGTCTCCTCTTCTCTCCCTGTAGTGGAAAGACAGGGTAAAGGGCTCAGGAGTAATTCTGGATCTTTAAAATTGTGTTGGAACAAATGAAGTGCCTCTCAAGTGCAAAATAAATAGGTATATATTGACATCATCTACTGTTAAGCTAATAAAATATGTCTGCTGCTCAAAACCTGTTTCATTTTCTTTTATCTGCACCTTCTAAATAGGTCTGGCTTCAATTTATTTTGTTGACTTAAAAAAAAAAATTGTTTATTTGGACATTAAAAATTGAATTGTCAATTCCATTATCCTCCTTGTGCACTTCAATTTCAGGCTTATCTGAACCGATGAAGAAGAGTTCCAGGAAATTCTTGTTTTTAATTGAGAAAAATCTATTATTACTTGCAAAACCTATGTAGAAAGTTGCACAGTTGCTAATAATCTGGGATTTCCCCAGTGTATATTTTTTGCTTGCTTAGAGTATTTGCAATTAGAAGTCTTCATCTCGATGGGATAATTAAAAAATAATTTACCACTTGGAAGGAATAGGTCTCTTCAGGCAATCTGCACTGCTATTGGTTAATTAATACTAATTTTTGGTTATCTGATACAGTTCTTCCTGATCTGCATAACATAGAAGCTAATGAGAACAGAAATTAAGCCTGATAGTTGACATGTCCTCTATTCTATTTGAGAGAGTAAGGTGGAAAGAGATTAAAAATAAAATGGTCCAAGTGGGACTTCAGCATTACCAGAAACTTTATATTACACAGAAAATTTTTATATAGATGGGTATATATGTAAAGAGAGAAAGGCACACGTGACTTAGCAACCTGTCAATTGCTTTTTGTCATACTAGCTGAAGCACTGAGTACAAAATCTGAATATTATGGTGTACTCTGCATAAGCTTAATACCTAGTTTGTAGCGGGACTTGCTGTAAAATCAGTTTTCCTCTTTCTTTGCAACAAATAAACTTTCTACTTTTACAGTTGCTAAGGAAATATTTCCATTGCATGATATGCAATGATTTTTTTCGTATTATTCACTTAATATATTTTGAGTAACATCTCAATTTACAAACTGTGTCAGACTGTCAGACTCTCCTGTTAGCTATATTTGGTTCGAGAAGGCAAGATTCTGCTGCAGCTTGTGTGGGTTACTCCTCTTGCACCACGCTAGTTCTTTCCTGGTGTTACACCTAGTGGGGTTTTCTACACCTTTCTTGGCTCTGGAATGTTTATCTTTGTCAATATTTATCTTTGCCAAAGTTGAAACTATTCATGGTGCTTATACTGAGCCACAGTGGGGGTGGAGATTATGGGATGTAACAATATTTCAAAATACTCTGTGTGTTTTAACATCATAAAACAGACACATAAATTGGGTAAAGGGAGAACATGGCTTTTCAGTTGTTAATGGAAATTTTTGTTCAAAGCAAATAGATGTTTTCTGTGGAGTGGTTGGTGTGAAACATTTCCTCCTCGTTGCTGGTGAGAGGTTTGTGCCCGTGTGTGCACATGCAGAATATGAATTTGATATTTGCTCCCAGGTAAATCACTGTTGGTAGCTCTGGGAGGCACTCTGTGCTAACAGTGCTGAGAAGCCAGAACATGCTGGCAGACGAGGGGAAAGAAGGAGGAATGGTCTAAATGTTTGTATTGTACCAATCCCAGCAAACTCAAAGTGTCTGGGTGCCATGTCAGCATGAGCTTGGGGAGGGAAATCAGTTTTCTGTGGTAGAGTAGGTCAAGGGCAGAAGCAGAAATTGGGCCCCAAAAATAAATTGCAATGGGCTGCGGTTCTGGTAGGCAAAGGGTTCATCTTGTCCAGTACAAAACTGCTTGAAAATAGTGCAGTGGCACTTTGAGGGAGCCAGCAGGATTACCACGGCTCGACAGATGGATGCAAGGGGAGGAAAAATGTTTGCAGAGACCAAACTGTTATGGTTTCTCTAAAAGGGACTGCTCTGCCTTGAAACTGATAGCAAAACTTTTTCTGGTATTTAACTTCTGTTTTTTTTATTTAAATTCTTGTATCTAAGAGAAGTCATCAATGGCTCATGGGCACATGGAGACCAATGACATGAATGGAGTGCATGTGCAAAATAAACTGTATGTGATTATTTTAAAGCCAATAAAGGTGAGATACATGACAAGACCATTAGGGGAAATACTAATCTGATGTTCAGCTTGGGTCTTGCAGCTCTTATACAGTGGTAAAAGGTGATTTTATTTGGGTGAGAACGGGTTATTCCAATTAGTTGTGGACATAGACAGGTTTATTCAGAGATGAAAGGCCACCTAGCACATTTTGGAGGTAGTTTACCCATGTAGCTGTGACCTTTATTGATCCAGAGGCATTATTCTGTTTTTAAAAAATGCTCCATTTTCTTTTGTTGACTGCAGAGCAATAAAATCATGTTACACTTTGAATTTTTCTTGAGAAAATAGCCGTATCCCAATTGAGAGGATTATTATGATAAATGGGCAAAATTTGCTCCCATCTCAAAAAATAAACATTTTTTTCTATTCAGCAGCCACACAGTTCACAAAATATGATGACAGATGCAAACAAGCAAGTTAAAAAGTCCATACAGTAAGATCGCAGCAGAACTTTTTAAAAAAGGGGGAGTGCAGCATATGAAACGAAGCCATCTGTCTCTGTGTTACAAAGCATGCATTCCCTTGGAGAGCATAATTACAGGTCTGACTTTTCTGTTGCTGGATTTTTATACAAAATTGTCCCTAAGAAAAATAGAATTGATTCAGAACAATGTAAAGTAACTTACTTGTGCTACCGTAAATTCCCTGGAGAACGGCCAGAGAGTTATAACTTCCATAGCTGTTCTCCATCTCTCCAATGGCATTAGGTGAGAATAGTGGTATCTGTGGTAGCGATTTACTGACCTGGTGGCTTGTCACTAAAAAAAGCTCTTTCATGCTTTATCAATAAAAGAATTTAGTATGTTGGAACAACTCTTTTCAGGATGACAGATAAATTCTCAGTCCTGCTTTAAGTGATAAATTGCTTTTTGGCTTGCTAAATATTAATTGTAACTTTTATTTAAAAGTGAAAGAGCACCTGAATTGTATTTCTTACAAGGGGGAAATTGAGCAACTGTCAGTATTTAGCTTAGAATTCTGTAATATATTTTTTCCTATTTTTAGATAAAATATTAGTATTTTGAATAATACACATAAGTATATGTGAATCATTCAAATCAGCAGTCTCATGTTCCACTTAGTCATAAATGACTTAATTAAAAAAAAAAAAAAATTAAGACTTAATGTTATGGTAGAACTGAATCAGGTCATTTTTACTTGGACCATGGCTGAATTATAGTGCCGTCCTGAAGATCGGAAAGGTGGAGTTCAAGAATTTAGCACTGCTCTGTGTAAGCTATTTTACTGCTTATGTAATTTCACTTATTTAAAAATGAGGCTTCTAAAATACATAACAGCATAGAACAGAATCTTGTTGTGTAGAAATAAGATTGCTTTTACCTCCTTATATTGGCTCTGAACTTAAGTTTCTTGATGGAGGTGGTGTCAAGTATGGAAGCGGTACAGGGATGTGTCTTGGCACAAAAAGTAATAATGCAGTTAAGGGAAACATTAGGAGGAGTGAAGTATGATGATCCTGAAATGGTTTTTGCTCAGAGAACTTGTGAGCATTCAGCATGTTATTAAGAAATAAGGAAGTTGGTTTATATTTTGTATGTACCTATTCCCCCTGAATAATTGTCATTGATGTTACAGATGCACATCACTCTCCAGCTCTCCTTGTTCAGGCTGCACAGTGTCGTGGTTTTTTATTCCTGAAGTTTAATGGGGTATCCATGAGAATCCTGCTCCTTGAAATAATAATATTTATCTTCGTAAATTCTTGTCAAGCAGTTTAGCAAGGTCAGATTTGCCATCAGTTACCTTAGCAGCTTTTTATCAGCTTATAGTCATGCACCCTCTGTGCACGTTTGCTGCTTTTGCTACAGGGTTAGAGGCACAGTAAGCCCAAAGAGGCTATGTAGGATGGAGAAGGGAGAATGGGAGGCTCCTAAAATATTGATTAACTCTTATCTGTCTCTAGCTCCAGTACCAGCCACTGCCTGACTTCAGGTGGCCAGACATCTTTTGGTTGATGATAAGAAGGAAAATCTTTTCTCCCCGTACACTCAATGTGTTGGTTGCTACGAAATCGAGAATTTGCTTCGATCTATATTTTAAATACTTGCCCACAAGTTTGGCTCTGAAACAAATTCCAAGCTTTATTTGTTTCCAGTCACTTGTGAAAGGTCTTTCCTTTGGTCTTGCCCTAACTAGGTTTGGTTTTAATGCCCTTGTTAGCTTACAGTGGACGGACAGGTGCTGGTGACCTGCAGGTTTTCTTTTCCTGAGCTACCGTGTTGCTTTGGGTAGCATCTGCTTTTATGTTCTCTTACAGTCTTCCAGTAGCAGATGCTTATTTTAAAAACAAATATTAATACATTAGTATGCAATGCTCAGAGCGGCAATTTGAGAACACAGTTAATGTAATTTTCCTGTTCTGTAACACTTGTTTTCCTTGTATGCAAACTCTGGTGGAGCAACTGTTGACAATCTTCTCAGTCGAAGTTTGAATATTAATTTTGCAACGGCTATAGGAGCTGTTACTTTAATGAGGCTGGCACTCAAAAGCATTGATGCATAACTGGCACCGTCTTGAGAAAAGATGAAAACTCTCTCATGTCACCAAGGGGCAGCTGAAATCGAAAAGAAGCTTGTCAGCTTTTATTATCTCCTTGACAGTCTCTTCTGCTTGGTTTTGTTTTGGCTCGATCGATCTTCAAGAATATGCAGAGTTTCTTGCATTCTCTATTTCAGATTTTCTATGAATTTACCAGTTTGCCTTTAAGAGGCACAATCCAAACACCCTTTGTGAATCCAGTGGAAAGCGGTCCCTTGACATCAGAGAATTTGGATAACGGAGATGCTGGAACAGAGGGTAATTGTTAGGTAGCTTCTGCTTGCTGACAGAAAATGAGATCTTCTGTACCTAAGATGTGTCAGTAAGGATTTTTGGACACCGGACCCCATCCCATGCAGGGAAGGGACTCGTTTGAGATGATATTTTTTTGTGGTTTTGCACTGGCTAATCTCAATACTTCATTTCTGTGTTGCAAAGTTCATGTTCCAGTTAACTTAGCAGATAAACTGATGCTTAACAGTAAGTTACATTCTTTAACAGTAAGTTTTGTCCTTTGATGTGAATTTTCCCTGCAGGTGTATGGGTTTTTTTGTTTGTTTGTTTTAAATCTTGAAGGTATACATCTACTAATACAACCGTTCTTAAAAAAAACCAACAACATAAAACAAGCCCCCTAAAACCCCACCTCTATGAGTAAAGGGCCTCCCCACAGTGACCAAAAGTGAATGGCAAAAACCAAACCCCCAGTACTGTTTGTTCTTCAAAGGATGTTTTGCAGACCTTGGCTGGGAGGTTTTCAGTGCTACATGCAATAGAGATATAATTTTCAGTGCATTAATAGGCTTTTTTTTTTCTTTTCTTTAAGAGAGTTAATTGGACAGATTTTCAATCTAGCCAGTTAAAGAAACTGGGGCAAGTTCTGCTTGCTTTCTACCGTCAGTAATTCCTTGTGGTGACTGGAGCTGCTTGTCTGGAGGAAAATGCAAGCAGAATTTGGTCTGTTATGGATAACCACTAAAAACTACAATGAGTCTTAGCAAAATATGTGTGCTCTATGGACAAGTGCAGTGAAAACTGTTGGGTCCAGATTTGGGTGGGAAAGGGATGGTATTTCCATGATATCGTCAACGCATTTCATATGGGGCATTTGCGCTGAGTTGATTCTTACTCTACTGAAGCTTTAGCAATGCTCTGATCAGTTACAGCAATGCTGGGGAGAAAACTGGAGACGTGAATTCGTGAGAAATCTGTGAAAGGATTCTCAATTTGAGTGGAACATAGTCAGGCCAAAGGATTTTCTGCAGTCTTTGCAGTGTGTATTGATTTCCTGCCCCCCACCTAAAACAGGAAATCTGCAGTTATTTCTTAGTTACATGGAGTATTGGACTAAATTCAGAGAAGAACAGATGACTGACAGCAGAACAGAGCTAATCTGTACTCTAATATGTGGCTTGTTCTGTACAAAAACAGGCAGGTAAGTGATCTGGTAGAGTAAGTTAGGAGGATTCAAGGGACTTGGATTACAATCAGCATCTCTGCTTCTAACTTGTGCCACTTGGGGCAAATCACTTCAACTCTGAGTTAAATACTGTTTTCATTAAATCTAAGGTAGACTTATCTTGGTTTTGGTGGAACATGGTTTCATCCTCTGCGGTTTCTTGTGTTTTTTTCAGATATTATACACAGGTGAAAAAATTATATAATATTGAACATCTTCAATGCTATTACAATGTTACCAGCAGAGAAACATGCAAATAAAATCTATTGTGACTGCATGCATTAAGGCTTTCCTTACACTGATGCTTTCTTGGTTATTGAACAATTTTGCATTTTCTCATTTCCATTTCTTAAAATCTGTTGATTTAATGACGTTTTATTGACTTGTTACATTTTAAAACTTCTGTTTTCTGACAAATTTGCCTGTGGTATTTGCACATATAACATTATTGTACTTGTGTGATGCTCACTGAAAAAAAATCCAGCTACTGAAACATTTTTTAGGAAATACATGTACTAACTTAATGCTGTAAGTACATAATTAATCTTACCAGTTATCAGGAAAAAATCAACTTTAATACATTCTAATCTCTGTACAAGTGTTTTTGGAATATGACGTAATAAACAATAGACTTGGGTTCTCCAAATTAAGATGCTTCCAATAAATGGCTATTAAAGATCATTGAAAAATTGCTGGTGGTGAAGGGTGGAGCTTTGCTTTAGGTTAATTTTACATCAGCTTATATGAACTTATAAATAAAACCCATCTTTTCCTTCCTTGCTCTCCTCCTAGCCTGCACTGCAGTCTACGCAAGTCCAACTGGTCTTTTTTCTGCTGTTGCACATCTGTTTCTGGGCTCTAGCTAAATTTTACACTATGCAAAAAGTACTTATTGTTTCTCACAGAGTTAGAAGAACAGGTAGAGGGAAGAGGTTTGCAGGTACCAATCTCCAAGTCTTCAGAGTGAAAAGAAAGATGCTAGTTGTTACCAAGGAATGAAACCATAATCTAATTTCCTGTAGTCTGATAATTTTCAGTTACTGCTAACTATGGCCTGATTTGAACAAGCCACTTAGAAGTGAACAATTATGTGTAGGATTATTCAGTATGTGCTAAACATCAGTTGTCATATTCAGAATGAAACAGCCACATCATTGCTGGCATGCCAGAGAAGAATGCCAGCAGTTTGTATTTCAGCATGATAATACGTTGGGAATTGGTCCATTGCTAATGAAAGAAGTGGGCAGGATTCTAGTTTTATTAAAAGGCTGCTAAGGCAACCTTCTCTCACTCATTGCTTTCAACTTCGAAGAAAAACTGCTTTGCTAAGAATATTTATTTGAACCTACTCAGTCTTTTATTTTTAAAGTAATAAAGTTAAAACCAACACTGCCAACACAGTTCTAACAAAAGGTAGAATATAGTGGTGTTATATATTTTGTTAAAAGTATCTTGAAGAGGTGAAATGTGTGTTTACTTCAGAGATTGAGTATGTGACAAGGAGGAAGAATAGTGGCAGAGAACTTCTTGGTAGGCAGAACAAGGTCTCATCCCCAGCCTCTTTTTCTGGTACTCTTTATAAGGTTCATTAAGGCATTTGCTTTCTTATAATCATGGCTATATAGAAAAACAGAAGAAGCTTCAAATGTTTCTGGGCAAATAGATTATTGACACCCATAGCTAGCAACTGCTGTAAAACTACAACTTTCTCACTTCCCTTAATGATTTTTTTGGTTGTAGATGCTTGAGCAAAGAAGAAATTTATTTTTTTAATACGCATCTGTGGTCGTTATGCACATGACTTTCAAGCTATGCTCTCTATTAAATTGCTTACTGGGGATGACTGTTGCAAAGACACCTTCACCACAGGAGGCACAACTTGTGTCTGAATGTGGAAGTGAGGTTTCTGTAGAGGTCTTTCAGGCAAATGAGTATTTTCTTTTGAAGTGCCTCTTGGGATTAGTGTCTCCTGAAGACGACCTGCTGGAAACCTTCCGCGTGGCAGCTGTAACTCTCACTTTGGGAAAAGGGTTTAATGGATTTCTCCATCCCTAGGGGCTTTTAAACAGTTTTGCCTTTAACTA
The DNA here is from genome assembly GCF_000737465.1 of Haliaeetus leucocephalus. Taxonomy (NCBI): domain Eukaryota; kingdom Metazoa; phylum Chordata; class Aves; order Accipitriformes; family Accipitridae; genus Haliaeetus; species Haliaeetus leucocephalus. The sequence continues at coordinate 12,025,367 of NW_010972886.1, read as the reverse complement.
CATCAGCTGGATATAAAATATGTATGAATATGTCTTTATTATGCTTTGTGACAAATTGAAGGTGTAAAAGTAAACCCTACTCAGATAAGGGTTTGCTATGTCTTTGCTGTAGGGAAATGAGAAGAAAAGAAAATCCATGAAGGAAATTAGTGGGTTTGTATTTTTTTTTCTAATTTAGGCTAATCTCTTTGAATTGACAACTTGCTATCTCACTGAGAAGACCTTAGTCTTTTTGAATCCAAGTCCTTAGTCTTGGATATGTGTTTTATATAAGTATTTTTCATTTTCAACTATGTCTCGAACATTGTAATCTGTCACCTAGAAAACAATGCTGGTGAAAATACTGTTTTTTTTAATAAATATACCTGCTGATATGGCCATATATTGGACTTTGTGTAGAGCAATCCTGTGCAACTTCGGAGTTCTTTGATGTGCAGCCTTTAAGGATAAGAGTTTAATCTCTTTCCCTGGTAGACAAAGAGTTCTTATTTTTTATCTTTTTATGGGACCTTATCCAAAAGTCAAAGTCCATGGAAAGCACCCTATTTACTTCAATGGGAATTGAATGAGCAACATGATTTCTGTGGTCCAATGTTTAAAAAAAGAACCAACAAAAACTTTGCAGTAAAGTCATAATTGCATCCAGATGAGTTTCTCTAAGTGGTTGTGAAGCAGCTGGTGGAAATGCCTTGATCTGACCAAATTCAGCATGCCGCTTGTTTCTGTGTGTGGGAAAATCTGACACAATCTGGAAGTAATTAGTCTGGAACCAACAACCCCCCGAGTGGTCCTTTTAAAATGAGTTGCGAATAAAAAGGTTAGAAAATCATTAATCCTTAGGGTATATCATCCACTGTGCGTTGCAGAAGGTGTTTTTTATCAGTGACTTGGCTTCTAGGGTTTTTTTAATGGGCTTTTTTATGTGCATTAAGCTGTTTGTGCAACACATTGTGCAATGATGGTTGTCTTCCTATTGTTCTGTTTTATTCTGTTCTTCTGCACGTAATACACATTACGCAGCCTTCTGGTCCCGAACCTCTTTTTTACATTAATATATAGGATACCAGACTTGAATTTCTAAGCAAGACTCTAGTTTGGTGATACGGGTACAGGAGCCTTTGCCTTGCTCTGGACAATTTTCTGGACCCTAGTTGGGCCCTTTTGTGTATTGCTGCTGAGGAACTAGGAAATATGAATGAAACTCTCATGAATAAAACAAAGAAAAAACCCAATTAAACAGTGAAATGGAGATAAATGTGTATGTAACGTTCAACAGCAGGTTTATTCCTTGTGGTGCTCCTCTCTCTGCAATGGGGCATGTGGTGATTCATTCCCAAGCACAGCAGTCTCGGGGCAGAGCATCATCCTGCCTCTGACAGTGTTCAGTAACAGCTGTTTAAGGAAGACAATAAAAAAAGACAAAAAGCTGGTAATAGTTCACCGGAATTATGTTCCCATCTTCAAAAATGGGCCATAAATGTATTTCACCAATTTAAGTGGAATTATTTATACTGTTTCGAGTAAGGGAAATATGAAGTCAGTGGCCCTCTATCTTTTTTCGGTGAGGTCAGTGCTGAACTGCTGAGCTATTACTGGTTGACCAGAGACCCTGAAAAAACAAGTTGGGGCAAAAAAGAGAAGCAGCTAAAAAATTTAAAACTCCATGATTTTTTGAGAGGCAGTGCACACAAGAAAGGAAGCATTCTTTGGTATGCTTCTTAAAGTAGCGATACTACATAGGACATGTATTTTTTAATGTAAAATGGGAAGAGGGAACAAAAGAGGAATTTAAGAAAAATGTACTGATGGAAAATCAGCAAGATGTAATATACTCTCCAGCTTCTGAAACAGAGAAACAAAATTAACTTTTTAAATTCTGTTATGACAAGCTGAGCTGTAATGTAATATAGTAAATCTCTCAGTATTAAGTAATACAATTAGTCAAAAGATGACAAGAGCATAAACAATGCACTAATGAAAAAGCCTTGCAGGACTCGTATTTAAATTGGATTCTGTTTGATTTATGCTGGTGTGTAAGTACACTCGGCTCAAGTGTTTGTGGAAGCATGGACAGTATCCAGTCCCTCCATTTGTTGTTCTTTTTCTGTATTTTCTTTTTTTAACGTTTGGAAATACATTACTAAATATTATAACAGCGTTGTCAATTATAGGGTACTGGGAATAGATAAGTCTGTTGTGCAGTCTGAGAATATAATTAGGAACAAGCAAAAAGCCATATTTTACTGCAACATGGTAAATGGTGGAATTGCTAGATTGTCTTGAGCTCACTTGGCTTAGATGCATATAAAACCCATCAGCAGAAAACTTTTCACTTGAGCAATATCAATGCATTTTAAGAGGAAGCATTCCCCTGGTGTCGTTTAGATTGCAGGCCAGAGCTCTGCATGTGTTGATATTTCAGAAAACAAAATACATGCAAATACCCCTTTTTCAGCATCGGTTCTGATGGCACCTCTGATGTTGCTGTGGTTCTAACGATGGTGGCGACTGCTTTGTTCATGCATAACATGCATAAACCTGCAAGCTGTGCAAACCCTGTTAGCTTCTTTTAAAACAAAACCAAAAGCCAGGTATATAGATGAATATAGATCTATAGCTGTGAAAAATGAGAGGAAACAGAAGTGGCTTACCAAGTTCCATACCAGTTTCTTTCCTTGTGTCCAAGCCTTATTTCTGCTCCCTGTCTGCTGATAGAAGTACCACTTGATGCTTCAGTGTATTGTTTTCAGCTGTAGCATGCAAATACTGTCAATGTTTCAGTATCCCAAGACACTAGAGCTTAGCTTTTTCCTACTTTGATTCGACGTGACAGATAGGTTTGAAACCTCTGTTCTGAACAAAAGCACACAGATATTGGAAGGTGCTCTATAATGCAAGTTATAAAGAAAGTAGCATAATACAGTGGGAAAGATTAAGAAATATATTAAAATTGAGTACTACTTCATAAAATGTAATAAATTTAAATGAGGAAAAATAGAGGATTGAATATAAGCAAACATAATGCTAACTGCTCTGGGATGAAATAGGAAGGACTGGGGGACTCAGATGTGTTCCTGCTTTCAGAATCCTGTTTGCTTCCAAAACTATTCTTGGATTTATTTATGCGTTGCTGTCCAAACAGGCCAGAAGACTCTGTGTGGTCGCAGCAGAACAATTAGGACTGCGCGCTTGTCCCTAGTGATGTGGTAGATCTGTAATACTGTTCTCTGTTGAAGAAGGCATATCTGTACTGTCTTTTTAGGGCTGCATCTTAAATGGAACAAGTATCAGACTTGCCTTTTGGTGCTATCTGTTCTGCGGGAGGTGGGGATGTGTCGTGCTCCAGCATGCTGGGTGGTGTGGCATGCTGGTTGGCATGCCCTGGCACAACCCGTCCTCTTGTTGCCCACTGTCAGCAAGGCGGTGACCTGAACAGGAGCGGGTGGGAGGCAGTGTCTGTCTGAAGATGCCTTCTTGAGAGGTGCAGGGATGAGGTAACTTTGTAGGATTTAATGGGATCCATGTGACTCGAGTTGCTGATACCAATACACTGATTTATGTGCTGATGTATATGACAAGCACCCAGCCTCCTTTGAACCTCCCCCCCGGCCTGTGTTATGGAGATGCAACGAGGTAACGCTTATCTCTTTGTGGTCTCAGCCCACCCACATGCACCATATGCATAATTTTTCCATACAGGATGACGGTCAGGACGTATATGATCTGAATTTGAGATGGTTGCATGTACTCTTATTTTTCACATACAACTGTTTAGCTATATAATTTATATAACCAAAGCTAATTGTTGAACACCCGAACAAGGCTAATTGCTGCATTTTGAGAATGCATCGTGTGATGTTTTTTAATGAAGGTCCTGATATCTGGTATCTGATTTTTCTATTGTTCAATTTCATTAGATATCTTGCATTTGTTAATATAAATGCTCTTACAGGAATTTTTGTTAAGTATGACGATATTGTTGGTATACCAAGTTAACAGATAAATGGTTGGCTTTTTAGAAGTGCTCATTGTTGGGTGAATCTCATTTAAGTTGGTGTTAAATCCTTCATTAGTATCAAAACTAGTATAGTTAAGGCAACACGCAAGCACTTCTGGAAATCGTGCACTAAGAAGGTGTCTGTTTGCAGGACTGACAGGATAACAAGCTCATTGCTTCTGTTACAATGCTAGAATTTGGCTATTTGCATAATATAGAGCAGTAACACTTTAATTCACAATTCACAAATAAGCCTTTCAGACAATGGTTTCAGACACGACTGAAATTTGTGAATGCTTTTCAAGTAAATTGCTGGTTTTGAGCACATTTTGTTATTTATTGGGAAGCCAAAATTATACTCAGATGCCCAAGCCTGAAAACAGCACGTAATTTGGCATTTGTGCATAAATGACTCCTGAACAAGGATGGTGGGGAAGTACTGAAATGATTCTGTATTCAGTTGTGCATGGAATAGGTAAACTTGGTGTGGTGGCTTGACCCTGGCTGGATGCCAGGTGCCCACCAAAGCTGTTCTATCACTTCCCCCTCCTCAGCTGGGCAGGGGAGAGAAAATATAACAAAGGGCTCGTGGGTCGAGATAAGGACAGGAAAGATCACTCACCAATTACCCTGACGGGCAAAACAGACTCAGCTTGGGGAAAATTAACTTAATTTATCGCCAACCAACCAGAGTAGGGTAATGAGAAATAAAACCAAATCTCAGAACACCTTCCCTCCACCCCTCCCTTCTTCTTGGGCATAACTTCACTCCTGGATTCTCTACCTAACCCCCCAGTGGCGCAGGGGGATGGGGAATGGGGTTTACAGTCAGTTCATCACATGTTGGCTCTGCCGCTTCATCCTCTTCAGGGGCAGGACTCATCACACTCTTCCCCTGCTCCTGTGTGGGGTCCCTCCCACGGGAGACAGTTCTCCACGAACTTCTCCAGTGTGGGTCCTTCCCACAGGCTGCAGTTCTTCACGAACTGCTCCAGCATGGGTCCTTTCCATGGCGGGCAGTCCTTCAGGAACACACTGCTCCAGTGTGGGTCCCCCATGGTGTCATAATTCCTGCCAGAAAACCTGCTCTATGGGCTCTTCTCTCCACAGATCCGCAGGTCCTGCCAGGAGCCTGCTCCAGCGCGGGGTTCCCACGGGGTCACAGCCTCCTTCGGGCACCCACCTGCTCTGGCCTGGGGTCCTCCCCAGGCTGCAGGTGGATATCTGCTCCACCGTGGACCTCCATGGGCTGCAGGGGGACAGCCTGCCTCACCATGGTCTTCCCCACGGGCTGCAGGGGAATCTCTGCTCCGGTGCCTGGAGCATCTCCTCCCCCTCCTTCTTCACTGACCTTGGTGTCTGCAGGGTTGTTTCTCTTACATGTTCTCATTTCTCTCTCCGGCTGCCGTTTCTGTCTGTCCCAGCAACATTTTTTCCTTCTTAAATATGTTATCACAGAGGCACTACTGCTATCGCTGCTTGGCTTGGCCTTGGCTGGCGTTGGGTCTGTCTTAGAGCCGGCTGGTATTGGCTCTGTCAGACACAGGGGAAACTTCCAGCAGCTTCTTACAGAAGCCACCCCTGTACCCCCCCCGCTACCAAAACCTTGCCACACAAAGCCAATACACTTGGTTATTCTGTGCTTGCATTGTAAACTTACTGGTTTTGTTAATTAGGTGGCTATAAAGAGAAAAGGCTGCAGTTGAGAAGAGTGAATCAAGATAAACCTTTTTTTTTTTAAATTTTTTTATTTTTGATCAGTATTTAAGGGTAGTGCTAGTACTGGAAGTACTGGAGAAGCCCTGCTTGCTTTAGAGCCGTAAGAAACTCTGGTGGGTTTAAAACGGATTCCTGTGTGTACTCTGCACGACTGGAAGGTATTGCTGGAGCTTTTCCTGTGGTTGCTGTGCTGGTCTTTTGGTTTAAAAGTAAGATAAAGCATGAGGTGGGGCCTGGGAAGTGTCCGGTGGTGTTCATGGACTGCGTGAACCTGTCTCCCAACAGCGGGATTCTGGTATTCCCTGATGCCAGGAAAGTTGTGTGAAGATGAATGTAGGAGTAGTGGCAGATGTGCTGACTGAAGAGCTGCATCAGGAGATGAAGAGCTGAAATACAGATAGAAGGTAAAGTCATGTATGATGTCTGTGATAAACTTGATAAAAACTTGCTGAAGAGCAGCTTGGATTACAAAGAACTTTTTGCCTCTTTCATGTCTCACGATAATTAAATGCTCCATTTTTATTCAACTTCTTTCGAATGGGGTTCTAATTAAGCAATAACTAATGAAACAGGACATTAAGCATCAGCAAATCTCTGGTGGTCAGAGATGTGCCCAGGGCAAAGTCCAAAACAGTTTTGTAAAATTTGTGTTTGAAACAAAGCAAAAATAGTTATTACAGAAACAGGAGACAGATTCTATGAGTGTAATTGCAGATTGAATTAATTTTCTTGGTGTTATGCTGAAGCAAAAAAAAAGTAAAATTAAATATGTATCCCTTTTTATGTGGTTTCTATATCATCACTGCAAATATATAAAAAAATGCATCTGTAACCAGATAAGAAGATGCTATCAGGCACTTTTAATTTTAATTAAGGTTTAACCTATTGGAGGAATATGTATTTAAAGAATTAATTAAAATGCTGTTCACTGTATAAGATATTTCAGTATAGGAAATGAGTTAATTGCAGTATCATAGGGGATCTGTGCTTTGCAAGCTGTTTTGTGTTGCTTAAAAAGCATCTTCATGTGGATGATTGGGACCTCTCGGGAGAACTAGAAGATGATGATGGCCTTGTTTTCGGTTTAGTTTGAATAAAAGTAGTTGCTGGTCTTGCTGCATCTGTGTGTGTCAAACAATCTTATTTCAGTTTCTGTTTTTCTTCAGGGTGGGTGGCTGGCACAAATGCTCAAAATACTTGAGATAATTGGGCATAATTTGATTGCAGCATGGTAACCGTGTATTCTGCAAGAAGGGTTTTTAAGGTGGTTAAAATACCTTTAAAAACTGAAGTCTTTCAACGCTGTCATTCTTCATAACCTTGTACCGCCGCGAGTTTGTTTTTATCGTTCTGCTGAGCATACGAACTTACTGCTGGAGTTCCTCAAGGATCAAATCATGCCTTATTTAATATTTTCATTAGCAGCCTTTACAGAAGAATTAGAAGCATGCTAAATAAATTTGCCAACTCCAAAGCAGAGAGACATTGGCAAGGCAGAGGAGGACTGGATTATTATGTGAGAAGAACCACTTTCCTCTGCTGTTAATTGGTTTCAGGAGAATGTCATGTTCTTAAGGACGGATGACATTAATTTCTTCTATAAGCTCAGCCTCATCATTTGGGAGCAGCAAAGAATGAAGGTGTCCTACTTGCATTTAGGAAGATGAGTTTAAACTGCCATAGGTCAAGGAAGGGTAATTAGGATGATAGTGGAAGGATTGGCCAGCCTTTTTATGAGTAGCCTGGAAGAACTTGGCTTCAGCCTAGAAAAACAAAACCGGAGTGGAGATAGGATTGTTCTCCATATATATATGGAAGAAAAGAAACAAAACAAAACACAGTTATTTAGGCTAAAGGATGGTTTTAGGAGGAGGCATCGAGTGTAAATATGGAATACACTTAAGCTGGCAGGCAGGTTCTTTCTCACCCCATTTGGTGGTGCCCCATGGGCATGGTGCATTGAGCATTAACTAGTCTTGGAAACCCCATGGTCAAGCGTTGGAAGTAACTGTCTTTAGAGCATGTTGATTGGGGAGCTTGCTTTAAAGGATTTCTTTAAAAAGAAAGAATAAAGCTGCTAGAGGGAAAGTATTTAAAAATCAAACATAACACATAGGCAGTCCTGTCTTCCTTAAGCATTTACTGTTGCTCTTGATGGTTGCGTGGACGTGCCAGACTTCTTCTGACACCTCAGAGTAGGTGCCAGTCTGTCAGATTAGCTCAACTAAAAGAAACCTTTCTCTCACTTCCTGCTTGCTATCGGCCCTTTGAGAGAGAATTCCTTTTAAAATGTACTGGGGTGTTTGCTGGACTTTTATTCTGCCTTTTTAAACTAGTTTCTAAATGAGCAGAGGAGGTGAAAAGTGTTGGCCACTTTTAATACTGTCATTTAATGATCTCATCCTTTGAGCTAGTGTATGTGGAGAGATGGCTTATCTTGAGCGGTTCTCTCCTTTACTTGCCTGTTTTGCATGAGAGTGTCTCCTATTGTGTTAAGCCAATAACCCTTTTTTTATATAGGTCAGCATATAGTATTAATGAGCTTTTATACTGTGGTTATAAATTTCACACATGTTTCTTAAGAGTAGGAGTGGGGAATAGAAAATATTGCCTAGATTTGTTCTTTTTTTTTCCAGCAGTAGATGTGTGAAACAGTTGATTTCCTGGTAGAAAAAAAAAATTGCTTTGATTAATCAGAGCCTTTTAGCTTTTGTTATTTAAAATGCAGTCCCAAAGACCAAATGTTGTGGTGTTTGCCTTCAAAAGCACCTCTTTAGGAAAATTTAAAAAAAGGAAGTTGCTGTGAGATGTACCCATAATGAGAGAATTTTACAGGACAACCTGCAAGTAACAGTTGAGAGCTTTTATTTGTCTTGTGAACCCACACTATGTTCAGAAGTGCTTGGCTGTGATGAACCTCTGCTTGCAGCAGAGCCGTGTGAGGTTTATCACTGCCTCAAAAGGCAGCAGAATTAGTGCGGAGAGATATAAATGTGGCAGGCTTGGCTTATACCAAGAGTGGTCAGTATATTTGACTCGGTGTAATGTGCCCACATCTTGGTGTGGATGGCAGGTATAAGAAAACATACTGCATAACCCAGATGACAAAGTAGTGCTTCATAGAAGGGAGGTGATAGTGTCTCTCCAAGGCTCTTGCTCCTGCCTTTTTGATTGTCTGGATTGCAGAGCACCCCAGTAATGTCATCTTTCAGAGTTTCTACTATTTAATTTCCTCCAGCAGCAACCACTCCAGCACAGTGTTACTCCTGGTAAGACGACGTAGCCCTTGTGCTGTCACGTCCATTTTGTTTTCAGCCACTGTTATGTTAGTAAACAAAGGGTTGAACATCTGCAATTTTGCTTTATCAAATGGTCCTATAAGGCTGCAAACAAAGAAAAGGGGAAGCTGAACACATTTGAAAGTGGCTTAATAAATTAGTTACTAATGTATTGTAATTTGCTCCATCTTTATTTTAGGATTTTGGCTACTTAGCAAAAACTGCTTGGAAGAGCTATTAATTTTACTGCAAGAATGATGTTGCTGTATACAGAAGAATATCTGACCATATGTTTGTATCTTTATTTGAAAGAACAATGACTGATGAAATTTCATTTAAAGAGAAAAATTAATTACTATTATACATTATACTTGTGAAGAAAATTGAGAAAAGATGGATTTAGAGCCCTAATTTTCTCATTTGCACTATGGCTGTGCATAATACATGTTTTTGAGAGTTCAGGGTAAGTGTCGTCTGAAGAGCATTCTTGAATGGAGAAGCAAGTATCACAAATTTTGCAGTTTTACACATTTGACCTGATACGTACTTGCATGGATTTCAGTATTTTATAGCTGTTTTCATATCTGGATAGTACATTTTACGTTCCTCTGGCGTATTGTCCTGATTGCTTCTATTGCTGCTATAGTTGAGCTAAGAATTACTGTGAAGTTATAAGGTCTCTTTCAAGCGGATTACAAGAACTTTTAAAATTCATTAGTGAAGAAAGAATATTATAAAAAGGCCTTATCAAGCATACTTTTAAAAAAAGATTTTCCTGGACACAGAATACTTCCAGGTTTTTAAAATCAAGTTGGAATATGAAAGTTGGTCACTGTGGGGAGCAGGACTGTGGTTTTGGTTTTGGTTTTTTTTTTTTTCTTCTTTTAATTTCCTGCCAGTTTTATTCTAATACAAAACACCTGCGATTATCATTATTACCTTCCACCATATAGGGCATGGGTTTTTTTCTAGGCAGCTACAATGATTACTCCTGCAAAACTCTCAATTTAACAACAAACCCCCCAGCACTTTGCAGTGTTCAAGGAACCTGCATCATCAGCATGTAATCACGTATCACAGGTATTAAGTAGCAAGCGATAATTTTACCATTAGAAAAATAGTCAAATCTGGGTTAGCTCTCAGGAGAATAAGAGTTTAAAGGTCTTAGACAACTTCCTAGCACCTCCGCCTCACTGTTGTGCTTCAGTGGTGCAAGGAAATGCTGATAGTTTTTCAAGTGCTCTCTTGAGTCCTGTGCGGAGGCCACTCGTCTGCAGGCTCACAGTGCTGCTGTCCTCTTTTGAAAGAGAGATGCTTCAGGTTGGCATGTGGTATCTTGGGATTGATGACAGAGCTGCTCTTTTGTTGTCTGTCCTGTACCTGAACAGGTGATGTTCCATAAATTCATACCATTTACTTGTATTAGGTCACTGGGATGCATAATGCCCTAAAATAACCTTGGTGCTCCTCTTAGTTTTTCTGTTAACAGTCCCAAAAGAAAAAAATACAATTAAGTCTTGTAGGAGTTGGGTTTTCTATCTTGGTGGTGTCTAAAAATTGGAGGAGCTGAGGACCACTCCTTGCCTTCCTGTTCTCACTGCCATTGAGCCTGTGGTCCTTTTAATATAGCACTAAGCTGCCCAGCCAAGTGGTAAATATCATGGAGATATCTTCATATTTGTTTGGGGTTTTTTGTGTGAGGTGAAGCAAACTTCACTAATCCCTCATCATGGAGAATAAATTTGATGTTGCTTGTGGGCATACTGATTCTGTATCCTCTTTTTATTTGTTTTCAGGACCCAAGTGATGCTAATTTGCACTTGCACAGTTCTTCTATCTTGATTGCTGAGCAGGCTGGATGATATGAAGATTAGCAATGACATTTTGAAAGACTAGACACTTGCCAGTGTCTTTAAAATTCTTTACTTTTTCTTCCTTGTCCGATCAAGCCCCAGGGTGAGACGTCAGAGGCAGCTTCCTACAAACGCAAAAGCAGTAGAAAACGTGATCCTGGCTTGTTTGTCAGATGAAAGTTCATCCTAATTTTTTTTTTTTTTTTTTCAAAGGAAGGAGGAAGTGTGGCTGTCCATTGACCAGACCTAGCACAGGTATCACCATCTGCTGGAGCTGCTTCTGGGCAGGGGAAAAAATATTTTCCCCTTCCATACCGGCATTTTAGCAGGTTGTGAGACATATGAACAAATGCCTTGGCAGGTCTCCAACACCCATTGACGCCTAGCATGGTTATTTCCCTATCTTCAGGAATGCTGTTTCATTCCAGGAAGAGCTCGAGCATGTCCTAGATGGGTTCATCAGTTGATGGTGATGGACCTGAGCATACCCAGACATGAGCTGCTTCTGTTTTAAGACAATTACCTATTTATTGTCTTTAATCACCAGTTTATGGCAGTGCTGTAGAGATTTCTATGAATGACTCTGAGAGACTACACATTTTATTCCCAGATTGACTTGCAAACTTTAGAAAGAGGTTGGTGATGTGGGGATTTGACCTAATACCTTGCTAGAGCTAGTAAGCAAAACAGAATAAGAAATATTTTTAAGAGCTAGATTTATTTTGCTTCTCTTGGAAGTATTTTGCCACTGAAATCTCTGCATCAGCCAATTGCTGCAGAAGTTTTTCATAATCCAAACCAGGCTTTTGTTAATACTTCACTAGTATCCTTTCAACCCACTAAATGCGTTCTAATTGATTTGGAGGGATTATACTGAAGGATAAAGTTAGTCTTTATTGCAGGAGGAGAACAATAGGTAATTTTTAATTTATTTTGTGTTTTGTTTTTTTTTTTAATAAAGCAGCAGTATTTAATGTGGCAGTGAGTGCTTTCAGTAGTGTTAGGTGTTCTGTAGAGGAGAAATAAAATACCTGTCAAAAATGTGCTGATTACGGCAGGTTGCCTAGAGCTGAAGTCATTGTAATAAAACCTCCCAGACCGGAATGGGTTGCCGTTCACGCTATTCACCTCTTGAGTTGTTTTTGCAGTGTGTAAACCCAAAGCCAACAGCTGTCAGGTCACAAACGGCTGAAGAGCCGTGTGGCGAGGCACCACTGAGCTGCGGGGCTCCTGTCCTTTGGAGGAGTTGTCAGCTGGGCCCTGGCAACAGTGGCTGGAGCCTGGAGGAGCTGAAAGAGTGGGATTAGAAGAGTTTACATCCTTTGACTTTGTACTGGATCGAAATCACTTTAGGTGCTTTTTGAGGATTTTGAAGTGTTGGTTCTTTTTTTGATTTGTTTTGGGGTTTTTTGAAGTCTCTGAAACTATACGCTGGGGTGCTTGCCCTCTAGTTTTGCAGCAACACAAGTACTGAGTTTGAAGTGGACATTAAGACAATCAAGCCTACTTACCATATCAGCAGAGTGCTCCTTCACAGGACACAGAGTATCACCTTCAAACCAGTATCAAATCAGTATCCCTTCTCCCTTCCTAACCTGACGCAGTTGCTTTGGGAAGATGCGTTTCTTGCATGACCAGCTCCATAGGTCCTTTTGTCAATATAGCTGGGTTTGTGAAAGTTGTGGGTTTTTTTTTCTTCTGATCAGTAAAACAAGGAATCTACCTGCAGCATATTGTAGCACATTTTTTCCCTAATTAGCATCCTAGTGTAATGTCTCTCCCTCCTTTCCCTCTCCCATCTCTAACACCCTAAAAAACTAAATTGACAAACTACTTTTTATGCTTTTAATATTTAATGGCTAAAATGATACAAATGTTAAAAAAGCCACTTGATAACTCAGGGAAAATGGGAAGATGTTGATGAACTGTGCCATACAAACTGCCATTTACTTTTGTGCAGAATATCTATTGAAAAATACTGGCGGGGGGGGAAGGCCTTAATTAAAATGTGCTCATGATAGCTAACATTGGGTATGAATTCAAATAGACCAAACCTTTAAAACTTATTTTTCAGGAAAAACTGGGCATTATGTCACATCATCCCTGTTGAAAGCTATGTCACTTGTTCTTTAGGGTTGTTTGTTTGTTTGTTCATTTTTAAAGTGTAGCATAAGATAGTAACAGATTTCAGAGCTTAGACCAAAATTTTTTGGACCAAACCAAAAATTTGGGACAAATGTTTTTGGACAAAACCAGTCCTTGTTACTGTTGTTTGGGTGCATTTGGATCCTCTTAATGCCTCTGTCCGCACCCAAGGAACGCACTGATCAGTGCAGCCCTGTCATCCACAGGGTTCCTAGGCCAGCAGATAATGAGAAAGACCTGCGCACTTACTGACACAAATAAGCTATGATAAACCAGATAGTTATTCTTATTTTCAGTATAATTCAATTTTCAGTAGTAGAAATGTTAGGAAAAAGAATAGAAAGAAGAGCTTAGAGGTAGTTATAGTCCTGCTAGTGCTCAACTGTCTTGACCCTTCAAGTACTGACAAAAAATTTCCTGTAGTCAAAACCAGCAAGATACATAACTTGAGAGCTGAGGGGTCTGAGACAGCCATACCTGAGCCATTTGCATCCTCCATACAGTTCATTGCTGCCATTGCTGCCTTTTCTCCTTTATCTAAGGAAATTGCTTGAGGTCAGCAATTTAGTTCCCCCAGCAGTTTTCTCCTGTACCTGACTTTTCACTTTGGCTGCTAAGTGTTGAGTTTCAGCGACCAAAACAACTTCGAAGATCTGGGAATACTGTGGAGTTTTTTTCTTAGTTCTTATTTTGGTGTATGTCATTTCTGTATTGAGAAGATGGGGAGAAATGAAAAGGTTTTTAGTGGATGAAGTAGGTAACATGCCATTAAGGAGTTCTTAGAGTAAAATAATTGCTTTAAAGACATCAGGCACAGAGGTTCTGCATTATCAGCTAATGCCCTAAAATTATGTTTACTTGCTGGGTTAGCACTTTGCTCGTAAATGGCTTGCTTTCTGTTAATGAGCTCATGTTCCTTCATGGGCAGTGAAGTATTCTGTCAGGCTTCAAAAATAAGCATCTTCAACATTTCTTGGGAAGATCATTGAAACCAGGTAAACAAGCAAAAACCCACAGATTCTGTAGTTGTCCCCATTCTTACACTATTCAAAGTGTGTAGAAAGTGAAAATAGACTGAGTTTCTAGTTTATATCCTACTAGAGGAGTGCAGTGCAAATAACTTTTGTTTCTGATTAATGTAGCTTAAATAGAGGATGAGCATATAATACCTGCAATCAAAAATTGCATAGGGTTTATACAGGCTTGGGTTTTGCATGTACTTCTGGGGTAAGAGTTATAATGTGACTTCTTAAATCCTCTGCTTTGTCAGAACATCAGTATTCCTGGGTAGAAGGGTTTACCTTTTATAAAAAATGTATTTACCATTGAATCCATGGAAGAATAACATTTAAGTTTAAGGAAGCCAAATTAACTCCACTTTACGCATACAGAGCGGTAGCCTAAGATAACATGTGAGGTAAGGATGCTTTCTCTTACTCTGAGCTGCTAATGCTTGTCCTAGTCATTTAGGAAACGATGTTAATATAGCAGGTTCAGAGTTGCATGAAGGCTTAGATTTGATGTGGCCTGCTGTGTGTTATCCAGCCTGAAAGATTTCTGCTTCTGGTCCATAACTGCATCTGTAAATACAGCTGCTCGTGTGCATCTCAAAATTAGAAAGTCCCAAATATTGAATAGGATCTTACAGTGGTGAAAACTGATCTCATTACCCTACTGCATTTTTTGCAATTAAAGCAAGACTTCAAGTTAAAATCCTAGACAGTGTTGTTATGAGGAGAGATGGGAAAGTTTGTGGGGAGATCTTCTACCCCCCCCAGCACCTGCCTTAAACGTGTGTTGATACGAGATAGGCGTTCACTTAAATTCGTCAACCAATTCACTTTTGTATCCAATAAAAACTGAAAGATTTGCAGTGAAATTATTTATGCTTAATTAAAAAAAAAAGACAAGAAAAAACCCAAAACTAAACAAAACAATTCCCCCACCCCCAGAAAAACACCTGTTTTCCTGTGGAAAGCCGGCTGCCTAGTAGGCATTTATAATGGACTAAGACCACTGGAGGAAATCAGTATTGCATAAATCTGATGTGCATTTCTGATTGAAATAATTATTTAAATATTGTGCATAAATTAAAAGTTAAATTATGCATAATTTATGCATAATTTAATCCTTTTGTAAATGATGTTCTCACAGCTAGTGATTAAAGAACATTGTGTAGTCCCTTGCTTTTGAACAATTAAACCTTCCATGGCTGCGTCTATAGATAGAGAGATATTCCTTAAGCTCAGTAAGGGGACAGGAGCGCGCGCTAGCACTTGGCTATGATCCGCTCCCTTTTTCTGATTACTTAAGAGGGCTGTTCAGGACAGAGCATCAGCTTATATGAATACTATCAACTAGCTTAACAAGTCAGATTATTTAATTAGCCCTATTAAGACGCTTCTATTTTTATAACTTATTTATGAGTGCTCTTGCTAAGCTTAGAAGGTCCACCTTCAGATTTCAAAAAGTCTTTTTGGCTCATGTAGTTGTTGGTAGTCTTGAAGGGTTTTATACTGTGACTCTGCAACATTTTCATCCTAAGAAAACACAAAGGGGCTCTGAAAAGCTGTTGAAGTCAGGTAATACGCTTCTGCAATCCTGGCCTGCAGGTTTCAGGTGTAGGGCATTTATGATCTGTATGCACAATGGACATGTGCTCAGTTTCCAAAATGTAATCCAGAAGATGGTTATTTCTTCTAACGCCCGCTTTGTTCAAGTGTTTTGTTTTCCCCCTAGGGCAGGAACATTCCCCAGCCATCACTTAAAGACTACCATAAAATGGGTCATCTTGCTTAATGTCCAGTGGCTGGTAAAATGCAGGTGATGCTTGTTTTGAGCTAGATGCTCCGTCACCGTTTTAGTGAGATCCACATACTTTGTGTGTTTTCTAATCTAGATTTAGAGGAGCAGGAAAAGATTTGATGAAATAACTATTTAAATTAAATCAAACATGCGTGTTTCCCAAAAGAAAAAACTTTTAAAGCAATTGTGTCCAGAATCTGATACCTGTGTCATGGTTGTACCTTCAGAGTGTTTGAAAGGGCTCTAATTTCATCACAAGAGTGGGACTCCTACTCTGTCACCCCCCATATTTAATTCATCTGCAAAGAAAAAAGAAAAGTGCAAAATTTTCATGTCTGAATTCAGTCACTGGGCTTTTCCTTTCTGGTTAAACCACTCTGGGCTAGTTTGGAAGAAGAAATTCCCCGGTTATGGAGTAACATTATGCTTCGTAAAAAAACTTCACTGTTGGTAAGTGCTGGCTTGTGGCTTGAAGCTTTTGTTGTTGTTCTGGTATCAGTAAAGAAACAGTTAATTAAGGTGATGCTGAAACAATATATGGACTTGGAAGCAAGGTTAAGGTGTTTTGAAAGCAGAGGGTATCCATGCAAATTGTGGCTCCATCCAAAACTATCCCAAACAAATGTGGTTTGGATAAATCCAGGCAGATGGCATCTGCCAGCTCATGTTTGAAAATCTTATCCAACTTTAGCTGCAGGTGAATATGCAAAATGGCATCCTCTTACTTAGCAGAGAAGTCTATATACGTGCTTTAGTGCATTATATCATCAGTAAATTATTTTAATAGCAAATAAGGCTTTATTACTTTTGCTCTTGCTTTATTGCATTTGCTGCTCTACATTCAATATGTACAGCATTGGCATAATATAGCTTGCATGCTAGCTAGTCCATTAGCAGAAGAAATGGTAACTGTGTTCCAAGACCATGGTACTTTGATTTTGGTACTGTTAAAGCCAGGAGAAAAAAAAAAACAAAACAACCAAAACCCAAACCCAACAGTTGTTGCATTTCAGGCTGTTTTACAAAGCTAGGAAATAATAGCTTATAAATGAAGCAAATTTAGTTCTGGAAGGTACTGAGATGAGACAAAATTCATGTGATTTCCAAAGTACCAGCGTTTTTTTTGAGTCAGCTTTCAGGTTAAAACAGACCTGTGAGCAATTCAGGATAGCAATATAAATAAAAAAAGGGGGGGACAGTACTAAAGAATGTAAAAGATACTTGGCATAGTATTTTAATATCGAGGATGCTATTAGATTAACTCTGCACATAGGTTTAGGAAACACTGAAAAAAAATTCAACCCCATGTTCCACACTTAAATATTGAACAGTACACTGAAATAACATGGAATTAGAAAATTATCTGACATAAATTTAATGTGGATTAATGTTATTTTGATAAGTGTGTTGAGTAAACTGCTCAATGTAGTAATCCGATTTGCCTACATCTATAACTGTCTAATAGAATGGATTTATGCATGGTGCTAGAGAGCATTGCATGCTATAACTGCAGTGCTGTGATTAGTAGAAGAGTCTTGAAGAGACAGGCATGACATGTAGCAGAATAGAAATTCATATAAGTATCCAATGAAAAAAATGCAGAGTTTAGTTCGAAATCAGTCTTTCACTTGCTGAATTAATCTTAATATTATGGATGTTGCATAAAAGTTGCTGTAGAACCTAAGGAAGATCTTGTATGCATGAATGTGCCGTTTTTTCCATTGACATCAACTGCAGTAGGAGGACACCAGCTCTCCCCGCAAACCTGGCCTGGCTCTCTGCAGAGGACAGAATCACTTGTCCAGGTTTTCACTCTTTCTGGTGGGGTGAACCAGGAACAACTGGGTCAACTTGTTGAAGTTGCTTTGGATTTGCATACTACTGACTCACAGTACATAAATTTCACATGAAAAGTCCTCATACTTGAGATTCACATCCAATTATCTCCTTGTCAAATGGCAACTTTTTTTATAGCCCATATGAATTTTGTATGGCATCACCCGAGATGGGCAGTAGATGGTATGTACCATTACCAGGCTACCTCTGGTTGAGGTGCCTCAGAGGAGGCATGGGAGAGTACTCAATGAGTGTTATTTTCCCATTTTCACAACACAAATTTGGAGTCAACTAGGAGAGAGGTTTTCATGTAAATAGCTTGAAAATCCAGCAAAACCTATTTAATTTTGTTATCAGGGAGCTGATAGCAACGAAGTAGTAATCTATTGCCAGTGACCCAGCCATTAAATGTATCTCTGATATAAAAGGTCCCTATATCCTAGCTTAGATGAAAAAACAGGTCTGTTTCCTCCATCTGTGTTGTTTTCCTTTCCCACTTACTGCTCAGGAAGACTTTTGCACAAGAACATAATGAGGCTCCATGTCCTTAGTTGTGGCTTTCTCGCTGTTGCCTAGATCTGTAGCTGATGGGAAAATAGAGCAAAATAGTCTTTAGTGCATTACACTGAGCTGAGCACATAGTTGTGTAGCATTACATGCACCTTTCTGTTACTTTTGGCACTGTGGATCCGATCAATGCTCCACATGCAGGAGGAGACGTGACTTCTGTAAAGTTAGTAGGGAAGCACAGTGCTGCTGTGCTGGGACTCCTCTACTGCTCAGGAACTGCAGGAGGCATTTTTGAAGGTGTGGTTGAGGAGACAGTACCATGGCACAGGGGGTTTGGAGAGGAACTTCCCTGGGCACATCTGGAAAATGAGGGTGAAAACTGGTGTTACTGGAAGTTTTGGGTCTGCACAGTTAGATGGATCCCTGGCAGGAGAACTGTTTGCAGGCTGACTGCTGAAACCATCAGTCTCGATGTCTGCCACTGTTTTTTCTTGTCATCTTCCATCCTTTACCACTCTCAGGGAAACAGACAGGCCAAGCACAGCTAAAATTCTCTTAACACTGGATTGCATTTGGTACACGTTCCTTCTTGTCTGAGATATTGTCCAAAATATTAAGTATTTTTCTTTTTTATTTGCTGTTTCTATTGAAAAAACCCTGTATCTCAGAGGGTTGTAACTCCATGCTTTCCCTCCCTTTCATTGTTCACACAATTCAAAGTTGTGAAAACTTGTTTTCCAAGTAATTATTAATAAAGAAACCCTGCAAGCGTAATACTGTCAAGTTGAACAAAGCAAAAGGTGAAGCTCATGACCTGAAAAATAGCTTCTGAGTGGGTTTCCTATCAGTGCATTGCAGTGGTGCAGCATTATTTTCAACTAATTTTTCAACTTTATTCATCAATAAGACCAGTATTTTTCATAGTTAAGTTACATATGAAAAAGTGGGTATTTTATTTTTTTTTCCTTTTTAAGTTTTTAAAAGCTTGATACATGTAGCGTTGGATCAAGGCACACGCAAGACTAGCCAAAGGGCGTACAGAGCACTTTGGTTTTTAATTGAAGGAACAAATGATTATGGCAACAAAGAGTGGCTTGGGGTTTAAACATGAAATAGCTCATAGTTCAGTAAGAAGGCAGAAAGAAACATGTTACCTTACAGATTTATCACGGAATTTCTGGAAAACTGTGACAGTAATGGGCAGTATTCCTGACTGTAATGGCAGTATACTGAACACACACCTGTATAGTGCTTGAGTATACACTTTGCAATAGCTGTATTCCCCAATGGTCTGCTCACCTTCGTGACTAAATTTTTTGAGACCTTGCTTATATTGTCTGGGTTTTTTTGTCCTGCTCTTTTTTCCTTATGAAACTGCGTTTTCAGCCTTTTTTCTGTTCAAAGCAGTTTCTAAGTGTTGTCTCTGTCCTCCTGCCCTTGCCTCCCAAATACCTGTGACTGTTTTTCTCTGTAGTAAGCAGACCACTGGCTTTAATAACCAGAAATCTAACCCTAAACTGTACCTACCCGCTTGGTTTGTAGAGCCTAGTGCATTTTTTAAAATTCCTTGTTAAGAATTTGGTTATGCTTTTTTTTCTGGGGATCAATTATTTTTTTTTCACACATCAAAAGCTTCAGTCTCACACGTGTCATTGATTTGATTATTTTCTTTTAAATTGGATTTCACAATTGTTGAATGGATATATCCAGACAGCTGATATTGCCCATTACTACAAACATTTTTGTTTATTGAGTATTGTTGTGGTTTACAGATTTAATAGACCCAACATTGAAAGTTCTGTGAGTTTTTGCAACCACTTCTTGATCTTCCTGATTTGCCAGGTTCAACATTGTTTTATTGATACCAAAGTGAAAAATGGCCTGTGCTTACACTTACAAGGATCTCAGATGAATGTTCTGACTGCTCAACACGGCAAGAAAATTCACTTTCACAGTCAACAAGTCATCTTACTCAGTAGAACACAAAAGTTAAATGGTCTGTAACTTCAATATTAGCAAGGAAAATACAGTACAAATTACTAAAAAATACTAAAATATAGAATTGTGGTCAGGTATCCCCACTACATTAATCGCAGCAGTAGCCTGAAATTTGAAACTTTTAATAAAAAGTTCTTAAATATAAATTATATGGCAAATGTATAGTACATTGCTTTGTCAGTCTTTTAATCCAGTGTTTTGCAGTAGAACAGCAACTGTTAAGTCAGTCTTTTCTCGTTTTCTTTAAAAAACAAAACAAAAGCAAAAAACCCAACAAAACCCAAACCAGTCTTTTGTGTCCTTCAGTATCATGAGTGCGAATGATCTGAATCTGGAATACCACTGTCTCTGTAGCTCCTGTTACTACTGCTTTCACTGTGGCTGTTCTTGTACAGATTCATGCCATTAGGTGGGAAAATGGTGTGTATTACAAATTCCTCCTTGGACACTTGGTCGTTGGTTATTGGTATCATCTGGAAAGAAGTCTCCCTGATTTCTAGGATGGAGTTATCCTTCTTGGTTCCCGCTTCAGCATAGTCGTCTTTTCTCCGGCGTCCCTTGCTATAGGCGCAGTTCCGGGAGAACAGAGACCCGTTTCTGTGGACGTACCAGCAGACCAGGGCCAGCAGCGCTATGGCCACCAGCGCCACTGCACCGCCGATGATGGCAGCCAAAGGCAAGCTGGAGTTTTTGTAAGGTTCCTTCTCCTGCTCCCGATTGAGGGTTGTGGTAGGGTTGTACATCTTAAGAGGTGCTGTCTCGGTCTCAATGCATTCAGGCGTTTCGTCGGAGAGATAGATGTTGCTGGTTTCCATGGGAACCATGCATACACGGTATGGTGATTCTGGTTCAAGAGCTGTGAGCAAATAGTCATTTCTGTCGCCTGTAACTATTGTTTCAGTTATAGATCCAAAGGCAGGACTGTGACCCATCTTGAGCCAGCTCAGTCTTAAAGCAGTCATTGGTAGTGCAACTTTCCAGGAGATGTGAATAGTCTCCGTGCTTACGGATTTCACAAATATCGTAATGATTTTGCGTACTGGGCTTGCTGTGGTTCTGTAGTTTTTATTTAGGTTGGGAGTCTTGATGTCCGGTTGTTTGGTCACAGAAACCGGCCAGTGTCCCTGGGCCGGGTATAACGTGTTTGGTACCGCAGTAGTGATTTGGATGGTGCTTATCATGCCATCGTCCTTACAATCAAATAGTTCTGCGTTGAGGTCTTTGATAGCCATTCCACGTACTTTTTCTGGTGCCTGACACATCAGTCCACGTACGTTAACTTTTAAAGGCAATGACTGTAACCAGTCGCGTACCCATTTCATTTTGCACCCACAGTGCCAAGGGTTGTTACGAAGAAAAAGTTGAGTTATGTTGTCCAGGTCATCAAAGACACCCTGAGGTAAATTGCTAAGATTGTTATTGGACATATCTAGTCGATACAGCTGTCTTAAGTAAGAGAAAGCATTGGGTGGCACACGGTTGATGTGGTTTTCTTGAAGATAAAGCTTTCTTAGGTTTGTTCCCGGCAAGTTTACTGGTGCAGCTGTGAGTGAATTGCGGACCAATGACAGTTCTGTAAGATTGACTAGATTCATGAAGACTTTGTCTCCTAATCCATGATTATTTAGAAGATTTCCATCTAAAACAAGGCGTTTTAGATTTGTAAGGTCTTGAAGGGACAGTTCTGAAATCGTGGAAATACGATTATCATCCAAGCGTAGCTCTTCTATCGTTTTAGGCAAACCCCAGGGAATGGTGCTAAGGTGATTTCGAGAGAGAAAAAGAAGTCTGAGATAGATGTTGTCCCGGAAAGCTCCATCCTCAATGCTAACAGCGGAAACGGAATTATCATCCAAATGCAGCTCTTCCAGATAGGGAATTTGTGAAAGTGAATCATAAGTAATGGTCCTTATATTATTCTCCTGCAAATGTAGTTCCTTAACGTACTTAGGGAGGTTAGTGGGGAATTCATCTAGGCTGTTGTGATATAAATATATTCTTTCCACCCTAAGCAAGTTCTTCAGTTCTGAAGGAATCCCAGCATTATTTATTTGATTGTTCTGAAGGAAGAGGGTAGTAGCATCCTCTGGGATTCCTGTAGGAATAGATGTCAAATGGCGATCATTACAATATATGAAACCCACATCACAGCGACATACTGCAGGGCAGGGTTTGGCACTAACAGAATAAGGTGCCATGTCAAGTAACAGCCCTATTTTAGTCCAAACTAGGAAGATGCTCCAGGTTACACTAATCATGGTCAGGAATGATGAGATTTGTATACAGTTGTGATCTTCAACAATCTAAAAAAACCAAACAAACAAAATTATCCAGATCATCAGTGAAAAAACTGCAATGAAAATTCAACTTCAGCATTACAGAAGACATCTGAAACACGCATATTAAACTAAAATTCAAGTTCATAGAAACATTTTACTTTCTTTTCCTTACATCGGTATTTTACTACTTCTTATACTAATTTAATTAACTTAATAGGTTATTCTGCATAGTAATTGAAAATAATATAATCAAGTATGTCTGATTTGTGAATTGTTTTGCTTAAGCAAGAAGGTTCTTTCTAAGGATTCCTTCACATTTCATGCGTAGAGACAATCTTTGTTCGCAGATACCAAGTAAGTACAGAGCTGAAGTCACACCAGAGTTCAAGTAAATCACTCTCTATCTGAAAGATAATAAGTAATTCCTAAGTCAGCTAACTAGTCCAGGAGCCCTTAAGTGAACTTTAAAACCCTTACCAAACCTACAAGTTTAGTGGTAGCTATTTTGGAGGTTCAAAAAAGTCCTAATGGCAGAGCATAAAATGCAGACAAAAGAGCAAGGGTCAGCTAAAGACTTTTTTCCGATGTTTTCTGAGTGCTCAATATCATGTTGCGTATCTTACAAATACTGCAGCCTACTTTTCCTGGGTTTTTGAGCTGTAAGGTTTAGAAAGGTGAATGTTACAATTGGTAGGTAGCTAACAACCTGATGGAGCTGGTAGAGCTATGGTTTTCTAGTTGACTGGATGGAATATTCTATTACATGCTTAATTTCATGTTTAAATATTTGTCATTCTCAAAAGTCGTCTTACTAAGCAGTACACTAATAAGAGACTATTTGGCAGGTTTAACCACATTTTCCCATCTTATTAGTTCAAACTGTGCAGTGTAGGATAATATAAATTAACTCTTGACTGAAATTGCACTTTGCATTGGTAGTGTGTTTGTACATTGAGCTCAGGTAATTAGCATTTTTATAGCTTTTAAGACAACATAATTCAATTACCATTGTAATTAGGGTTGTGAGAACTTCTGCAAGATGACCTATGCATTAAGCAATGTCATGACCTTTTCTCTTGTGGGTTCATATATTAATTGAACTTTATTCTCTGAGGCATGAAAAGGAAAATAAATTAATATTGATCCTACCGTATTTAAAGGTATGAGTAAATTTTGTGCTTGAGGATATCCAGTAAAAGAATGTCTTTCTTGCGAGTCACTCTTATGGTTTACTCCACGGAGCTGTGTTTTTCTCAGCGGTGTTTACTCAGATGGTCCTTCTTGGTCGTGTGTGTTTCCTGGCCCCTGGCATGATACTCAATGAGCATTCCAACCAAGATTTATCATGGTACATAAGCACAGCAGGATGGGGTGTAGAAAAGCTTCAGTTTCCCTCTATTTTTGTCCTCGTGTAAAGTCTGTGAATGAAGAGCCTCTTTTGTTTGGTTTAATGCCTTTAGCAGGAATTACTTTCTTTGTAACTCTTACAAACTCTTCTGTGCAGTGTAGTAGTTGGAGGTGGTAACTTCAGCGCCGCGTGATGGAAACTATTCATTATGCTGAGGCTTGAAGGATGGTAGCCTCTTCAGGAGGTCAGGAACGGGGCTGCTTTTTCCTGTCCAC
Source organism: Haliaeetus leucocephalus (assembly GCF_000737465.1). Classification (NCBI taxonomy): domain Eukaryota; kingdom Metazoa; phylum Chordata; class Aves; order Accipitriformes; family Accipitridae; genus Haliaeetus; species Haliaeetus leucocephalus. The sequence goes on along the minus strand of NW_010972886.1, from coordinate 12,001,324 downwards.
AATTATCCAAGTATAAACTTTGTACAGTAGCTACATCCTGATACATCCACGCCTCTTTGAGAGAACCATTTTCTGACTCTCACTTTTTAACACTTCTTCCAAGTTTGTAATGCAGGAAAGAATTCCTCCTGTGCTGCAAGGATGCAAGTTACTCTACCGTAGAAATGTTAGGCAATTCAGATGGTTTTCTTCATTAAAAAAACAAAACAAAAAAACCCCACAAAAATATGATTTCCTTCGCAGAAAACTCCCCTTTTAAAGCTTTCCTTGAACTCTTAATTTCCTGCAAAAGTAAAAACAAACAAAATATTTGCAATTAATAACAACTGGTGGATGCTAGAATTGTGTTCCATCTCCTATATATATCATGCTATGCTTATTGTATACATGACTAGCACATCTTGTTTTCCCAATATATTGGTATTTCAGCAAAATACAGAGCTCTTTAAACAGCAAAACATTTTCTTAGTCTCATGTTTACCGCATTTTTGCTGGAACTATATTTTCCTTCCTTTCAGTAGAAAATAAATTCATCCTGAATTGACAGACAGTAACAAAATATTCATAAATTATGTTTTCCACCTGATTACAAATGTCAGTCCTGCTTCCTTGGAGGAAGCAAAAATGGTTGCTTGCTTTGTGTTCTTGGTAAACTGAGGTAGATGGTGATCCTCTCCTTAGTTTTAAACGTAAAGGGAGTTAATTACCATTCAGTAGTTACTACATGAAAGGGGAAACGGTTTTGCTAAAATACTGTAGTAATATTTCACATCTGCGACACGCTGATTCTGAATTGGGGACTAGCTAGGCATCTGTTATCAACTCTTTGACAACAGAGATTCATATGTGAGTTTTGTCCATGAAATGTGCTTGATTTGCAGTCTGAACTTTTAAGCTATTATATTTGTCACTTTGCACAGTGGAATTGGTGTTGATTAGCATTTTATCTGATTTTTCTAATTTAAAAAAAAAAAGAAGGGTCAGTCTTGGTTGTTTGTATTTCTTGAACTCCAATTATTTGGTTATTTTTGAATGGTATTTTTAACTTGGGCTACTTTGTATCACTATTGCACTATTGCAGAAAGTATCCACTCAGATACCAAGTCTGTGTTCCCCCAGAGCATGTAGGTAGTACCTGCCTGAAATACAAATGGTTAAATCTGAAATTACAAAAATACTTAACGTTTACTTGCTTCTCCCTTTCATTACTGCATGTTCTCCAGAGAACTGAGCACAATCCTCAGAACTGAAACGCTCGGAAGAAACGGCATGCTGAGTAATGCTTGCTTAGCTGCCTTCCTGTGTGCTTAACTAGAGTAGCTTCTGGTCCTTCATGAAATATTAGACCTGAACAGAAACGGTCTGTTTTAAAACTCTGTCTTTTTCTATTTGAGTCAGGTCCATCATGAAGTAGATCAGGAATACTCCTAAAGCAACAGGAAATTTACACTGATCCAAAATTATTGACATAGAAACAAATTATGCTGCTCTTTTCATTAAAAAAAAAAAAAAAAAAAAAAGCCCCCCACTTTAGAGATGGTGTGACTGTCTAGTGAGGGAATGGTAAAGCCTTTTCTCTCTGCTGCTTTCATGTTCATCTAAGCTTTGGTTTTGCACCTTGTTTTCAGCAGCTGTGTAATGAAAACAGTAACTTAAAATGAGAGACTCTCACTGTGGCATAAATAAGTATTTTAACATATGCTTTATTTAAGGACAAAACTCAGCCTGCCTGGTCACATTTTAGAATATAAGGGAATGCATATTTTTTGGTAACCTAAGTAATTTGGGTAAATTATGCAATCCTTATAAAATGGAACAAAAAGACTCCATGTTCTTGCAGTGTCCAGTTTTCTTGGTCTGTTTTACTGAAGTGTTTGGGGAAAGAAGTCCAGGCTCTATTCCTGAAACTTTGAAATAAACAGTTGCTTAACAGCTGTAGAAAACATGGTACCTTTAGGAACCAACGTAAAGTTGTGATAGAGGGTATTTTCTGGAAGTATATAGTGAAGTAGGAATATGAATTTCTTAAATAGGTCTCTGAAGGCTACAATAACTTTTAAGTACTTCTGAAGAAAATTTATGGTTTTGTTTTTTTTTTTTAAACTTTTAGAGCTGTAAAAAACACCTATTAAGCAAAACAGAGGTTCTAGTATGCATACATTACATATATACATACACACACGAGAAAGTGAATTCATTTATTTTACCTTTCTAGCATATAAACTGTTTCCTCTTTGCTCCATTTGATAGTCATCCCTTCATTTATTGCCGCTATTATAATAGCAGTAATGTGTGGGATTAAAATGAAAGCAGTAAAGGTCATTAAGTTCTTGGAATTTTTTTTATCCCTTCTCTCAAAATTACATGAAAATGAGAGACAAAAATAAAAGCTGGTCTCTTTGGAGAAGACGACACTGTTTCAAAAATGTGGATTAAGACTATACCCCCCACTCCCTTTTCTAAACTTAGAATAGTTTTCTTCAGGTTTTGATTGTTTGATACCTTGCACTTCCCTTTTATATCTCAAGCCATAGCTGAAAACAATGTTTTTGCATATCAAAGGCTCCAGTGATCTGTCTACAGAGAAGAAGGGAATCCTGCTGCCATGCTCCAACTTTCCCCTTCTTGAGCTGTCTCTAAATATTCCCTGACATCAAGTCATTATAGCTGATCCGCCAGGATGAAAAGAAAAGTGACCCCCACTGGTACAGACACTGTGTCCAGGTTTCTGCAACATCAAATTGGGAGGCTTCATGGATACATGGTTTTGAAAGAAGCCATTACTTTTGAACAGAGCAGATTTTAGAAAGTGTGCTAAAATTAATATTTAAATGCAAAAATGACTTTTTTTGGTAACAAAAGTAATGTTGGAACAACTGAACAGCAGCTTCTTTGCTTATCTTTATTCCAAGTTGAATGTTTTCATGAACTTTGCTGAACTGCATGGTTAAATTACTTTTCCTGGGACATTGTGTAAGCAAGTGTATTACTAAAGATAGCGGTAATATGTAAGCCTTGTGTGTGTACTTATCGCTGTGGTACAGCTAAGCAGGGGGACATCTTATTTTAAGAAGTTCAAAGTAATTTGCACTCTACAAGAAAAATGTACTGAAGAACATAATTGTATTTACTATAAAGTATGGAGTCCAGCTGTACTCCCTGTCCTGTAGGCAGGCAACGGCCAAAAAAAATTAAAAAAAAAAAATAGTTTTGTTATATTTGAAAAGTTGAGTTTTTCAAAAAATGGTGCCAAAGAGATCTTTTCTTTCCAAGCTGTGATAAAACATGAACAAAATCAAGACCTGCTTCATTTGAGGTCACACAGTGCTTATTTGAATTTCTAATCTACCTCTGTGTTCTCTGGCAGGAACTCTGGTAGTTCAGTAGCTTCTTTCTAACCATAAAAGTAACAGGGGGAAGGGAAACAGCTCAGTATTTTTAGGTTATAAATGAGAAGAGTGTCATTTAAAGTTAACATTAGAATATATGTATTTGATATGTCTAAAATTTTGCTTAATTGGTGTACTTACATTCCAGAATTACCTCTGTATTTGTTTATAATCTGAAATGTATCAGAAACATAAAATATGCTTCTCATGTTTTAAAAAGACTTCTGAAGTCTATCTACTGCATATATTGCCAGTTTAGTTTACAAAGGTCATGCTGCCTCTTAAATAGTTTCACCAACTTTAAAAAAAAAAAAAAAAAAAAAAGTTCCACAGTGCTAATCTACACTTAAAGCAATGCCCATACTTTGTTTTCTTTAAGTGTATTACTCAGGGTTAGTTGACAGTGACAGCAAAATGCTTTCTAAGCACCCTGTCTAGGAGCAGCAATTTCCACGATCATCATATTTCAGGAAGGTGCCCCAGTCTTTTGTTTGGTGCTAGGCAAGCAGAAGGTCCTCTAGCTGTCTTTCCAAGGGGTAAAGAATGCAAAGGAGCATGTTAAACTGAGAGTCAGGTTGTATCTCTATGTTGGTGAAATTTGGGTTTTTTTTTTTTTGTTTGGAAAATTTTTTTTTTTTTTTGAAAAATTTTTCCCCCCCCCCCCCCGTGTAGTAGTTCAATATAATATCACTTTTGTCTTGCTAGTTCTAACTCAAGTGTCTTAACCTGCAATTTTTCATGTGATCTTCCCTTAAATGCAAGTGAATCTGACTTTAGACCTGGATTCTGAGTAAAAGCTTGTCTCCATGCCTAAGATGAACCAAACCAGCATTTGCTGTAGAGGATGGAAATGAACCAAGAGTTGTTCACTTCTGAAGTTTACTTTTAAAACCTTTCCTGGTTTTGAAGATGCTAGGTTGAAAAGATCCAGACTATTACGCTATTCCTACTTACTCTCTTGTTTTGACTACTCTGCTTCTGCAAAGGTTGCACGTTAAAAAAGCACTTTGAGGGGGAGTGTTTTGCAATGGCTTTTTGTTTGGTGTTTTAGCGCTCTTTGAGTTTTGCCAATTATGGCTTCTAGGTTTTCTTTTGAGAGCTGCTGCTGAGGTAACCTGCTTGTGCTTAAAATAAAAGAATAGGGAACAAATGCTGCCATTGTTTCGAGGTAAAATCTGGGTTTTTTTCCCCTCTTGACAAATTTAGGTGGAATTATACCTGATAGGAAGTTCCTGGCACAAAACATAAGGCATGTAAAAATACGACTTAAACACTGGATAAAGCTTCAGTAGTTTTGTTTCTTTGCCTTTTAAAACAGTTGGTTGCTCACTTCCCGATTACTAAATTTGCTCCTCAAAAACTAAGACTTCAAAAACCGTGCAGCTGTAAGATTGCTTGAATTCTTGCAGCTCGTGGAAGGAAGAACAGAGTTTGTGATGATACAATATATTTAATGAACACTTTTCAAGATGCCTGACCCGAGTGATATTTGGTCACTTATTAAAAATAAATGTAAGCAATCACATACTAATTCTTCTGTGCATTCCTGTGCTTTGAAGTGATTAAGGAAAAAACTGCAGAAATAACTAGCCATTAGCATCCATGCTTGCTGCTAGAAGGAGACAAAGATGGCCATCTACCAACTGAAGCCACTTCAAATAATTGCAATGCAAACTCCAGCAATTGCTTTGATTAGTCACCACTGTGTTACATAATATCCTTCGACTTTTAGCTATTGGTTGCAAAGGAAAAATGAAAGAAGAAGAAAAAAAAACCAACCAAGAAACGCATCTTTATTTTGTTCTTGCTGTAAAATGTATACACTTTATTTCTGGAGATGAAAGCTTGCCGTGAGTTTACCAGAGAGTTTTTTGCCCACTGGGGGGTGGTACACACTGCAAAAACTGTGCTTTTAAGAGCCACAAGTCAGATGTTTTTTGCTGCTGTCCAGTTTTCTCTGCTTTAATTACAACAAAGTCTCCTGTTGAGAAAAACAGAGGCAGCCTCCAAAGGAGGGAATTTAAAAAAAAAAAAAAAAAAAAATCACTTTCAGAGAGTTTACAGATTCTTATTTCCCATGCTTAATTGTATTAACTACGGTATTTATCTGGTCATTCTCCAGTTAAAATAAAATGGCATGAATGTAAAAAAAAAAAAGAAAATTAGCATTTTACATATATGCTAAGGGTTGTCACTGTTCCTGGTGTATAGGAGGAACAGAGAAGGCAGGAAAAAATACAGCTTTTAGAAGTGATTAAATGTGGGTGGAAAAACAGAAAACCTTGATAGCAATATGAATAGAAGGATTAGAATAGCCTCAGTATATTTTAAGATAATTGGCTTTCTATAAACCCAGGTATACCTTTTGTTTATGAAATATTTTAAAACCTATCTTAAACAAGGCTGTATTGTATGGTTTTGGAATAAATTAAAGGAAACTTGAGGGTGGGGTTTCTTTTTTTTGAGGAGGGGAGGGAAGGGCACTGAAATGTCTTAAGTATGACCTAATGCGTGGCATATATATTGACAAGGAAAAACACATACTGATCTTTCTGTTTTATAGCAAATAATTCTTTTCTTTGTACACTTGAATTGACAAATGCATTTTTCACTCTAATTCAGAGAAATGTTCATTAAGACACCATATCCCCAGGCAATAGATGGCGAGCATAATTGATGCTTATTATCTTTTTGGGCGGTATATTTTAGGCAAGGAAACTGGGGTCAGGATAATGAATTGTTTTTTTAAAGTCTGAACATTTTCAGCCTCTTCTTTCTATACTTTTTCTCTGCATAGAGGATTTACATGGAAATGCAAAATGTAAATCTTCTTTTTCTAAGTGGCAATAAGAAAATGCATTCAGCTGCTCTGCTCTTTTGCAGGAATACGATTTAATTGTAAAGTAATTCTGCATTATGGTGTGAAGCTGGTGCCCAAAACACTCTACTGTAGTTTGTTAACTGACCAGCATTGATCCCTTGAAGAAGGGAAGAGACCTGCCTTCACTCCAAATTAGTAACCTATGGCTAACAGCACTCCACGAATTAGTTAATTACATGCACTCATCCTTGTGCTTGCAACACTCCTTTGCAACTTTGACTGGATGCACCAGGGTTGCGCTCAAACCCCTTTGCAGTCAGTGAGATTAAAATTTAGGCTACCTCAAAGGGAAGGACTGAGCCAGAAAGGCAACTGTCTGTGCAAAAGCCGAGCTTTTATTTGCCAAGGGCCTGATCTTGAAAACTAAGCAGGAACCGCCCCCCACCCCCCCAAAAAACCCAACCAAAACCCAAACCAAAAAAAACCCCAATCCAAATCGGAAAGCCCGTGCCTAGATGCAGTAAGCTGTGGCAGATGCTGGGGAGCAGGACTGCTGCGTTGAGCGGTGGTGTGCTGGGAAATGCAGGGACACCCGGGCTTCGCCTTACCAACTAAGTTGCAGATCCTAATTGTGTTGGAGGAAATCGGTAAAACAAAAGACTCTGGCACATCTAGCAGTCGTGAAACGGTTTTCGGGGCGAGAATAATGTAGAGATGAGGAGTGCAAAGGAATAAGTGGACAAAATAGTTATTTGCGAGCCATTTATAAATGCATTTGCTGCACTTGTACGAGAGCAGACAATTACTTAATAAACTGAAAACAGGAGAAAAGTTCATTAAAACTAGGCAAGGACCTTTCGAGTGCTAGGAGGATTATCGGCCAGCTCTTCTTCCCAAAGAAAGTGGGGCGTTTTTGAGAAAATTGGGGCCTGTTGCATTCTTTCTTAACGTATGTGCAACCATTTTGTTCCCCATCTCCTCGTCCGCAGACTTTGTGCGTGAGGAGCAGCAGCACTGGGGAGGGTGCACAAACCCTCTCGCTTTTTTTTTTTTTTTTTTAAAATATATGCAGCAAGGGGGCCGGGGGGGGGAGTTTTCAAACCTGGGGAGACAGGCAGGGTACGGGCAGGAAGATTTCCCCCTCCCCGCCCAAACGCGGGGCTGGGATCCCAGCACACGCGGGGCGTGGGGAGCCGGCCCGCCGGCGTTGCTATGCGGGTCCCTCCGGGTTTCCCTCCGCCCCCGCGGAAGGCGGTTTTGCGCTCTTACTCCCGGGGCCGGTGCAAGGCTGGTACCACACTGCCAGTCTGGGGAGCAGCCGGCTTGCGCCCCAAGTCGACGGCGGGTGGGTGGGCAAAGGCCGGCTGCGGC
>NW_010972886.1:11993318-11993733 GCF_000737465.1 Haliaeetus leucocephalus | reverse complement strand
GTGGGGGGGGGGTGGACACAGGCGGCCGGCGCCTGCCGCTCTGCCCGCGGGGGTGGCCGCCGCGCTCCTGTGCGCCCTGCCGCGCAGCCAGCGGGGCTCTACCCGCCGCAGCGCCGCGCCCGCACCCCGGGACTAAGGGGGCGGGGGGAGGTACGTATGCGCTCTCGAACTTCCCGCCGCATCCTCCTTCTCTAGCTCCGCATTCTCCCCCCGCCCTGGCCCGCGCAACTCCCGCGGAGAAAGCGCTCATCCCTCGCTTACCTGTGCGGCGCAGAAAGGAGCGATCCCGGCTACAGGGCGGCCGCCGCGGTAATTCCACTCATGGCTGGGGAAGGGCGGCCGGGCGCGGAGCGGTGCAGTGCGCTGGACGCTGCTCTGGCGCGGGGCAGCCGCGGAGCTCGGCGCGCGCCCTCAA
>NW_010972886.1:11885107-11993308 GCF_000737465.1 Haliaeetus leucocephalus | reverse complement strand
TTTTTTTCCCGGCAGAACAGCGGTGGTGCCGCCGCTGGCTGTGCTGGGGGGGAGATGGCGCCCCCTCGTCCCTTCAGCGCGGCGAGTTAAACCCCGACTGACCGTTTTCCGTTCCCCGGGTGTCGGTTGGGCTCCCGACGGGGCGGGCAACGCTGGGAAGTTAACCCCGGCCGCCGCCTTCGCCTCGGTTTTGGCCCAAAGATCAGGGGTTGTTACGAGTTGCACAAGTGCTTTTAAAAAAAAAAATTCATCAGTCGGTGTCGCTTTCCTCAGCTTCTCAAAACAAACAGCTGTCGCTCCTCTGGCATCGTCCTCCAAAAGCAAGGGCCGAGCCGTAGCGCCTTGAGGTGTCACGGGCAAGGGTGGCAGCTTCGGGAGGTCTAAGGGTTTTCTTGAGGTATTAGCGTTTAATGTCCTTTAAAATCAGCACGTGGATAAGAGTTGCCTGGTTTTTGTGCTCCACCCGGGACGGCGTTTGCTTGGAGATAACCTTATCGTGTCTGCTGAGACTGAGATTGAGGACAAGTGAGGCCCAGCTGGTTTGCAGTCTTCAGGGATTTTTCATTGGAAAACAAACTTTCTACTCTTCTAACAAACCCCTAAATTTACGGTAGTCACAGGGTAAGCTAGAAAATATATTTCTGAGATGTTTTTTCCTAAAATCTAGTTTCCTTTTGTTTGTAGCTTACTAACTCACACAAGTAGCATTGGATTTGGCAGATGCAGTTGATGTTTCTATTGTTGGGGTTTTTTTAAATTTTCCATCAAAATGGGGGTTTCTTTCCAGACAGACAGCCGCTGCCTTAATGATTATCCTGTTCTCTTCATTAGCCGTGCATAGGTGATCTTGGCCATCTCCTGCAGTGTTTTGACCATGTGCATTCGCCAGCACAAGGAGCTGATGTCAGGGGGAAGGCAGGCTTCCAAAAACTGTCTCTGCTAATCCCAGTTGTCCTGCAGTTGCACTTCTTGCTGGTACCAGAAGACGGCAAGGCCAGGCTTTGTTAAGTTTAAAGAGAGCTTGATTTCTTTAAGGCCTATGGAAACTGCCAGGTAGTTGTACTTTCTATAGAAAGTTTGAACATGTAAATTTTCTTTGTTTACCTTTTGGCAAAACCAAATACAGACAAACTAGAAAGTGTCAAACCTCATCCTTTCTTGAGAGGCATTTTAATAGATTTTTGAATGTTGCTTGGTGTATTTGGTATTTAGGTGTTTGGAATGTTGTATATGTGCTGTATTTATTCAACTAATTTAAAAAAAAATCTTAGACGGATTTTCCTTGACAACGAGGGAAAAGGATTTTTTTCTCTCTATCACTTCAATTCTAATCTTTCCCTGAGGAGAGTAAAAACTAATAATGAATTAAACCGACTTCAAGTTCAGGTACAATTGTCTGTACCTAATCAGCTCAGTATATACAACTGTATTGCATATACATCTTAATGTATATATAACATGTTTTATGTATGCCTGTATGGATACGTGTGTATGTGTACTATACAAACATAGGTACGCCTAGTATTATAGTGTGTCTGTATCTCGTCATGTTGGACAGGACAGTGGGCTGTGGTAATGCAGAAGTCATTTCGAGATGCTGCAAATGTACTGTAGGTTTTCTTTTTTTAACTGAGATTCTGTTAAGATTAGAGTAGCATTTTTCAAAAACAGCATGTATTTGGTATTTCTTATGCCTGACTTAGTTGTATTAGTTAACAGATTCCAGCGTTATGTTGCTGTGCCGTGTTGCTAAGCCTTAATGTATATCTATGGGATATTCATAAAAGATGTATATGATACACATTCAGCTATCTTTCAGTTTTATTCCAAGGCTGGCCCAGTGCTTATGGCACCGGTTAGAAATTACAGTAAATGTTCCTGGAGAATTCCAAAGGGCATGTGAGAAATAATTAGATTTTACCAGGTCACAGCTGCTCTAGAGTACTGAAAGGTCTTTAATGTGCTGTTGCAAGCAGATTTTTGACGGCATTCTTTTATGTAAACTCCATAAATATACTTCTTAAGAACATGGGTAGCTTTTAAAATACTTTCCACAAAAAAACTGTTGTACATGGAGAGCTTGACCATGTTCTCCATCTTCTTCTTAAAATACAGAAATTCAAGGCCTCTTGACTTCCAGGACATTGGAGGAACTCTGTTAATACTGGTGGAGTTACTCATATGTGGGGAATAAAAACGTGAATATGTAACACAGATGTATTAAACCCTAGGAGTATAATGAGATATTTTAATTTAATTTCTAAGTTAAAATAGTTTTTTACCTGTATTTTGTTTATAGAATTAATTAACGCTTGTGATATGGAGATTAAAGTTCTTGTCAGACCTATAGGGAAATTGCCTTTTGGAAGACATGGCAATCTTGTTAACACTTCATGGGCTGAGAGAGTTTAAAAGGTGGCAGATGGGAAATTCAGAGGACTTACACAACATAATATGTTCCAAGAATTTTAAGGCAAGTTTATAACACGCACTTGTAGGGTGCTATTAGGTCAATGTGATAATGATGCTGCTTGTTGTTTTTTGGTTTTTTGTTGTTTTTTTTTTTTCTGAGCACCCTGGCGGTATGATAAGAATCACAGTTCTGGAAACTCCCTCAGCCAAAGATGGACCTGAATGACTCTCCCTATGACTTGACAGGCATTTTGGATCTACTTTGTCCTGCTGTAAATCAGGTTCCAGTCATAAATGTTTCTGAGCAGGACATTTATGAAATGTTAAGAAACCAAACACATTGACCGGGAAGTGGAATTGAATCTGACATCACTCACCCTCAGTGCAGAGGAGAGCGAGCTGTCTTCCAAGCATTGAAACTGAACCGTTGCTTCTTCGAGCTTCCCAAGGACAGATTTCTTTTAGATAATGCTGAGAGTAATAGTTTGATATTCAATGAAATACCCTGAAATGAATGTTAGTGGTTTTTGGCTTTAGGTTTTTATCAGGTTTTATTGATTTTTCAAAGCAGGCTGTCCCAAATCCAAGCTAGGCATTGGTTCATTTGTAGAGACATACAAGAAAAAAAAGCAATATAATATATGAACTTTTGTATGATACGTGTCCTATAAGGTTTTCTGATATTGATTAAGTACAGTTTCTCAGCAAATATGTATTGCAGTTTGTATTAGAATTTAATCTTTAAATGATCTGAACCATTTCAAAATTAGAATCCAATTTTGGATACATTCCTTCAAAAATAAATGCCTGTCAAATTCAGCTTTCAGCATGGTGTATGTGCATAGAGTACCTTGTCAAAGCTGGTGCGGCAGCTCTGTGTCAAATGCCACAAAAATGAGAATGTAATCATGCAAGACAGTTTACAGTAGAGCTAAAAAGGTATGAAGAGTGTAAAGCTAAATACTTATTTAAGATCAGGTGGGCTCAAGAGTGCTTCTTTTTTTTCCCCGACAGAGGAATGTTTGAGAGGTAATAGTTGTAATTGTGCTTATTCTTTTGTTCTGTCTGTAAGGGCCAGGAGATTACACCACTGCACCTGTGTTTTCTGCCATTCCTCTCCTTTCTATCCATGCTCTCTCCCTGTTCTTCTTTCCACCTCTCCTAAACAGCCCCAGGGAAAAGCCCTGCCAACTCAGAAACACCCATGATGCAACCACATTTCTGTTTTTCCTAAGGCAAATAAACAGTTTTGCTTATCAGATCATGTGCTATTGATAGCAAAATTAAGTAACTTAATGGGGTACTTGAAATTGCAAAGCCTATGAGTAAGGTATTTGGTTTTTTTTATTTACAGAACATAGAGAAATGGATAAAGAGAGCTGACTGGGTAAAGTCCTAACAAGAAAGTTTGCTCCTAATGCTTAAGGCTGATTGCATTTTCTATTTAGAAGTCAATTTCCTCTATTTGTTAGCTGTCAAACCATGAAGGCACCATGACAGAGTTTTTAGGAGAAACAAAGCTAACTCCTTCACAGCTATGAAGAATATGGAGTTTTTGCTTGCAAACTTGACAAAGTAAGTGATAGACTTTCCGTACGCTTGACGTGGCTTTGAAAGTGTAAAGGAAGGAAAAATAGCGTTCCCAGGAAACAACCCTGAAAACTTAGAGATTGTTAGTAACGTTTAGTATGTGTGAGGAAGAATCCTGTAGAGGACAAAACTGCTGTTCTTCCCTCAGGGTATTTTTTTATATTTGCAGATTCAAGTTTTTATGAATGCAGCCTACACTGAGCCAAACAAAGTGGTAAATGCATTTTTACACCTGCCTCTGTATAAGGGCTCTCAATAGTACAGAAATACTTTAAAAAAAAAAAAAAATTAAACATCCTGAAATGGTAAAAAAACAAAAAAAAATCTGGTGCAGTTTTGGTCTTGGACTCTTTTTCTTGGAGCAGTAGTGATTTGTGGCTTGCTAAGAAGGGGCTTGGGACAGATGACTCCTTTCTGTCCACGTTCCTGTTCCTGTTTTGCCTGTTGGTGTTTGTGAACTCTTTGCTGCTCGTACTGTTGACTGTTTAGATACCAAACGGGCATCCGTTTGGTGAAAATTCATGTTTCTTGTTGGATTCTGTGGGTCTAGCAGGTGTATATCCATTTGAAGATTAAATATGCTTTCGCCATTACTCAAATAATTGTGCAGTTTTCAGGAGACTTTTTGGATGAAGAATGTGGGTGCTGAAAGTTAAATAACAAAATACAAAAATGTTACCGTAAGTGCACTTAGATTACAAGTTATCTTGGAGTTTTAGTTCCCTAGATGTGAGGAGTATTTGACTGAGTGGGATTTCGCTTTACAAAACTAAGACCAGCTTTCACATTAAATATCTTGACTCAAAATGAGATTCTCTCAGACAAAGAAATGTTTTCATGGAGGAGTTAATGTTCCCTTGGTGATGTTTTTTATGGTGGAATCTCCCTTCTTCTGAGGTAGAAGTTTAAACAATGCATGTAGCTAAAAGAACAGTCATAGTTCCATGTGCAGTTTTCATAAATCTTAGTTCTTCATAGCTATACACTGAAAGCTTGAAGTTCACCTACTTTCTTGCAAGTTTATTTTCAGGCCACCAAAATGATTCTTTTCCTGGTCCTTTCTCTTTGTTTTGTTTTACTTCCTGATATCCCCAGAGTTTTTGCTGCCTCTCTCTTTCCTCTCCACATTGTCAGCCTCTCTCTGCAGGCTTTCTGCATACGCCCTGCCTCTTACCCACCTCCTCTCCTCCTCCTCCAATGCCCAATAGCTCTTCCTCTGCACATCAAACCCACACAGGAGCGTTTACATTCCAGCTCTTTGTGCATTGATCTTCTGCCATGAGAAGCTGCTTCTGCTGAACTCTCTTCTGTCCCTCATTGTCCTTCTCCTTTGGCTCCCTTTTACATGTTAAAGAGTTTCCTATTTTCTTTCCTTCTCCTGTTGGTTCCAAATTTGGTGAGCAGTTTCATGTAGGTCTAATCTTGTAAAATTGCAGTGACCAACTTGTGTGCAGATCTATAATGTATGAAGTTAGCCAATTTGAATATTTAGCATTCTTTGCAAACTTAAAGCAATTGCTTGGATATAGTGCTGCTGAAGGCTTTAGGTGGTGATCTGTTATCTCTCAAAAAGTGTACACCCCCTGCTTTGCATGCAAATCAAATCAAACCATTCGCATGCTATTTTGGCCAAATGCACCACCCTAGTTGTTTGTGTCTAGTCTGTGTTAACATCTAGCAATAAGCTGGAGTCTGTGCATTTGCTGATTTGCTTGTGTAATACCTGGTTTTGAAATTACGAAAGGCTATGTGCCAGTGTTGAATATATGAATAACTCAAAAGTGTTTATTCTCAGGAAGGACTAAGTTTACGTTGTCTGAACAGATTTGTTTAGTCGTAAGTAGGGGTGATTATTCTGTCTTTGTCTGTTCAGCAAGAGAGGGCGTTTCAGAAATGGCTTTGCATGACAGCAGTTAGTGCCATTGGCAGAAAGTTACAAGTTGATATGGTGATTAAAAATGAGTTAACAGGAATTTTGAAATTTCCCTGGCCATGAGGAGTGTAGTTACATTTAACGAGATTCTGACTCAGAAAGAGTATATATATGCAGAAACTTTATCTCAGTTGAGAAGACAAGCCGCTCTTGTATGAGAATCAACTCCACCAGCACCATCTGCGTGAATCAGTGTGGAAGCTGGCTTGTCTTCAGCATCTGCTGGCTGAATGTACTGTGGAAAGCTCCTTGAAGCTAAACAGGAAAAAAAAGTAGTTGTAAGGCATATGTGTGTTCTTTCACATTTGCTTTTGCTAGTTATACATCATTAATACTGTTTTTACTTTTTACCAGTGAAATTTTGTCTAGAATTTACCTCAAATGTATAGGAGATCTCATTTTTAAAGTGTTGGCATGCTCGGTGGAGGCATACTGTTTCCTTCAAGTTGCAGAAGCACATTCATGTTGGAGAGTTTCCCGGCTATTCCTAGTGATCCCTCTTCAGTTTTCACCTGTGTCCCAGTTGCAACACCTGGAGAGAATGACTGGGAACACTGATGAGTAGAGAGAAGCTCTCCCCTGCCAGGTGTTTGCCCAGAGCTTGCTGGTAAGCAGGGAAGTGAGGAGAAGGCCTGAGACCTGGGAATTACTTTGAACAGGTGATGGGCGTGCATTATTTAGTTGGTGTGCCTTGCTGCTACTGAGGATGAAGTTCATTGAAGTGGTAACAGACTGAAATTTCATGGGAAACAGGATCTAAAAGTCATTTCAAGCTTAGTATCTAGAGCAATGTTCTACTTTTTTTTTTTTCTCCTTAATCCATCTTTAATCTCCTTCCTCAAAATTTTTGTTCTTTGGCCCTTTGTGAACACGCACTAATTGCTGCTGCCAATCCCAAGGCCTTAGGGGAAATGTTAGGAATCCTGAAGAGAAGCAACCTGTAGAAACCCATAAGAGACCTTCAGCTTTGTGATTCAGGAAAACAAAGGCATTTTGGCTGAGCTCAGATTGGATGTAGCCATGTATGATGTGTGGCATGCAAGATAGATGTCTTGTCTGAGATGGTGACAGCAGTGGCTTTGTTACTGAAGAACAGAGTCTTTCTGTGACTCTGGGTGATTCAGAGAAGTATAAGATTCCAGAAGGCAGGATGGGTATTTTGAGGTGCAGCAGCTGTGCATTCGCTCAACGCTCTCATCAAGGTCTTGTATTTTATCTGCTTTCCTTGTTTTTCCTCTCACCTTCAAAGTAAGAAAAATAAACGCATCCTACCTTTCACAGGCGTAGTAGAACATGGTAAGAGTGGTCTGCACCGTAGGAGCTTTGTATCAAATTCATTGATGGGGAAAAAGATTTTCAAAGCTGCTTAACAGTTGCTCTCCCACCTCCTCCTCCAACCTAAAACCCACAGGTCTCCACTGAAAGCTTGTGGCATCAATGCCGGAGGCTTCACCTTCATTCCCATTGGAGAGAAGGTCAAAGGCAGGTCTAGGTCTGCCAACCGGCAGGTGATGCAAAAGGCCTGTAGTACAGTCATTACAGTATAAGTGATGTCATGCAATAGAGAGATCAGTGATATATGCTCTTAGGTGCTTTGGCTTTTCATTTCTTTGCTTGGAAGTCTAGACAGGTTATAAAACCAGAATATAAATCAATTTCTAATTTTCAGATATTATGACAAAACTTGTAGGTGCAAAACTCAGTTTTACATGTTGCTATGAAAGCAAAAAGTACTTGGTGATGTGACAGGACTAGTTTGACCTATGATCTGAATCAAATATGGTATGTCCGTAGTCCTAATTAAAGCATTAATTTATCTATTTCTAGATAAGCAGGCTTTCAGATACAGTAACGTGTGAGAAATATTTAATTTCCACTTATTGATGAAAAAAATAAATCTTTATTTGAATGAGAGAAAAGGACCAAGTACCCTAATTAAAACAGGAGTAGTTCTTGACCTTAAGAATGGTTCTTTAAAATCATGCATTTCTAAAACCACCAGTGGTGCCTGAACTAGCACATTATTTATAGTTGTTGTTCTCCTGATATATATCTCAGTATGTCTTTTGGTAGATTCAAAAACATGCAAGATGCTTGTTAGAATAGCAATGTAGTTTTATATATAAAGCTTAAAACCTTTTACAGATAAAATGATCATAGTATCCCCTGAGATACAAAGTATGATTTTTGGAAGTAATGCTTGAAAGATTTGCTTTTGTAGTTTTAGAGCACTAAACCCAGAAGTTTGCCTTGCAAAATGCCAGCAGATGCAACACCCAAACTCCAAGAGAAGCTCAGGAAGAGCTGTTAACAGCTGCACTGGGAAATTACCTTCATATTTAAATATGAACACATCTAAAAATAACCCCAATGAGAAATGAAAACTCTGTTTGTTGTTAGCTTGCCTAGCGCTTGTCTTTATTTCTAGTTTATGATATTTTACGTTATTGTTCGTGCATATAACAAAGTCTATTTCATTTCTTCTTGATCATTTTTCCTAGGGGATGTAGAGAGGCTCTGATTGCAATTGTAAATTCTTTAGCGAACAAGTCATGATTGCTATGGATTGTTCAACCACAGTCATTTCAGGCTGGTGCCGGGTCAGCTCTGTACTCTGTGCACACAGTG
This sequence comes from Haliaeetus leucocephalus, assembly GCF_000737465.1. Lineage (NCBI taxonomy): Eukaryota > Metazoa > Chordata > Aves > Accipitriformes > Accipitridae > Haliaeetus > Haliaeetus leucocephalus. The sequence goes on along the minus strand of NW_010972886.1, from coordinate 11,984,745 downwards.
GAGCCTAAAAGCATATAACAGAAGGGATTCAGGTTATTGGGTTCAGTTCCTTGATACTCCAGGCAAGAGCATCTAAAAATGGGTTTTAATAATACAGCTGGGCTGTTATAATGGCTGGCTGCTACCACAGAGGGCAACCCCGTCTCCGTTTTTGCATCAGTACTTGTGTTTGGCCAATCCTTTAGTTAGCTCAGCTGCCATAAATCAGACTTCTTCCAAAAATAAAATATGTTCTGTCAGTGCTGCTTTTCCATCCAGCTCATGATGGAGCCAGACAAGTGCTGGTGCCCGCACCACTGCAAAAAGGGAGTGGGATCGTCCTCTCCCACTACAGTTTGGTGGTTAGGTCAGGCACGCTGCGCTGTGGAGCTGAAGTTGGCTTTTGTGGTCGGCTTTAACATCAGAAAGATGAGCAGTCAAGTTTTAAGCCTCATTAGGGGCTCTATTTAGCATCCACAGATTCAGTGAACACTCTGTGTATGTGTGTGTGGAATGGTTTCAAGTAGAATACATGAGCTGGAAGAGCAGATGATCCAGTTCTGAATGACAGCCAGTGACAGTGCACATCACAAATTACTGCTGGCTCAGTTTCACTTATTTGTTTGTTTACTTCGCTGTTCTGTGCTGCCTGCAAAACAACTGCAAAGCCCTGCTGCCTGGTAGTTGGCTGTGGTCTTCCACCCACCATTGCTGTTCAAAACTGACTTCAATGCTGCAGCTGTGAACTTCTGCCTTAGAGCTCTCACATAAACTTGTTCTTAGTAAATGTACGAGTTTGGCATATGCAGCTATCAACTTTCTCATGGTTTATGTCGCCTGTCATATTACTAGAAAAACAGCTTTCTTCTTTGCTTTTTAATTTCTGAAACTAAAAAATACTTGGTTCATTCTGTAACCTGTAATGCTATACCCACTGTATTTTTAAAAGCTGTAGATACCATAACATGCTGAGGCTGTGGAAGCTGTAGATACCATAACATTGTGGGGCTGTGGAATTACTTTGTTGTTTTCCTGATGGTCTTAAGGTTTCTAATATGTTGGCAAAATGCCTCTGTGAAGGGATTGTGGAATTGGTGTGGAAATTGGCACTTTCATCAAATTGTGTGGCAGCTGTTCATTTTGTCATGACTAGCAGCCCTTTGCTCTCTTGCATTGTGGTGCTTACGTTACTTAAGATTTCAAGTAGAAACAGCCCCGTGTAACTATTGATGAAATGTGCAGCATTTATTCTGGTAGTCACCTGAGCCGTGGGGTTGCTGCTACCAAAGACAGTACAATTCATTAATCCTATGCAGCTAATTACAAAATCCACCCGTCTTCTCAACCAAAGGTGGCTTGGGTTCTTTTCCCTCTCATGGATGAAGAGAAGTTATTAACTTTGACCATTAGTTGCTTTTGGAGTGACTGCTGGAAAAACATCACTGTAACCGTGTAAACCCAGGAATGCTATGGAGAAACACAGGGAACTGGCAGTTTGTCCTTTGCCATGAGATCCCAATCTGTAGAAGAGTCTATACCAGAGAAGCATATTTGTATATCCTGGGCCAGAGAGCCAGGAGGATATGGGATGTTTTTGCATTCTCATTTCAGCTAGCAAACACGTTGCTGTGTTGTGTTTGCAGCGAAAAGCAGAGGTAGATGGGAACGAAGGCAGTCGTGGCAGCCAAACCATAAGTCGTTTACAAGAATAATGACGAGGCATCGCTGTAACAGGCACTGACCTGTTGCTGGCCTGTGAAGGATTGTACCTTTCCTCTTAGAAGCTATACAAGTTTAATAGTTTTTACCTGAAAACTTTCTAATTCTGTTGGATATTCTTATGATACTGTAGATAGATTTACATATATTTTTTAATTTCATCTTATAGCAGGAATATGTTGCCTGGATTATAGGCATCATATTGAAATCACAAATTAAGGTTCCTTTAAAGTTTTAGAATTTGCAGACAGAGCTAAGTCTTTTCGGGATTGTTTCAGAAGTGGGTGTTGTAAATTTTGCAGGCATTAGTGTGTTGTTTTGAAAACAGATGTTATTTGATATCTTAAAATCATCTGACTTGTTCTGGGTTAAGAGGGAGAACACCGCAGACAAAGAGGACTTTTAAAACCTGTGCTGTCAATTTGTGTGTCCCGTTGCCTGCCAGCTCCTTTACCTCTTTCTGGATGGCTTAGTCATCCACATAGTAGTGTGTCTACTTTAATGTAGGTACTTGAGGTCAGTGTTTTGGGTCTGTTATTTGAAATGGAGTTAATAGTATACGCCTTTTAAAATTTTAGAACAATTACTTCCTAATAGTATATTGCTGTGGTCCACAGCATAGAAGACAAATTGGTTAGGAGTACAGGAGTAAATAATCTGCTAGAATAAGGGGAAAAAACCCCACTTAGAAGAATAAAGGAAATATTTTATGGCTTCTAGAACTTTTTTTATACTTGAGTGTGACTGGTTTTTTCCCTGTCTGTGCTCTGTGCACACATGCACGTACATATTTTCCTTACATTCCAAACGTTTCTGATCAGAACAGCTAGTTTCAGGCAAAAATGTTGTTAGGAAAATATCAACCCTGGAAATGGCAGCTATTGAAAGATTAGAAGTGACTGAAAACAAAATCTTGTAAAAGAATTTCTAATGTAATTGTAACATAATTTGTTGCTGCTCTTGCTCTGCTATGGCATGATTAAGTACTGAATTTGAACTGGCTTTTAAAAGAAAATGCTTAGTTTCATTCCACAGTACAATTGGCAACTAAATAAAAGTTCAGACTGGACCCCCCCCCCGGCCTCTTTTCACAGAGAAAGATAAATGTACATAGAGTCTTTTGTATTTTGCAGAGAGGAAGTGTAGCACAATAGACCGTTGGAGGAAAGCAATTCCGATAATCAGTTTTCTGTACTACTTATTACAACTGGTCAGGACTGGGTTTTAATTAAATTTTAGTGATAAAGGACAATAGTGTGTGCTAAGGGTGGCGAGTCAGCTTAAACTTAGAATTTCCTGGCTTTTATCCATTTCTGTGCCAACTCAGTAGTACTCAAATGTATGACTTCAGATGGGATTCACTTGTATAGAAAGTAGTAACTGTTTGAGATTTTAGGAGTTTTTCAGAGTGTCTTTTGACTTCCAGACTAGGTATTTGTTCATGGGTGGGTAATAGGAGTATGGCACCTGGTAGTGCCCCCCTTCTGTGCCAAGCTTCAGCACTGTGTGTTTGCACAATAAATTGGCAAGTTTGTTAGTCTGTCATTATTTTTAAAATAAACTTAAAATATAATGATTTCAAAATGGTAGTTTATTAGGAGCCAATGCTTTTTGACTCTTAGGTGTTTCGTGTCAGGTTCAGAGAGGATGAAAGTAACCTGGTGTCCCATTATGACATTTAGCATGACCTTCTGTATAGTGGAGCCCAAATAACCTCTCAACATTATTTTTTAGTATCAGAGCTGTCACAGGCACAACTTCAAAAAGCATCTGATCTTTCAAGGTGAAATGAAGAATCTACTGCATATGTTAAGTATTAACTGTTGCATGATTGTCCTCCAAACTGCCCTTGCTATTAAAATCTGTTCTCTCTAGTTTGTGATTTGTCTGGCTTCAGTGTCTTTGGACATTCCCTGCAAGAATAGTAATCTACTTGATAAGAGTTCTCACACATTCTGGGTTTTAATGGCTGCAGGTAAATCACTCTTAACTTGCTGTTGGATACATATATTGATTACATTCCTCCACTTGCCCCCATTGAAGCAAATTTTCTAGGTTTTTAATCCTTCTTGTAGAGCTTTTCTAGTGCTTTTCTAGAGTCATGAACATTTTTTTTTCCAGGGTGGCTACAGCTGCAGCAGTGATAGCTTCAGATAGTGCTCTAACAACAGACCATTTGAATTCTTTACTGACAACTCCCCACTTTTGCATAATTTTTGCCATACTTTCTTGTCAGGCTGGCAGTCTACAGACCTTTTTAAACCAATTTTGTAGAATTCTGTTTCTCAGACACAGCTAGAGTATTAGAAAAATGAAAAGCAAAATGGGCTGTCTTGCAGGCAGCATGGAATTTTGCTTTTGTATTATTTAATAATTGCAAGAATATCTTAGAATCTTGAACTGGTACTCTTGCACGTTTATTAATGAACAAGCACCACTGTTTCAGCATCTACTTCATGGGGCATGGTATTTATTAGATAATTGAATAAAATATATCCATTTTGGAGAAGCCCCAAACACTGTATTGATATATATTTAATTCACCCTCTGTGAAAGAGGACACTGCTTCACAAACTTTCCCTTTATACTTTTGTGGGTAATACGCTCAGCTAACCCGGCATGTTATGTATGTGCTGTGCTGTACATATGCACGACAGTAGTTTTTCAGCAATGATGTGAGAAATTAAAAAAACCCAACATGATAAATCAATACACAACCTAGATCTTTTGTATCTCACTGCTTTTTAGCTGGTATTATAGGTTACACTTATGGTCCTACACAGTATGGGTTGGGATACCTAAAATTTGAAAAGCTTTTAGGCTTAAAAAATATGATCGTAAATTAGCTAATTTTAATCTAGAATTAATTTCCTTGACTAAATTGTAAACCACTTGAAAATGGAGGTGCCTATGAATTTTGCTGACACATCCTTAAAGTGAACATTGCTAGCTTCACAGTACACAATTGTATAAACAATGTTAATAGGCCTAATTATTAAGACTGTAAATATTTGGATTGGTATTTGTCATAGCATTTTGTTAGGGCAAGTCCCTGCACTGTATTTATTCTAAGTCTAAGGCATATGCTGCTTTTACACAGATGTTCAAAATCAGACTGCTTATTCCCACTCACTTTCATGAATAATGTGAAAAGGGAGGATGGAAAACACTGACAATTTTATCAAATGCAATTGCAGAAACACATTAATGAATACTTTCCGCACACCCCCAAAAGCTTGAATTAACAATAAACCCGATGTGAGAATATGAAATTGATACCTGCTACCTATTTTTTCCTGTGTTTGTGCTGTAAATGGTACAGGGAAGGCTATTGAGTAATTTTGCTCAATGATGGGTTATATATTGCTTTTACAGAGAGCAATTTTCTACCTTAGACAACAAAAGCTCTCGTATTTTTTTATTCTAGCAGCTGAAAAATTATTTCAGCTAGTCTTGCTTATCATATAACAATAAAGCTTTAGGGCAATTGACCTGCTGACCTTAATTCCCAGGAAACTGTCACATTTCTTCTTTATTCCTTTGTTCAGCCTAACAATGTGACCCAAAATACTACCGAGCTTTAAAGTTTCTCAGCATTGTAAGGTCAAGCTTTGGTCGCCATAGTTACAGTTCAGCTCTGCGGGTCAGAGGGCAAATAGATTAATGATGTCAGACACATCTTTAAATGGTTCTTACACTGCTTCGCCATGCGGTAAGCAGCTGAGCATATTTGATATGACAAAGGCCTTCTTAAGTCTTGCTAATAGGAGGATCTTTGGAGAGATCTGATGGAAGGGTCCTTTCTGCTGTGCACTGGTGTTCAATATTGAGTGGTGGTGGGCATTGGCAGCGGTCTGTTTCGGTTCACACTGTCTGAAGAATATTGCAAAGAGTGGATAAATAGGCACTGCTCCTCTGTGCCTTTCTTTCTGGGCATCCGATTCCTTTGTCCAGGATTCAGTCCAGTGGTTAAAAGCCCAGAGAGGATGTAAAATAGTAAGCTGGAAGAATATATTAGCATTCTTGATGAAAGACGTGCTCTTTCCTTCACGGCGGTGAGGTGATGCACAAGCCAAGAGTAGCGTGGTTTATGTGCTTGCTTTCTGTTAGTTATTAATAAAAGCCCTTCTCCATACATGTAATAGTCGCACATATATTAAAAACTTATCTAGGTTCTTCCTCTAGATAATGAGACTTTTTAAAATAAAAAAGGAAATATGGCTTGCTTGATGAATTATATGGGTTCCTCGTGGAACAGGCCTTGGTGGTTTGGTCTAATGTTGCGTGTTTATATCAGAATTCAACGAGGCTAAGCAGCTATATGATAACTTTAATTTTCAAGAAGCTTTTTCCTTTTTAAGGTCTTCTTACACACCTGCGCTATTGCGCTTTTTTCGGAGAATGATGCATGTGGCACAATAATGAGAAGATGGGGATGACCTTACATCATTGCTATGTTAGTTTTAAAAAAAAGCACAAACCAACCCCTGCCCCCAAAATCAAGCAAGGTACTTTCATGTGCACTGTGTCTGGGTACCTTCAGCAAGCCCCTGATTTTGAAACACCATCTGTGTGAACCATTAGTTTATTCTTAAAATGGAAATCCAACTAATGGCATGTGTAACTCACCAAAATGAATGAAAGGAATAAAAAAGTTTATCATGAAGTATGTAAGTAAAATCAGTATTTTTCATTACATGTATATTCTACTCTTTATCAGAATGCATTATCAATTTATCATCGGGACAGTTGACAGCAGGAGAGTAGGAACTGTTGATTTCAAACTAATTTAGATAAAGAGTGGGATCAGAGCCTTTCCTCAGCTAAGCGTGCCAATGCTGGTGGATAGAAGAGTAGTGGCGGTCCTGGGAAGGCCTCGGCCCTTGTTACCTGGGGCTGTTTGACAGCCTTTTCTTGTGATTGGCAGAACCATGTAGTATTTCCTTTTCAATCCACTGGAATTAATTGTAGTGAAAGAATTTGGAAACCTGATGATCAGCAAAATAAATGCTGATCTGACAGGGCTTACTCTATTGTGCCATGTTAGGGGAATAACAAATATTTATGTTCTTTAAAATAAGAGTCATTAATACATTACTTCTGCCTCTGAAAAATGTGTTGTTAGCTTTTTGGGTAGTTTTCTTAAACCTTTTTTATCTTAGTATTTGGTATTTAACATTCCTTTCAATTTGAAGTTCCATGAATGCAGAGTTGTCTTTATTCTAATACTAATGAAGAATAGACCACTCTAATCGTGTTTAAATATTTTTTTTTCTGTTGCTGTAAGGGGAAAGAAGGGACTCCTTATTTTCCAGTATTACTTTTCCAGCCCTGTAGGATATATTACAGCCTCTTTCTTTATAGCTCTCTCATTGACTTGGCCCAGTGCAAAGTTTCCTTTTCTTCAAGTATTAATGTAGTACTTGAGAGGTAAGTGTTGTCTCCTGTTTCTTGTGTTCACAGTGCCCTTCTCCCCCAGCCCAAATTGTTTCTCTGGTACTCTCCCATCCTCCCCTGTGAAATCATTCTGGTTTAGCACCTATTTTTTTGTCCGAAATAAGTTTTGATTCCTTCAATTCTTCTGTTGTATAATTTCTTGCAATCTTATTAATGTTTGGAGACTTTCATATGTCAGCTGAATTTAAGAAGTTAACTGATACTTCCAAAAAGTATTTCTCTTAAAGAGTAATTCAGTGCGTCTTGGCCTTGGGAAAACTGAGGAGTTTCATGTATGTGACATAACTGGATGTACTAAATACTGTGATTTAGCCAGTGGCATACAACCAAAGTGGGAGAGGGTATCGAAATGCAGTAGACCAGGAGCAGTGCTGCCAACACAGAAAAACAATTTGCATCAATAGTAAATTGTTGATAGGGCACTACGTACTAAATGAGTGAGGCAGTGCTGGTCCTTGTACTGGTGCAGTCCTGGGACAGGGAGAATGTTTTCAGTGTTGATCTCTTAGTGCCAAGATATTATCTTGCAAGACGAAGAAAAAGCAGCTGCTGCAAACTCTTCCATTTGTTTCCCTACAGCTCTGTGCACTTTCAATGCTTTATCGATAGAACAGGTCAACTAAGGTTTTTCTTAGTGTGGCAAGTACTGAGCTCACGGCCCTTGAGTTCTCTGGGAGTTGTGAAGTACTGTTTCTGGAGTTTGATTTGGTTGTGATCATTTGATGATCAGTAATGACAGTATTCTTTGTGGTCATTATTTTGAATCAATTTTTTGTGATTGACAGAATCACATAATTAATAAAGAAAAAAAACCCAAACCCAAACTTTAAACACTAGTCAGCTACCATAATGTGCTTGTGATGTGGGAAAATGTAAGCGTTACCTCCTTTTGTATATGGATTGTTTTAGACATTGAAAATGTAACCTAAGAGCTCTTGATTCTAGAGCCTTACTGTATGTGCTTCACTAGATAGCCTATTAGTTTTGTTAGGAACTATGTCTAAAACCATGTTATTATTCCATAATACTGGAAAAGAAAAAGGTAAGACTTAGTTTTCATGTCCCAGTGATGAAGTGTATTAAAAGGATTTGCATCTCCTTAGTTGATGAAGAGTGATTCTCCGCTGGAGGCAGGCTGCTGAGATATAATAAAAGAATTGTAAACCTGATAGAACAAATACTCTAAGAGGGAAAAAACATAGTACAGTGATCTCTGGCTACAGATTTGTGTGCCATATCCTTCCAAGATAACCACTAAACCTAAGGAAATTTGCTAACTTAGTAGTGAATTTGTTTGTTAGATTTTAAGTCACATTTTCTGACACATGCTTTATTGTAGCCACATGCTGTGATCCATTTCATGTCGTTGTTAAACACTCATATCCTTCACTGGCTTCAGTGCAGCCACTGCATGAAAAATGGCAGCGAGCACCTTTGCAAAACCTCCATGTGAAGCGACTCCTTTTGCACTGCTTAAGAGATCTCTTGAAATGACTGACGGCAGAGCACACAGGCCTGTGCTTTCTCTCATCTGCTCTCTCCTGTGTTGAACAATATAATCGTCCTTTCTTTTGCAACTATTTTTATTATAGGTGCATGAAACCTCTGTTTTCCTTGTGCTCTCTAGGGTTGCCCCATCAGTAGTTTCTGTGTCTGACCTTTCATTTACAGTGAAACTCGAGGCACTGTTACTGTCTTCCCCTATCTGAAAATAATTTTTCTTCCTTATGGTCTCCAGGACAGCCCGTGCTAGTCACTTCAAAGGTCTGGTTTCTTTCAGGGAAATAGTTGATAGGGATGGAAATTTCCACAATCCTTTCCTGATGTTAATAGAGGAGCTCTGATTTATGAGAGATACAATTCTTCTAGTTTTAAGTTTTACAGTTCGTGAAGTCACTTGTGTCCAGGATATTATTAGATTAGGTATCCATTTTCTTTGGATAAGAGGAGGCTCAACATGAAGATTCAGAAAGGGAACCATTCAAAAAAATACTGAACATTGTAATTATTTTTTCAGGATATTTGGTTTATACTAATCTTACTGTGCAAAATGGAACTGCTCAAGCACAACTTACAGTGAATTTTAGTCTACTTCTGAAGGACAATTTTAATGTGTTGTAATTAAGTAACTTCTGATACCTCGATGTTACCAAGCACTGTGATTTTTTCTTTTTTTTTGCCACAGTGAAGCCAATTATCCCTATTTCTTATATAACAAACCACTGCTATCCTCATCACTGCATAAAAATAAACCCGTTGAACTGAAGTTTTCACATTTTGTGTGTCTCAAAAAATTTATTTTGGAAGCTCGAAATAAAGACTTCCTTTTCAATGTGAAGCATATCGTAATTGCACTGGACTTTGAAAGTAGCACAAGAGTAGGTTTTTCACAGTGATGTCTGAAAAAAATGAGGCTTGCGCCGTTGCATGTGAGGTGCGGGTACGCAGACAATTGTGTACAACAACTTTTAAGCTGTTTACCAATTTAAGACAAATGTGAATTAAATGATGGGGGAAACTTGTATCCAAATATACTGACATGCTCCTTTTTTAATATGAAGTTTAAAAAACCCCTTGAGTGTCGTGTCTGATCTGATTGTCTGCCATTATAAATGGTGTCTGGCAGAGTGGATGTAATTTGTGTACAAAAATGAAACGAGCGCTTAAGGGTAGAAAGTACTGCAGCTTTTTTAATATAAACACAAGCACAATACAGGCTGCTTGTTGAGGCCACTCTTTTTTCTATATTAAATCTCATCATTTACTGTGCACCACTACTTGGGTAATGTTTCATTTTAATTCCAGTCATAGCTAACATCTTCATTTTTGTAAAGCATCTGAGATTTCTTTTTGTTCAAGAACTCTTTTGAAGTGCCCGGGAGTACTACTTGTAGCTGCATAAATGGTTTGGCACTGTAATTATGATCCCATTTCTCAAAGGTACACAAGGGGAGAAACAAAAGGGGGCTTCCCCTAATCCTGCTTACATCCAAGAATGGCAAAACCAAATCAGAGACTATAAAAATAATAGTAGCAGATAGAGAAAGTCAGGAGTTGGCAAGGAGTTGTGGTAGGTACATTTCTTTCCAGATGTTTAGAGGAGAAAGTAAATAGTGTGACATACCTAGTATTAAAAAAACAATATCTAAAAAGTTGATTGAGAAGCAGAGTAAGAAAGAGGGAGGCATTTTTCCCTTGATAGAACTGGAGATAGGGTAATCATCGTAGAGAAGGCTTGAAAATCAAAATGCATAAACAACATTCAATTTAGTTGTACATGTATATCCTTTCAGCTGGTAGACCAAATTATTCTGATTGTTCCCTCATCAGATTTTAGTCCTTCTGTTCCATGCTGTTTATATTAACTTCCATTAACCTACATGTTTTGAGTGAAAGTTTAAAATGGGCTATGAAAATTGCTGTCATCGCTTCTCAATTTTAAAATAAGCATCAACACTCGATTACTCAGTTCCTATGATAGATTAGTTTTAATCCACAATAACGTAACCCAGAATGACTGCATGCTTTTAAATGGAAGTTTAAAAGTTTAATTTTTTATTTTGGTCAGTGATTTTAATAGATTTGCAGCACACGAAGGAAGGGTTGTGTTTATTGAATGCTAGAAATTAGATATTTAGGAGTTTTTGCTTTTGCAGTTGAGGTATTTTGTTGCACTTTAATGTAATGCACTTACAATAATAAATCTATAAATTGAATAGCCTGAACTTGCTGCTTGTATGCACAGGTTAGCTTCGAGTTTGAGTACATTTTCCGTTCTTTTAAAATCATCAGTGACGAATATAGTCTAAGGATCCAAGAGTATATATATGCATATATTTTAAGCATTGTTGTTCACTGAATAATTCATGTGAAAGCTGCTCATAAAGCTTGGCTAGTAATGTACCTTTGAAAGGTATTACCATCAATATCTGACATGACTTTGATTTCCACTAATGATATGTAACCAGGAAGACTGCTTAATCTGTCACTATGTATAAATCACTGTATTTGGGTGGTCAAGGAGACCACTGTATTTGGTAGTTTGGGAATGTAAATCCCTAATCCATCACTGGTAAACTGGATTTCTAAGTGCTGCTTTATAAGTTCTGTTGTAGGTCTTTGTTTATAACATATTTGATGGGTTTGGAGCAAGTAGGAGGTGAAACTGAGCAGAAAAGCGTTTATTTAATGCTAAAATCCCAGCACGTAATGCTCATTTGAATAAGGAGAACTAAAATATAGAGCAACAAAAGGTGAATAAACTATAAATGAGCTACGAACTACTAACCAGCTGTTACATTCCATTTTAGAAGCAAAACAAATTAATGCAAAAGAAAAAACCCAAGGAGAACAGAAAAGGATTTTTGAAGCAAAACACAAATAAACAAGTAGTGCCAAGAAGGAAGCGGGAGGCCAGCTCAGTCACAATTGCAGGCAAGGATGCAGTCATTAATTGTTTCGTAACGCTTTGCCCTTATGCAGTGTGCATGCACACACAGACACAGGGTGCGCATACGTGGTATATTTTATCCTCATTTCCCAGCTGAAGAAGCAAAGATGCTTTACCCAGTGCTACGGAACGACTCGGTATGGAGCTGAGATTAGAATTTAATTTGATCAGCTTTTAGCGAGAAGGAAGCAGAGGCAATTAGAAGGTGGTGAAGAGCCTGTCAATACACCTATAGAAGGCTTTGTTGGGTGGAAAAATTATTCTGTGTAGTAAGTGACGTGTTTGGGTGACAAAATATCACCAATTTTGTAAGAAATTAGTTCATTTCATGCCATCAGGGCAGTTATCTTCGGAACCACATCCTAGACTGATCCTTTTGCAGGAAAGCAAAGGGAACAAATGGGATTAGGATTTCAAGTTTTATGAACAGTGAAGAAAACAGCCTTAATGTTTTAATCTAGTAAAAACTGTCTTTAGTTTCCAAATAAATATAACAGCTTTTGGGAACGAAAAACTGGGAAGCCAGAGGATAATGGAGCTGTGAGCAGTAAGTGGGATGAGCTTGAAATAATTAAGTATTGCTGGAAAAAAATACTTCTTGAGATTATTACAAAAGTTTTGCACAAAGGAGGTAGGATAGTCTAAATGAATCCAAGGCTTTTGTACGTGTTGCGTGAAATAAGCATCCTGAAAAATAAATTACTAAGTACTCTTTGGCACTCTGCAATGTATTGAAAACTGGTTAAAGAATTATGAGCAGACTAGTTCAAAACAATGCAGTCAGGTGATGAATCAATTGGCTATTTGCATTTTATGGAGATTTGTCAATATATATGTTGTTTCATTGCGTCACTCTGAAATGATGGATGATTACTAAACTTGTTTACTTTGAAGATAATACTTAGTTTGAAGAGGTAAAAAAAGCCAATGTACAAAACGAAGTTAAGGAGAGAAAAAGGAAATTATTTTCCTTTGTGGAATGTGTTTTGTGCATCCAGGGGAAAAAAAAAGTGCCCAGTAAATAGAAAAATAGGGCAGCAAGTGGTTTGGTGAAAAGGGACTTAGGCAGTAAATAGTAAAAATGATGGGAGTAACTTCAAAACTTGATTATTCTATGAAGAATTGAAAGTTGGGGTTTTTCTCCGTAGTAGCAAATAAAAGTCAGATACTCCTTATGCAAACCTAGTAGTCGCTTGCTGTGCTGAGATGGGCTACTGAAATGCACGTAGGAGTTGGCCTTCCTAACCAGCCAAAACCGCTGAGCATCCCATCTCTCAGACTGGAAACACCCGGAAATTCAAGCATAGCCCCAACATCTGCTGTACCATCTTGTCTCTTCCCCCATTTCTCCACAGAGGAAGGGGGTCTGAAGGTAGTGTATGAATGCAGAATTGCTTACTGAAGCATTCTTGGAAAAAGAGCTTCAGCTCTTGACTCTTTATGTCAAGTTGAAAACTGAAGTTCTTGTGTCAAGAACTAAAAGTAGGCTAACATGATTTTTGTCTTTAGAAGTGAGAGGGTGAGGGATGTTAGACACGGATAAAGAAAAAGTATTGAACAGAACTTAAAAGGCAAAACAACAATGCAGTATCTTAATTGGATCATATAAAAACATTTACTTCAGTATCGTAGTTACCCTTTTATCGTTGTTTTGCATTTTCTAAGACATTATAGAGAAATCATTTAATTTCTATGTTTACTTTGAAATGAACTAATGCATAGTGCTAGGTTTTCTGTTTTATGACTTGCATTATTGCTTCACTGTATTAAAATCCTATCTAAGTTCTTTAACCAGCACAGATCTGTTGATAATTGAAATTTAAGAATCAGCCCTCTAAACAAAGAAAAGAACAGATATTTTTTCCCCCTATGCTAAAGTAAATATTAAGTAGTTTGCGTGGCAATAGAAAAGCTAAAGTGAAAAAATGTTTCTGATTTTTAGATTCCCTTCTTTTGGTGCATAAGGCTGTTTAGCAGTGTGCAGGAGTGGAGATCGTGAGGCTGTATACATGGAAGAAAAACGTGAACAGGAGTTAATTGGTGCTCACGCCTTTCTGACTTGAAGTGAAATTATTTGCATATCCCAAAGAACCAAAAATGAATAGACCAGATTTCCTTGGTTTTATTAAAGTAAACTGATTTTTTAATTGACTAATCTATGCATATCTCCTGTTACTATTATAATAAAGTTAATATTGCTTTTAAGAAGCTTTTAAAAATGGAATAATCTTTTCCCTCTCTTCCAAAGCTGCGTTTGGAAGAGCTTTCTGTGAGGTCTTTGAAGCCCTGCTGGGCATGGCTGACCCTAGTCTTTCTACCCTTTGCAAAGCTCACATACTGCTCCTGTTTGCAGCTTTATCTTTGTAATTGTAATGTGAACTTGTCACAGAGCTAAGAATGCAATTTTACGCAGACGTTTGGCTGACTTTTTTCCCCTGTTTAAACAGAAACAAATATTCCTTCTGATTTTGGTGACAAGGTGCTGTGTATATCATTTAAGTACTAGCTCACAACAGTAATTGCTACTGTGTGACAGTTTGTGAAATGAAGCTGTGATTTTCCTGGTTTTCGTGGATTTTCAAAATACACTGGATCACCAGTCACTGCTGATTATTGCTTTGCAGCGCAGAATTTTAAGAAGAAACAATGCAAAGATGGGGTTTCTTGTAACAGTGAGAGCCAAGCTGCATTAGGTCATCTTTTGAGGGATGCTGATGAAGTGTTCTGGAGAAGCTTATTTCTGCCCATGATGAGCTGCTTAGTTGATTGAATAGGTGACTCAGTTCTTGACAGCTGTCAGTCTTGATGTTTGCTTCTGAACCTCTGTTTTGCCTCAGTGATCTTCATCTCTGATTTTCTTTTCAATTTTTTTTTGCTTTGCCTCCTGTGCTCATTTAAGTTCTCGTCTCCATGTTGCCTCTTCCTTTAGAGTGGCAAACTTTTCATCACTTTCCCGGAGTTCGCTCCGTGTGCAAAGGTATAAGTAGGCTGTTGGGTTTAAATTCTAATTTTTTTAAAAAATACAGAATCTGCAGGAAAGGTGATATATTTTAAAAGCAGTCTAAAGATGAATAATGAAGTTCCTTTTGTCCAGAATGGCTAATGTAAGATAGAGATATATATAAAATATTCCTCAGTTGGCAAATGTCTGGCTGAAAATCAAGATGAAATGGTCAGAATTAATATGTATGTATCTGTCCAAACAATTTTTTAAATGCACTTCGAATATCACATAAACTGAATTTAGCTGAGTTTTTTTCCAGGAAAAAAAACCCAAACAACAGGAGAGGGGTGTCTTTGAAAGTTTCCCAGAGATGTAGCCTGAATTAAATTTTTTGTGCATACAAATCACAGAACCTGCTTTGCAGCTTATAAATATTGTTTTTGTTGTATCCAGTTGTGAATTATGAATAGGAATGTCTAAAAAGTGAAAAGCTACAATAGTTTCCAGACTGTTGACTGAAATTAGAGATGTATAATACTTTATTTCTTTTAGACTGACTCTCGAAGTACTGTAGTAGGTTAATCTTCCAATTTTTTAAAAGAATTAAAATTACATACATCATGTCATTTATTGAACTGAATGTCACATGCATTGTTTGTATAGAAAACACTACTTAAATATTAAATATATTTTAAAATGGAAATAAATTTCCTTCAGTGCTAGAACACTGAAGCCAGGAGGCCTCGAGTCCATCCCCAGATGTGCTGTGATTTTGTGACCTATTGCATGCAGTCTGTTAACGTTTATTTCCCTGGCTCAGGAACATGTGAGTAGGTAGGGAATTTAAGTACCTAACTGAGAAATTTTATTAAAAGAGTAGCATGCTAGTAATTATGTGTGCATATAATAATGTTAATTTTTTTGGTAATACTTTACTCGCTATCCTGGATGAAATTTGAATGTTATCAAGACGGGAACTGGGCTTAAAGCCTTAAAGTCTGTCCATTTATTCCTAATAATTTGAAGAGAAGAGACTGCCATTTCTATTGCTGCACACAACAGATCAGGCATAGTTGCCCTACATTTAATTTTGAAGTTCAGCATAATTTTCAGTATCTCTGAAATACCTGGCCTGGTTCTGATTTATATAAGATGAAATTATCAGCCACACAACAGCACCCAACCCCTGCCCCGGTATTTACTCAAAACTTGAGTACACAATTTAAAAATAAGGTATGTATTCTGTTTTAAGTGTGACAATATTTCAAAATTAATGGAAAACTCTTCTGCCTGTGGAATCTTTGAAATGGGAAAGGAGATTTTTATCTCTCCTCCTGTTCTGATGCTTATGCACTCCTTTTGTGTCAGATTTGCAAATGTGTTGGATCTGGTACTGTGTGTTGCTAGGTGGCACAGATGATAAAAGATGAATTTTCAGTGTTCCTCTAAATGATTTTCTTTGTGGTTGAACTGTGTGTATTGGTGTTGACTTTTTTTTTTCTCCCTGGGGGTGGTGTGATGGAGGGGAGGTGCTAAATTCAGGTTTAAAAAGCAAATAATAAAAGATGTTCACACCTTCAAAAATATAATCAAAATGGTAGTTTGGCCAAAAGTGTGGTAGTTTTGCAAATTTTTCTAACATGTTTATTTGAGAGTAAAGTGAGTCTTCTCTCTCAGTGTAAATTGTCAAAACCAGTATGATGTATTACTGGGATTGCTTTTCTGTACATGACTACAGATTATGGTTTTACAACACAAGATGCTGTTTTCTGAAAGGATGGGCACAGAATACATATGGTTGAAAGGGACTTCTGGAGGCTTCCAGTCCAACCCTGTGTTCAAAGCAGGTCCAGTTAGATCAGATTGCTCAGGGCTGTGTTCAGCTGAGCTTCTGATGTCTCTAAGGATAGAGATTTTACAACGTTTCTGGGCAACTTTTTCTAATACTAAAATGTCTGGGCAACTTTTTCTAATACTTAACTGCCCAAATGATGAAAAGTGTTGCCTTATGTCTCACTGGAATTTCCAGTTAATGGAAATCTAATGTGGCAGGTGCCAGGACGTCGTGCAGAGGGTGGACAAATGCACACTAGGGTGTTTCTTACTGGTCCAGTTATATTCTGTGCGGTGTGTGAGGTTTCTTGTCAGCGCAATGAGGTAAATGGTTTGACATTTCATGTTCAGCATCTGCTCTTTTGGCTTCTTTGTTATGGGAAGAAGATTGGTTGGACTCCAGCTAAGTTGACCAGAAATGTAATGTCCTTTTTATTCCTAAAGACACGACCACCGGGACTCAGGAATCCTGCATCAGGTCTTTGATATGTGCCTGCAAGAATTTTGGAGTTTGAGTGGTAGGATCTGCTGATTATCAGTCCAAGTGATTTTGCTGCCTGCACTATCTATGACAGTCATCAATTGTCAGATCAGATCTTGTTCCTGCTGTAGATGCTACTTCTCCACACTCTTGTTATTTAAACGTAGATGATCTCTGTGTATGTGTTTATAGCAAGAACTTGTTTTTTTTCTAGCAATATGCAGTGTGTTTTCATGAAACTGCATTTCCACAGGTCTTAAATAGCTTGAGTTTGCTACGGAAGATACCTCTAATCTCAAACTCATGCTTTTGCATGAAACATTTTAGTTCATGGTAAGATCCATCTTACTTCCTCTTACATGTCTAACCTTTAAACACCTAAATGTGAGTTACACATCTCTCAGCTTTCTGTTACAATCAATGGAGAGAAATAAATCACAGAAAGTGATTCAGCTTGATCAAATTAGGAATTGAAGAGAAGTTAGAGTAATTGCTGTCTAAAGCCATCTTTTCCTTTCCATTGTCTATAGGAAACTTTGACAGTTAAATGTGAGCTAGTGACATTAACTCATGGAAACCTTACCTTACGTGACTGAAATCCCACCTTCCTGTTATTACACTGCACTTCATATATTCTGCTTGCTTAATTATGGATGCTGCTTTTAGCAGACAGCAGTTCTGTCTGCTTAATGTCACAAATTCAGTGACAGATATGCTTTGGAAAGAGATTTTGGGGTGAGCGATGTGTTACCATTTAAATGATTGAATGTATTTTGATGTGACAGTTACGTTGTCTAACTAGAAGCCAGTATTTTCTGAGTTCTGAGGAAAAATATTCTGAGGAAGGACAAATGATAGCACTGTGTAAAGGTAGCTGACAGCTCGTGCATGGTGGTCTGAATTTTCCAGACACAAAGACTATGCAAATGTTGACAAGACATAAAAGTAAGTGCTTGTGAAATATTGTACTTGGTCTGGATAGTAATAAGACCAGTTTTAGCCAAGATATTTCCACTTGAGGCCAGCGTTCAAGTGTCTGGGAAGTCAGTAGATGACCTGCAAAGAGAAGATGTGGAGTTTTTTTGTTTGCTTGGTGGCTTTTGCTTTTCTTTTTAGGTGGCTAACCTTTTGAACTGCTGGCAGTAGCTGTCAAAAAAATGCTTGTTTGAAACATGGAGACTGGCCAGTATTTTTTAGTTAGGATTAAAAGCAGAAATAAAACTTAATGTAGAAGCCTGAATCTATTACAAGTTGTTGGGGAGGTTTTTTTCGTAATATTGTCAATTTTTTGGATTGATGGCATGAAAACTGTTCTGTCTAAGGAGTAAAAAAATTAGATAACCAGTTGTTCCTCAGAGGTAGAAAGAAGATGCACCTGACGCTGATAATTTATGAGATAATTCCCTGCAAACTCTGGACTCAAACTGAGTACTTGTACTTTCAGATTGGGGTAAAGTTGCGGCAGCGCTCGATTGTTCAGAAGGAAAGAGATTCTGACTTGTGGTTGGGATTTGATGTTTATTTTAGAGCTCTTCAAGAGCATGATAGTAGTTGGAAGATCCTTTAATAGCAAGTGAGGCTGTCACATATACATGATAAAATGCGTTTTATTATGTGCTTTTGCAATTCCCCAAATGGGTAACCCTATGTTAAGTTTAGAATTTATAGATAGAAAAGCATTGCAAGAATATAGCTCAATATTCAGAAGTATACCATCTATAAGAGGCAATGAAAACATGTCTTGGTGCTTGGAATTGCATTCATTCATAGTTCATCACCAGCAATTGTGAAAGTAACTTTTACTAAAATACTCTGATTTTTTTCCATATTACAGTGTAAGGCCTCTTAAATTTTTATATTGCTTTTTTTTTTTTTTAGTTTTCCATTCTGTCTTCAATAACTTACAAGGAGGTTTGGTTTTCTTTTTCCTCCTGCATGTTTTTTTTCACCAAGAAGGAAGTGTTGTGCTCTCAAAATCTTAACCTTTCCAATATCCCTGTGTGATATTCATGCATGAATATTGTCTCAGTCTACAAGGTCCTTATCCCCCTGGAGCTACAGGAAGATGCTGTAAGAACTCGGAGTAAACCTCGAGTCCTTTGTTGTAAAGCTCATGCTCAGGGAGGTAGATGATGCTTTTCTATGCAGTGGCAGGCTTTCTTGGGTGAGTTGGGAAATGCTGGTTGCATGAGAAGTGTTTTCACTGGAAACAACTCCAATCAAATAAATCTCTAAGGATATAACTGTTGTGTTTCTGAACGAAGAATGATCAAATAAAAGCTTACGGTGAGGTCTTAATTCGGTCCCTGACAAAGCATCCTCTGACTTCACTGAGGTCATCTTACATTTCATGTATTGAAAAGCTGTCTAAAAATCTCTACCTTTTTATACATTTTAAAAAGTAAATTGTTAATAATAAAGGCATTTTTATCACCATATCAATATAAATTAGAGATTAAAAAGATGGATAGCATTTCCATTGTATGTTAATATTTAACAGATTTTTGTATAAATAATAAATGAAAGGTGTTGTCTGAAAGATTCAGCTCGGGATCTTCGTAGTTACTCATTGTGAATTTTCTATACTTTATTTAATATTGGAAGAAGAGTCCTAAAGTAATTTAAAGTAGTATCAGAGTTTTGCATTGTCCTTTAAATATTTGCAATGATGTAAGAGAGTGACCTTTCACTGCTTTAAAAAAAAAAAAAAAAAAGTAAAAACAAAAAAAGTACCACAGGAGAGCAAATGCTGTCTACTGTATTTAGATGTAAGAGTTAAAAAGTCATCCAGGTAGAACAGCCTTCTTTCTCCTCTTGGTCTGCAAAGATAAATAGAAGTTAAACCTTCCAACAGCAGGCTCTCTGAGTTAGGATGGTTAGGCTGGTTAGACCTTCTCAAATAAAAAGATGCTGAAGTGTATTTTCTTATGTTTATTCCTTCCTGACTTTGAATGATGGAAGGAAATATTTTTATTAAGAATTGAAGTGTTGCTTTTGTTGTTTAGTTTCTTTATTGGAGTTGTCTTGTAAACTTATAGCTCGTGACAATGCCTTAAAAGATGCTTTTTATTTACTAATCAGTGAAATCTGAATTTCCTTCTGACTACCCATTTCCAGGTTAGTCTGAATTTCATTGGGCTGATTTATTTTACAGAAAAGAAGTATGTTTTAAACAACACACCTAGCAAAGATTATTTTTTATTCAATGGTTGTGCAAAAAAGAAAGTATATACAGTTTGGTATATTAGCTCAGTTTTGTAAACAGTTCTGGGCGGTGAGGTTGTGGTAGAAGAGTGCTCCACAATTCTTCTTGGGGGAAAATTATGACCTCTGGGATCAGCAAAGTTACCTTTTCTCTTCCATGCAATCATTAATACTGTTTGGTTATTTTTTGGTAGCATTTGCCTATTTTCTGGAGGTTTTGTATGTTTGTTTTAATTGTAACCAATGGAAGCTTTCCCTTTCTGTTGGTAAGAGGAAAATGTTTACTTTTTACAGTGTTTCTTTTTATCTCTTCAGCTCTTGCCTGGGGGTGTGCGTATGTGTATATTCTTTTGCAGATATGAATTATATTTTTGGTCTGGAGATCATAAGTTTTTCTGAAAGCAAAACAAAATGATTAAACTGAAGTCAACTACATTATCTGAAGCTGCTGTATGTGTTTATCCTCATAGTGCTTAATCCTTGACTTTGCCCAAGGCTACTAACCCTGGCTGGTTATTAATTCCTTAAAAATGCCCTGAGCCAATGTTGCTGGTGTTATAACTTGTTTAGGGCTGAAATGAGGTTGACGTTTTTCTTAGCTGCAGCATCTTCTTGCTGTAATGTCATAGGATCAATTGGTTGCAGCAGTGCTGCTGTTTCACCATGTGCCTCGAAAAATTTATTTCTCATACAGCATCTGTTTAGACTTCTCACGTTAACGTTTAGTCTACCAGGATGTAACCTATTTTAATGAATGGATGTCAGATCTTTTGGAAGTACTCTCACTACCTTAAGTGGCCTGCTATGAAGAAACCTGTGTTTGTACTATACGAAACAAAAAGAAACCGGTCAGCAAGATTGGAAACTTAGCTTATTACGCTGTAGGAGGAGGAAAACTGTGAAATTGGGGTGAAATACAATACCGTTTGAAATGTTATGAACTTCTTTCTATATACATTCTGGGCCTGATTTAATAAACTACTTTAAAACACTTCCAGGGAAAAAATATGTTGGCCCAGTGTGTTTGAGTCTGAGATTTTCCTCTCCTGAATGTGCAGACAAGCTTCTTCCAGTCTGGCGTTTAGACTTTTCTGTTTTAATAGAAGCTTTCCTATAACAATCAAATAACCTGCTGTAAAATTACAGATTAGCTTCAGGACCAGCAAAACAGCTTGGCAAATTATCTCCTAGCGCTAAAGCCATTCCCTTCCTCATCAGCTGGCGCGAGCCATATGGTAGCCGGCGTAGCGCAGACAATTTGTGCTACCGGACGCCCAGCTTGACTCCGACTGACTTAGCGGTGATTGGGGGGGACACGTCAGAGGGAGGATGAGTCTGAAGAATGTAACGGTGCGTGCAGCCTCTGCTCTTCTGTGCCCAACACGCAGCTGAGCTGATGTCCTGGGAAATTCCTGTTGCCATGAGAAGCCTGTGGACCAGTGTGTGGATCTGTGAAAGCCCTGCAAAGAAGGAGCAGAGTGTAGCTGCCAAAAAGCCACCATCTCTTTGCTATGCTTTTATAAATGTACACTTCTTTATTTTGGTGTTAAACATCATCTGTTTCCATGGGTTCTTTGAGATGTGCTTTTGTTTTTCAGGATGAGGCAAAACATCTTTAAAAGTGGGGGGATCACTTAAACACCTTCAAAAACCAAAACATACTCCCCTTTCCCCCACCCAAAATTTTTCATTAAAAAGGAAGTTTTGGTTCCAGATTTCTATTTAAAAAATGAGTGCCTTCAAAGCCCACTGCAGAAATAAAATCCCAAACCATTTCTGCTACCTTTCAGGAAACCATGCCCAGCAGACATCACGGAAGAAAAATCACTCGATTAAAAAACAGCAACAGAAGGAGGCTATCCATTATCACCAACAGTAATATTTAGCAATCTACTTCTCCTTTAGTCACAGTCCGAAATATAGAATACTTTCAAGTGTCCTGGTATGTCCAGCTACCAGAGCATCTTCCAGCTCATGTTACAGAGAGGGCAGATAACTCCGTTTCTAATCCTCGTTCGAGGAACAACAAAGAATGTTATTTCAATACATCTTTATATCAATCTGTAAAGAAGACTTAAATATTTGAACAATGTAATGAAAACTTTTAGTCTGATACTTTATATTTATTGTGTTTCATTGACCTATTTGCATCTTGTTCTGTTTGCATCACATTATCATAAAGCTTCCTCTGTTCTCGTAGTGCCAGAAATGTTTCAAATTACCATTTAAATGGTAGAGTTAATCATTATAGATAATTAAAGCAAAGGCTGTGTGAAGAATGCTGAAATTCTGTGAATATTAAGCCAAGAAATTATTTTATGCAAGATTACTGTAATGAATATAATATGAAATAATTTAATCCATGCTAAACAACTTTATTAACCATAATCCATACTTGGTATCTCACCATTTTCCCTGTTATGACATTTGTAGGAGACAAAGTTAACAAGACAGTCAGCAGTCTATAATTAAGAGGCAAGTGGCCCCATGGCATGGGACTTCCCAAGCAAGTATTTTGAGTTGGTGAATATAATTTATACATCTAAGTTTGTTTTCAAAGTATTACTTACAGTGTTGTTCAATGGCAGTCTAATAGCTTACTGAAGTCGAAATGTGAGATGCATAAGGCCAGTGATATGTAAAGTGCTTCAGAAATTAGATGGAGACATCTGACTGCCTTTTCTCCAGGGGAAGAGAGAAAAGTGTCTCCTTTTGTAGCTGCATAAATTTTCCTTAGACCTGAGCAAGTTACTAGGTTACGTGGGAGGAGAAGGGTCTGGGCTGGATCTGTAATGCTTCCTGAAACTCCTTGTTGCCTAGCACACGGCGTGGAGCTGCTTCTGCCACCACCATTCTGCAGCAAACTTTCTCTTTTGGATGATGGTGATCCCAAAACAAATTACATTGGGGGAGCCTGGATTGATGTGGTATGGTCTGTAAAAGCAATGGAGAAGCTAATTCAGAGAAGTGTTATTTCTTATGTATTAAAAGCTGTGAATTAAATGCTGGAAATGAAAGATCTTAATCTTGAGAGTCAAACAGATTTAGTTTCAGTGTTGAATTTGGTTCTCCTGGCTGCACAGAGAAATCTGTGAAGATTTTGAACATTTAGCAGAACTGGGCTCGACGTCAAGATAGTCTGGAGTTTGAATTGAGCTACGCTGATCTTGTTTCAGCAGTTCCCTGCCGCAAATTGAGATTCAGCACCCTGAAATGTGCAGCACGGGCTTTGATACGGGAGGGAATTAGCAAAGGGTTAAGGAGCAAGAGTGGTTGATCAGAATAGCTAAAATTTTCATAGTGCTTCTTGTGTTTTCGGAGCCACATATACAGCACTTATGCTGGAGTGGGAGAAGGCAGGGAGCTACTGGCAGGGAGACAGCAAATCACAGCTATTCACAATGTGACCAAACTGCATGGCGGATGGGGGTGGGGGTGACGACATACATACGTTGCATTAAAGATCTGCTAGTCAGGGGGAAAAAAAAAAGAGTCATTTTAGTTCCTCCCTCCCCCCAGTCTTGCACAGCCACTCTCTGCTCCCTTGCTTCAAGTGCACCTCTGGAGGCACAAGCTAGTTGTTTCACGAGGAGTTCTGTTCTGGAAAACATCCCCTTTCTTACTCAACAGCACTGCCAAAGGTTATGGAAAGCCTGTATCTGCTGACTCCAGTGACAATTTCTATTAAGTTTTCCATCACCAATTTCTATGGTGATGCATGAACAGAAAAGAACACAGCTTGACTTTCAGCTCCAGAGCTATTTTTACGAGGCTGGCTGTTAAAGACAAAAGAAAACATTTTCTTTCTAAACTAAGCGTATTTGACATTGAAGGTCAATGAGAGATAATATGGCCAGAACTCTGATGTTTATACACACAGTTGCTTATGGAGCAAATTAAATGATTTAATGACCTGATGACTTCCTCTTCTGTATTCCCTAGATGAAATACAACCCTCTTCACCCTTTCGTATGCCTCTTAGCCTGTCCCTTCACCCAAAAACCCTTAAAGGATTTTGTCTGTGAAATCCGCACCTTCCATTACCCTTGCCAGGTGCAGCAACTGGAATTCCTGAAATGAGATTCAGGGGCGTCGTGTAACTGCTGCTGCCGTTATGCAGATGGTCATTTCTTCCCTTGCTAATTAATACCAAACAACTAAGAGAAAGATTAAAAGGTACTGTGTGCCTCAAAGCCTTTTTTTTATTCCTTATGTTCTCTGAAGGAAAGAAAAAAATAATCCTGGAAAGCAGTTGGTCAGGGAAATGCAGAGGGTTAGTATCTGTTGATGCTTAGAGCCGTGCATGAACCTAGCCCTCCTCCGAGGAGAGGGAGGGAGGGGGAAACAGAGCTGTGGATGTTTTTATCGGAAGGTACTTTTCTCACGGTGTCCAAGATAAAGGGACTGACATTCTTGCAGCGCTTTAATGGGGGTGGAAGAGTAACTGGATCCTGAATTAGGTGGTTCACTAATGTGCGTATTTTTTCCAGTCCAAGTAGTTCTGCCTAGTGCCTCAGGCTTCTGGAACAGTGTTTTTATGCCACTTAAGGTCTCAGATTTGTACTTTTCAAACCAAAGAAGATGTGAGTTTTGTAATTTCTTCATCCCCGGGTTTTTTTTTTTTTTTTTTTTTTTTAAATACTAGGTTCAGTCCAAGTGATGGTTTTGATTTTTGGGGTGGGTATTTTTTTGGAATCAGTTTAATTGTGATATTATGTGGTTAATTTCATTTGGATGGAAATAATTTAATGCAGCACATAATGTATTGAGATCCTGATTTTTTTTGTTGAGTTTACAGTCTTTTTTCCAATGTGGGCTGTGGTTTCATTACAGTAAGTTCCTGCTTTGGATGCAGAGACTTACGTCAGATTCACCAGCTGCTGCTCTCTCTAAATAGGCAGCATGCCAGTACCAAGGATTAGCTGGGTTACTGTTTGTCCCACCATTTGTTCTCAAAATCTTTAACTGCAGAAACATCCTTGTGTGTCATCTCTGTAACTCAGTGCCTCATGTTCCCACCCTCCTCTTTTTTTTTCCCCAGGTGATCTGTTTTGCTCGCACTTCTGGTATTCAGTTATTTGCTTTGGAAAACACTTTTGTAAATACATGTGTGTTTTATTATAACCTAGCAACCTTCCATATAAATATCTTTCATCTCTTGTCTTAGATGATGGCTTTCGGGGAATGGGTTTCCTTCGGCTATCGCAATGGCTACAGTATTCAGATGCTGTCATTAAAATACTTATCATAGGGCGTAAATGACTCGCTGATAATCCAGGAGGAGAAAACAGCAGCAGTAAGCAATGCTTACCCAAACCACAGTTTCCTCGGCTTGTGCAACAATTTTGTCAATAAAATTACCTCCATCCTACAGGGGCTATGGCTTGGAGACTGGCTTTGTGCAAGTTCTTCAGTCCATCAACTTCACTAATAAAGCTGAACTGAAATCCTAAACTGGCTCCTAATTTAAGCTAAATAGCCATGTTGGTGCAGCCGAGGCAGGCAGAGATTTGCCTTACAGGGACTGTCTGAAGTACCAAGAGGGTGTATTTCCCTGGAGGAGCTGAGGTTGTGAGCAGAGGAACCTGGGACTCAGTGGAGCGCCTGTGTGACAGCGCTGGGAGCAGAGCTACACCCCTTTTATTGTTTGCGCGCTATTTCTGTGCTCCCCCGAGAGCATCTTGGGACATATCGTGTTTCTTTCTACTGAGATGCTTCTGCTGTCTTCAACTCTCCCCCTTGCCCAAGTTAATCGTGACAGTTTTGGAGCAGGCATGTGCTTTAGGGCAAATAGCGGGAAAGTTATCGGAAGACCATGAACACTTTGATGCATTTGCCACTGTGCTTCCCTGCAAAGATGACAGCTTTTAGCCCAAGTTTAAAAAAGAAATCTGAATTGTAACTGCAGCCCAAGCCAAAGCAGCCAACCTGGACTTATAGGATCTTCGTACTTGTACCAAAGGTGATGGTACTGGGCCAAAACACATGTCGGAACTAAGGTGAATCGTGAGTTAAGTGAAGAGAGACTGCAGTGCTCTTCTGCTCTAGGGCAGCTGCTTCCCTCTAGGCTACACGATTTAACTTCACTAACCACGCTAGGTCAGTTGGAGCGTGCGTTTTAAGATCTACAGAAGATTTATTCTGGAGAGGAGGAAGAGCATTTTGAGGCCTGTAAGATACATGCTGTGAGCATAAGGAAGAGAGATGTCTGGCAGGAGCAAGAGAGTAGCTTGTCTGGGGAAGAAAACATGGCAGGTTTAAGATTATGGTTTCCCTCTTTACGCCTAAATACCCTTTGGGCAGAACGGTGTGGGTCCTTACTCTCAAACCCTGTTTTTGCCCAGCACTCGATTTTGTCAGGTGGGTACAATTGTCGTGAGAAGTGTGTGTGGAGCTGCATCATTTTCAGTTCCAATCTTTGTCAGCAGCCATACATGATAGTGGGGAGTGTGTATATTTAGGCTATTAGTGAGTGAATGAGTAGAGAAAGCTTTTGTTCAGAACTCATCTGGATGCTGCAGCTATCGTCAGCTCTTCAGAGTTGCAGATGAGAGTGCCCCGGCAGCGGGTGGTTGAACCAGCTGTAGTATATACATAGCTATACACTGTATACCTGTGCGCTGTAAACATTTCTCCCACAGTTCTTGCTGCTACTCAATGTGATGAGCTCTGCTGCTCTGTCACCTGCTGCTGCTACACTGCTGATCTGCCCAAGCCATGTTGTTTCTCTTCAAAGAGTTCCATGCCTTCCCTCCCCATGCTCATCTCTTGTGATTTCCAGCAAAGAACTCAAAACCATCATCAGGTGATTTTTTTGGGGCAAGCACACTTCTTTGGTATTCATACATTGGTTATCTAACAGATGTGTCCTGCTCAGAGGACTGTGCAGCAGTATGCCATGAATGCCCACTCAATTCTTAAACATACTTCTTCCACTGGATTTAAGATCACCTGAGGACGCCAAAGGGATAATAACAGGAGGAGAAAAAACCCCACCCTAATTCTAGTTTAATAAATACTGGACTTCTATACAGTTTAAAAAATGTTTATAAATATTACAACATTTCATTAATACGCATACACGTTTTAAGAAGGCATTACTTAACCATTTGAAACCTGGTAGTTGCCAAGCTAGTGAAGATTACCCAGTTGGGGAATTCACCGGAGGGATATGTCTGATTTGAATTTTTAAAAAATATTTTCTTAATATTAGTTTCACAAGTAAGAAAGTTAACCTTCTTGTGCTCCCCTTGATTGACTCTTATGTAGTGCACAAGCCAAAAGATTCCGGTGTTGTTTTTAGTATGGTAACGCATAGGTTGTCAGTACTCTGAATGACAGGAGGAAAAGGTGATTGTCCTTGAAGCTTTGAGAGCTAGAACCTACTTAGCAAGCATCCTACCTAGAAGATATTCTTTCCTTTGTCAAGTACCATGTTTCATTTTGTAAATGGAATGTAACTACGATGGCCCATGTCTCGTTGGCTTTCCCTTGAGATAGAAAATACAAAATCCTACAACTTTCCGGAAGCATTTCATTGTCCCATGCACTGATACTAAAGACTGTATAAATGATGGCTGTTTAATTGTTGGATAACTGACATTGCCGTGCTACTAAAGGATGTCCTCTGTTGAGGAGAGAAAACTATGCTTTCTGACCTTAACAATTTAACGGATTACCGTACAAATCAACTTAATTTAAGGAAGTTAAAAAGAATACAGTCGTAAAAGCTCTGCAGTCCAAGGAGTGAAGTTTAACTTTAATGGTAGCCTGAACTGTGATAGCTGGATCATGTTAGTTTATGTTTAGGTGCTAGTTAACAGCATGATCTTGACAAAATGATTTTATTGTTTCCCAAAACTTATTTAACTGTTGTCTGTGGTTGGTAAGCCGCTCTTTTGATGATTCAGTGAACTGTCACAATGGTCCATCTTGTCTCTGTATATTTTTTTTCTTATTTTCCCATGCCATCTTCTAAGGCCATGTTAGCACAGAGAAGATCAGCAACAGATTAAGTGCTGATTATGGGTAACCAGCTGTAGACTAGGACATGATCCAGCAAACCACTAAGCATGGACCTTGTTTCATTGACGTCAGTGGTGACTATATGGATTCTTAAAGGTGAACATATGCTTTGGTGCTTTAGTGAATCAGTCTGCAAGGATATTTGTAAGTTAATGTCAGGACTGTCATGAAGAGAAAAAAGGTGGCTTTTTCTTAGCAGTGCTTCTTCGGTGGTGTCCAGCAGAGCTTTTTGGAGACATCACCTGGAAATTATTTCAGGTTTTATTATGGGGGGAAAATCTGACATATTTTCCTGCAGATAAGATTCATGATTCCAGTCTGACTTGACTCAAAATTTAGGAAGAGATGCCTGTATCTAGCTTGGACAAATGCTGCTTTGTCCTCTGTTGAGTTTGTCAAATTATTATGTGAAAAGTTTAGAGGCCTGTGAGAGAGTTTCATGCTGTTTGTGGTTGGACCCATGCTTCTTCTGTAAAAAGAAATAAGACTCTCTCCAAAATACATAGCTAGTCCTCTGAAACAATTATTTCTCATGGTATCAAATTTCATTCTTATACTCTTGTAACATAACGCAGAATATTTTCTATATGCTTATAGCATGTTTGTTAAAAGGAAGCATTCTCCTATTTAAAGGTTGGTGTTGGTGTTTCTGAATTTGTTTGTGCACTGGGTAGTTGAGGTAGGCCACCTAGCTCTTCTACTGTCAAAATGTGTGATTCTTCTTTAGACCTGAGAAGGTCAGGGGAAAATAATCCCCTGTTCTCATTGCCTTCCTGGCTGCTGTTTGAATATGTTAGAGTTTGCTGTGAGCTTAGATATAGCCTGGTTCTTGAAATAACATACGCAGGTTAATTAAACACCAGAGAAAGAAAAATGGTGCTCATTGTATTGGTATCACTTCAGTCTTTAGTTTATTGTGGATATGAAGTTAAAACTCTAGTATCAAAGAGTGTTCTAAAAATACGTGTAAGTTAAATTATTTAATATAATTTTCTTTTATTAATGTCATACTTATATTAGTATTGCCTAAGTTGTCTGATTTTGTTTCACAGTAGCAATAAAGAAATTTATGTGTGAGTTGATATAGAAAGGATTATTCAAAGCATAAGGATTAAAAATAGATTCCTTCTCAAATGTTTTTAAGAACCCAGACCATATATATTTTACACAATACTTCAGTAGCATATCCCCTTTTGTAAGAGAATTTTTAAATAAATTAGGATCATCCTGATTTCTTCTGTTTAAAAAAATAAATATTAACACAACTGTGTAGCATTTTAAAAATACAAAATTCAAATGTCTGAAATCAAGATAGCTGTAATGTTGCCACATATTACAGATGTTAGTATGCAAATACATTAAAACAAGAGAATTACACTTTTAAACTGAAATGTATTGGTTTGAATATTATTTGAAGGTAGTGCAGAAATAGAATAGTGCATGATCCATCACATGGTTGGCTGTAATGGCTGCAATTTTTTTCATTATCAGTTCAGTATTGGGAAACTGCAGGGTCCTAGAAAGTTACGGCTTTACGAAAACAGAGTGTTTTGTCTTGCTTTAATGTCTTATGAGAAATGGTTATGCTGATGACTTAACTGCTTTGAAGATTCCGCAGTTCTTCTCTCAAGACTAATACTCTTAAAGACCAGATTTCAAGAAGAGGTGCATCAGCTTACGTGAGGGCTGCTTTATAACTACTAAGACTGAAAAGTCAAGTCAGTAACCTGAAAGAGAAGCGTAAAATGGTATGAAGAGGCTATTCTGTATATAAGAAACAATCTTGATATTAAGCTTGTATGGCCTATATAAAACCCATAGCTTCTTAGGATAGTGGTGCTTTTGTGCTTTGATAAAACAGCGTTACTATAGTGAGTTAATCTTATAAAGTGGACTTTTTGAAACAGCACTTGAAAAAGCCACATAAAGAGAATCCAGGTGAAGATGTTGAGTTAAATTTTGGGTTTCTTTTTGCCATTCAAGTTGAGGATGGCAATTAATGCAGTCTTCTTGATCTTTTTGCATTTAGTCATTCAGCATAAAGCATGAAGCTCTCAATTCAAGCCTCCATACAGCGAGTGATTGCTTCCTACTATGCTGAATAGGGCTGTTTCTGAACTGCGACTGTATCTAATCAGCAGAGAGTGGGCTGACTTCACACCAGTCATTGAAAACACATTTTCATAAGGCTTCTTTGCTGATAAATATCCAACCAGAATTCTCTTACATGTTGTAGTATGCATTGCTATTGAGAAATGTTTAGAAATGCATGTATAACACCAACCGTACAAATACAGGTTTGTAATACTTCTTAGCATATTCATTATGAATTCTTGAAATGTTAAGTTATCTCTGTCCTACAGTATATCTGTGCTGAGCAAACCGTGGCTGGGGGCCAAATCCATTTTACAGCTATCCAAAACAGTCTTGTGACCAATCAGTCAAGTTTCCACTTACAAAATGCCCATAGTGTAAGCACCTAAGGCACTGTGCAATCCATGCTAAAATAAATACAATATACTATCTCTGAATAGTGAAGTCAGGTGAAATTAGACATGTGCCTCTGAGGTTGTAGCAGATAAAGGAATCCGGTTCTGTAGGAGGAGATGATTAACACGTGGCACAAATGCACACAACTTGTAAGGCAGTCGCACTTTAGAGAAGTGAATGGAAAATTGATTGAGTGTCTGAAGGGAATGAAAGGATAGTGAATAAGAAGGTTTTATAAATGGGACACAATCAAGCCACTGAAACTTCTGCAAATTAATGTTTAGTTCCGCGGAGAAGGCTATCCTCTCTTCTATCACAATCACAACTCCATGAGCTTCAATTATTTCTAAGATTTACCTGCTGTTTGGTCAGGGGCATTGACTATAAGAGTGGACAGCCCTCAGGCTTATCAGATTTTGCAGTAAGAGTACTGTGTATTGGCAAAATGTGCAATTTGGCAGTGTCTCTAAAAAAAAAAAAAGGAAAAGAATGAGATGAATGTCATGAATGAGAAACATTCAAAAACAAAGTGTGTGAGGGGTAACCTACAGTCTGAAGTCGGTCTGGGTACTGTGGTTTATTTAAGAACGAATGAGATTAAAGGCTTTATCCTGTTTGATGAACTTGCACATGCATTGCACCCTCCCAGCGTAACCTTCACTAGGTATCCTGAAGGGAGAAGATTTAGATCACGTAAAGAATCACCGTCAAAGATATTAGCAAAAGATGATTTTAATGTGAATTTGTAAAAAGTGTGACTTAACAAAGTTTGATGGTAAGGTTCACTGTATTACTTACTACATGGAGGAAATATACAGAGGAAAATTGAGTTAGGATTGATTTAGAATGATTTACACAGAGACTGGAGATGGAAAAGTGTAAGGGAGACCCTCCTGTTGAGTCATGAGGTTCAGCATGGAACCCCTTGGTTTCTAAACTCCTGATGAAGCTTAGGTGCAGCTAGATCCAATCTTAGTCCCAGAGCTGGTCAACGGTTTATGTCTAATGGAATTAATACAAGGGTAAGGAAAACCTCCCATTGAGTCATGGGGTTCAGGATGGACCCCCTTGCTTTCTAAACTCCATCTCAGAGAGGAGTCTAGGTGCAGCTGGATCCAAACTTAGTCTCAGACTTGGACAACAGTTTATGCCTGGGATAAAGGGATACAAAGGGTAAGGAAAATCTCCTGTTAAATTACTATGCAAATTTGTCAGGGAATGAGTGATTATGGATCCTATACGACTTTGATGTAGCAGCAATTTAAGATTTATTAACACTATTACAGTAAATCACAAGATTAGATTATATGATTTTTAACAGTACTTAATCATCAGCCACCTATCGGGGTGATTTAATAAAGTTTGCTATCAGCGCTACAAAGTTTCATAAATCAAATCGCACATGCACACAAACACACACAGATGTAGAGGTGAACCTATAACAGAGATTCTTCACTCTTGGCCAACTATAGTAAATTATTGGTACCAAATGATCTCTAAAAACCTTGTGAAATCGAATTGTAGTGAATTACTCATTGTTCTCCCTTGTCAGCATTTGTCAGCAGATGATCTTTGAGCCCTCTTCTTCAAGCCCCCCATTTTCCTGGTCTAACTGTCCCATGTGCAGAAGGGTAATGTGTGGTCACCCTCCTAGTCTGTGGTTCTGTCTCATGTCCATGCCAGCTGCAGCTAGCAAGTAGCAGGTTTGTGTTTGAGCATTCAAAAGTTCAATTTTGCTCCTCCCAATTACCTGCCGCCCATCAGCTTTCGCAATTTAAGTTACTTTTTTTTTTTTTTGCCAACAACACCCCAGCACTCGGCTATTAGTAGACTGCTTGTGCAGCTATGAGCATCCAGCCGCTCTGTGTGTTACAGCAGTAATGATTGAAAGAAAGCGGTGTTTTTCGAGAAGTGTTGAAATGGTTTAGACAGTGCGGATTTTATTCTAATGCATGAATCCAGTATTTAACAGGCAGGTAGAAAAAATTGCTTCCTGTTCTGCTAATCCTTGGCTGGATAATTGACAGCCTTCTGGAACTTCATTTCTAGCCTTTTCAGCTTTTGTTGATAAAGATGCAAAAAAGACAGACATGTACAAAAGGACTGTATATAGCGTATAATTCATTTTGTGGAGCTAGAACATCTAGCTGAATGTGCCATTGATTTACCCTGGCACTAATTCCTGGTGAGTAGCTCATTTTGAAAGTAGCTACAAGTTGGCATATTTGCAGGAGCATTGAATTCTGGCATGCAGTCACTGTTGTATTAAAAACATGATGTGCAGGGAGTCTGGAGAGCCTTTGAAAGTGAGATATCAATAGAAGCTGAGTTACATTGTTATTCTCAGTACATACAGCGTAAAAAACCCAGAGTAAGCTATGTATGTTACCAGTAGTGTGCAGTTTGTGGCATGGATTTTTCCTGCAAAATGTGTTAGTGGTGTTGTGTTTATTAAAAAATGGTACTCAAAGCCACTTTAAAGTCCATATGGTATCTGTTTTGATTGCCCTAATAACAATAGGATAATTATGGGTATTATATCTTTATAGGATTGAATGTGCAACAAACATTGCTTGTGAGCAGCAAGTTTTCATAAGGGCTGACAGCTGTTTTAGAACGAAAATTATAGCTTATTTATTGTGTGTATACATTTGAGCTGGGCAAAAAATAGCAAAAGAATGAAATCTGCAAAAGAACTATTTCTTGCTAAGTGTTATTTTGCAATGAAAAAGCTAGTTGTATACTAATGAACAATAAGAATGCGTTGGTTGGAAAGAACATATTTCTGTAAAATAAGATGTTTCAAAAGGGTGCCTCTAGCTGCAGAATCTACCGAGTATCAAGGGTTTTTTTCCCTTTTCTTGGAGGGAGAAGGGGAAGATGAGAAGTGGGAGCTCCTTCAGAATTGGAAAACTTTGCTCAGTAGTGGAAACTTGTAGTGGAAAACATTGAACTAAAAGAGATGACTAATCATCACCTCTGTAAAGCGGGGTGGTTATAGCCCTGATGAGAACAGAGGGGAGAGAAGGAAGGAGTTGTTGAAGGTTCATCACATTTTGCATGAACCTTGTAATGGAAAGTCTCAGCACTCCAGTCTGACAGGGACAGCGCTGACCTGCAAGCAGCGGCCCTTGTACGATTACCCCAAGCATTAGGTATGAGACTGAGCTGAGTTAAAGGATTGGTTGCAAGAAGGTTAACTCTGGACTAGGGTTCTCTTTTCCGTGCTTTTTCTAAGTCTATGCCTGTCTGAAGGAGTGGTGAGTACCACTCAGAAATTTCAGCTACCTCAAGCCTTCTACAGGCTGTAATCTTGATGTTGGAAATGATGGCAAGGTCTTTAGGATAGGTTACAAACAAACGTATTTTAAGAAGGAGTATTTTAATTGAAAGTTAGCTTTATACTGGTATTTACTTGTCTGAGAAATCTGTATCACTTACAGGTTTTAGGAACTTGTTGTAGGTTACAGAAAATCCAAAGTTTTAGCTTGCTCACTGTTATTGCAGAGACTGTCACCCTCTCACAGAATTGAAGACATGCGAGGTGGGAACTTGTAAAGCTGTATTGAGAAGGCTGGGATAGGAGAGGAATTCAGATGGGTGTCTTCATTGCTGCAGATGAGCTAGAGTGTGGTTTCTAAGAAGGGGGAAAAAAAAAGTACATGCAATACAGCCTAACAGACAGTTCGTAGCAAGGCTTTTAAAGCATTAAAATTCAGACACAACTACTGTACTAACACAGACCAGGGCTCTTGCATATACAGAAAGGAACTTTGGTTCTGTGTGAAGGATCTTGGCACAAAAAGAGTTTTCAAAATACTGTGAGGTTGTTAAAAACTGGTTCCCCAGCATAAATTAATATAAAATTTCTGGTGTGCGCTGTGAGCGAGTGTCCCATTGGCTGCATCTCACTGAGATCTAAAACTAGGAGTAAGAGTGACAGCTCAGACTTACTCTGCGGTGATATTCTGACAAAGCTGTTGGACAAATTCCCTGTAACAGAGGATAAAGGATGATCAGATATGAACTAGGCTACAAAAAGCAACTTCTTCAATTCTGAAAATCTGGAATGCTGTGAGGGAAAAATAATCCTGAACAGAAATTCTGTATGATCCCTGTTTAGGTTGTGTATCACGTTGCTGTAGGTAATGTGTCTGTGGACACAGTGGATGAAGGCCCGTTGCCTAGAAGGCTGCATATATTATAAATTCTATATTACTTTATTCTATATACTATATTCTGTATAAAGAAAACCAAAGAGGAGTGATGGGGAAAAGGAGAATTCAGGGAGCAGGAAGGTTTTGAGTTGCTTGGAGGCATCATTGCTGGCAAGGCCTCAGAGGTCAGGCTCAGGCTGCATTCACATCTTAGGTTTTATCCAGATTTTAACTGTCTTAATGCCTCACTGGCATTTGTATGCAACTGAGTGCAATGGGTGTCTTGGTTTTGAGGAGCTTTTCTGAGGGCTGCAGCTATGCAAAGTGAAGGTGAAGGCCTGTAGAAGATGGGGTGCGTAGCCATTTGCACAGGCAGAGGTATCTTAAAAAGCCCTTCCCTGAGCTGCTTACTCCTGTGGCTCTGCTGCTGCTTGGCTCCTGCCGGGATCTGCCGGGATCCCCCGGGACTGTGCACAGAGCAAGCAAATCCTCGGGAGTCTCCGGCTGCGCACTGCCGGTGCCTTCGTGTCATGAGAACAAGCGTCTGCTTTGAAATCCGGTGGTGGAGAGTTTATGTGCTCTGACAATTGACATGGGCAGCAGAGAGATCTCTCTTCTGTATGGAACAGATTTTTCCAGATGGAGTTGTGGAAAGACGTACCGTATGATGGCTTGCTTTGAAAATACATCATAAACTCAGAACTCTTCCCGACTTTGTGAAAAAACCAACAACAAAAAACCAAAAAACCCCCCAAAAACCCCAACCCAAACCCCAAAACAAACCACCAAAAAACCCCCACTTGTTTTTTGTTTTTTTGTTTTGTTTTGTTTTTGTTTTTTTTTTTTCTTTTCAGGATCATTGTAAACATAGTGGTATGCCAAATCCTTTGAATGGCAAATACTGGCAGACTGTATCATATCTCTTTTGTGATAGAAATTATTGTCAACAGTGTGAAAATGTGATGTTGACTATTTATGCAGTGATAGTTGTGTTTAAGCAGCTTTAAATTGTATAAACCTTGTTAATCTCTCTGAAAAACCATTATAAAATGCAGTGGAGTTTAATGATCTTGGGTTTTATTCTGTGGCTGCATCATTTTTTATTTTTTTATTTTTACCAATGCTATGAAATGGTTGCTGGTCTCATAATTTTATGGAAATGCTTTGTAAAATAATAACCATGATACTCAGTTTTGTCTATAGTCTCTGAAGTAATTTAGAGCAAAGTTTTAAAAAAGATTTTGCAGATTGCCAGAGCTCATTACCTAGTGCATTGAATTACAGATGGAAAGAAATGCTGTAGTGGGT
Organism: Haliaeetus leucocephalus; assembly: GCF_000737465.1. Classification (NCBI taxonomy): domain Eukaryota; kingdom Metazoa; phylum Chordata; class Aves; order Accipitriformes; family Accipitridae; genus Haliaeetus; species Haliaeetus leucocephalus. The sequence continues at coordinate 11,948,698 of NW_010972886.1, read as the reverse complement.
TAATACGAGTATAATGGCTGATCCTACTGGGACCAGGCTGCAGTATCTTTAAAAAATGTGTACATCCTAAGTATAATAGAAATGTAATTTTGAGGCCATACTCATTCCAGTGTTGGCACTTGTTTGGAAATTATTCTACTAAATTCCGGAATGCTTTGCATAGAAATGCAACAAATAAGGTTACATTAGACAGGAAAAGTGATTATTTTTGTCTTCAACAGTAACATGAACAGGTTTTCCAGCGGCATGGAAGCCCGTTTGCAATTTAAAAAACTGAAGGACTGCTTTTCCTTTAGGAAATTGCTGTGTGGTCAAAAACTTGAGGTTCTGATGGAAAAAAAATATTGGAGCTGACGGGGAATTTTTGCTGGGGGGGGGGAATCTCTTCTAGCATGAAAAGTTTGGATCTGAAACAGCTTCCTAGTTCTGATTTTTGCTAACTGAAACTTGTATTAAAATATATATATATAGAACAAAATGTTACACTGAAACTAAAAAAGTAAAAAGCTTTTTCTTTTTCCAGAAATGAGTTGCAGAAACTTGTGACTGTGTTTTGGCTTTTTTCCACTTCAGAATATGAAGGTGGTTTAGATGTGGAATATTTGGTGTAATAGAAAATATAATTCCAACTGAAATCTAGTCTCTGCAAAGCAGTCAGATAAACTGTTGTAATTTGATTTTGATTTTTTTAATTTCAGACTTTGTAAGGTGCACCTTACAAAATGTCATAGAAGCATCTGCTGATTGGATGTTATAATTAGCACTTGAGGCAATAAATTGTGTTACTTAAAGAAGTTTTGGATTCTAAGCAAAATAATGTATTTCTAAGATTATATGACAGGTTTGCTGGATTCTACCAACATTGGTTTGGCACTATTAATATTCAAGAGTACTTTGTCTGTCCTGATTTCCCAATTTAGGAGTTACTCCAACACGTTATAACTACTGCTACTGCACTGTTGCTGTTTGTCTTTCCTTTGCATGAAGCTGGTATTTGTGAGTGAATGAGCCGTCTATTGTGATGAATCCTTTGAAGAATTAAATTAGGAAACAGTCAATCTTTCAGAGTTATTTTTAATGATGGAACTGACTCAAGGAAGAAAAAAAATCTTGCTGATTACATCTGTCCAAATTTTGTAGGTGTGTAATGTCATTCATTAGGCTGATACAGGGTTTCCACTTCAGCCGGAAGACCTTTCACTTAACTGGACATTGAATCTACTATGAGTAAAGACTCAACAGGTCTGTAATTAAACAAGTGTAATGCTGCACTCTCTTTTGCCTTCTTGGCATAGTCATCTGCATCTGAGACTCATCTGCAAACTCTGTGGTGGTGAAAATGGGCTGAAACGTGCAGTGTGACACAGCAACCCTTTATGCCAACAGGAAAGCACATGCAATAGGATCAGACCAGACTATACTGAAAAAACCCAATATTGCATCTGTAGTAAGAGACCCTTGCACTGAGCTAGGATCATTTCCAAAGTGATTCATTATTCTTCCATATTTTTTTATTAAGTCCCAAAAATTACAGGGGAAGTTTATATTATATAAATTGTACTGGTTTTCAGAAATCAGTTTTCAGGTGAGTATTCTGGTACCAAAGCTTGTCTGCTCTTAAATTTGGGAGTGTGACATGGACAGTTTTGGTAGAACATGAAGAATTACATAGCTGTACTATACCACACATACCAGAAGGGATTTGCACTGAAATGCTGGTAACCACAAAGAGCAGAGAATCTTCCTCCACCAATTTCCATTGCCAGAGATGGTCCAACATGGATTTCAATGCAAGAGTGCCTGCTTGACATGATAGAAGCTGAGTTTTGGTTTTTGCCTTTGTGGCTTGAGATCAAATCAACACTGTCTTGTCCTCAAGAAATAGATATTGCAAAAAAAAAAAAGTGCAGTATAAAATTATCCATTTGGCTTTGTTTACTTTCAGTTGAATGCCAAAAGTAAAACTTTAAAACGGTTGATCATTTAATGATCAGAATAATCAGTTGAGTTGAAATAGCATGCTTTTAAATCTAAACTGTTTAGGCCAGAAAGGAACTTGAAAATAAAACAACATCAGAATCTTAATGTTTTTGCAGACAAACACCTGCATATTCCCACTGAGTAATACTGCTACTTAAATATTCTTTGCTCTTCTGGTTCTGTATCTGCCTGTGATCTTCGGGATGATTCCTTGGAGATCAAGGAGTCAAGCCGACCAACACAAATATAAAAGTGTTGACAGCAGAGGAGAAATCTGCTGCTTTGCAATCTTAATCTTGGGTTTGTCTGAGTTTCAGCATTGTGCAAGCAGCTGAAGGACTGGGGGTATGACCACTGTTTGCTTTTTTGTTTTCTGAACATAACATTCATGTTGAAAGTAGAAAACCATATCTTAAACTAGTGTAGTCCTTTTGTAATTCTTATTTTTTCTTGCTGGTTGATTAGACGGTATTAGTTTGACTCATAATATTAATTCTAATAATTAACCTGTTTGTTTCTGTTTCTTATTTGTCCAGTCAGTGATTGGAATATTTTTGCTTCGAAAAAGAATGTGGATGCTGTCAATAGAAATGCATTTTTTAATTGTGCTCATCACCTTGACTTTGCCAGAGAGGCTGATAGCCCTTAAACATTGGGGGAAGACAAATCACCATAGTCTTTTTTCAATAGACAAAACAAAGAACCTTGTTTTCTTACAGATGACTATACAGAATATTTAATATAATCTAAATAAATTGCCTATTGAGAGCAGCAGCAATGCATGAAGAAGAGTTGTACAGATTAAAAGATATTTATAAAAAGTAATATTTTCTAATGAAAAGTATTTGTCTTCATATGTTATTCTGCAAGTCTGATGTTCAAAAATTTGGTATGAATATTCAAGTAAGGTTCTTTAATATGCTGAAATGATATGTATATAAAAGTCTTACCTCATATTTGCCGGCCGAGATTTGTTTTCTGCAATGGGAAAATAACAGGAGTTTTCTTAATTAAGTAACGTTTTGTTTGGAATACATTCTTATTCAAATTCATTTGTTTTCATTCTGTCATCAGTTAATAGAGTTGAGTTGCATACCTGTATGCCAAGATGATCTGGTCAAAATGCTGTGACTTGTAAAGTCTTTTTGTTATAAGTATATTCCAGCCAACTTTATCTCTTTTATTCTCATCAGAATCAAATTATAGCAATACTTGCTTTACCCAAGATCGTCTGTTCCTCAAGAGCCCTTCAGCATTACTTTTACTATTACCTAAAAATACTAATGAATTTAAAAATACTAAAAGCAGAATTTAAGCTGATTACATTTAGTGCCTTTTTCTTCTGTAGGTGACACAGGCTCACTCATCTTTCTTTAAATCGAGCATTTCTGGAGGTTTTTCCATTTGCACACTTTGCATGTGATGCCTTCCAGGATAAGGCCCATGCCACTGAAGGTTTGTCATATTAGTAAAGAAAAAGCAAACTCTTATGTCAAAGCTGAAGCTGGAAAGGATGTAAAAAGGTCACTAATGTATTTGCTATAAATAAGGCGCACAGCAAAAAAGTCTTATTTACAGAAGGTCAGTGGCTATCTCGTTCCTGTCTAATTTTGGGTGGGGATTTACAAATTGATGTGAATGCTCCCCACTGAGTTTCCTTTTTCTGTTGCCTTTGTATTTTATTTTGGTTGTGAATTACAATATATTGTGGAAATCCCTGTTTACAGTCCCCCTCAAACCTTTTGAAGGGGTCTAAAATTGACCACTTAAAATCAGTAATGAGTTTGTGAATGATGGACAAAAATAAGTGATTTGATTATTCAGTTGTGAATGACTTAAAGGATTCTTTTGGGGGTTGAGACTTTAAATAGAACTGTACAAAGTACAAAACTGTTTTTCACTGACTTTACTTAGCAAAACAAAAAGAGGCGAGGGTCAGAAGTGATTATTGTATTCTTTAAACACAACCTGGCTTTTTGTTTTCCTGCCCCTGTGAAAAATCCATTTGCTTCTAACTATCCCAGATGATAACCTAAGGTTTGGCAAAATTGCTTTGCCTGGACTAGAGGTGACTGCTGCTGTCTTAACATGGTTGACAATTGAAACAATGTGTGGCCTAGGAGAGGTGGAGCAGAGAACATGGAAGCCCCACTGGGGAGAGTGAGTGACTTCTTTGCATCTCTGGAAGAAACCAGAGAGATTCATGCTGCAGGAGACTTTCTTGTTGGAAAACTTAGAGGCTGTCTCTGAAGATAAAACAAATATGAAAGAGGTTATGAAGTGAACAGACAAAACCAGCAGTAGCACGTTTCCAGGATGAGGTGGCACTTCTCAAATGTTGTGAAGGTGCTCAAGAATGAAGAAGGTGAATTACTAATGGTGTAAATGGTTGGCTAAAACAGTTTTGGTGTTTTAAGGTGGCAGATGTAACGTCATTATCTTGAACACTGCATTGGGAAAGCTGAGGACTGCAAGCCTGCAAGCTTTGTAAGTTCTCAGCAAGTTATTAAAAAGTGTAATAAAACCTAAAACTTCTAACACCTGTATAAATAGAGTTAGCGCCAGGTTTGGAGCATGTGAAAGCCAGGCTTTCTATGCAGTGGGTACTAAGCTTGTGAAACTTGTTGCCAAAGGGTATCGCAGGTGCTTATGGTTTAAAGAGAGGCTGGATGAGTTCATGGACAAGAAAGCCACTTAGGATTATTTAGAAACTACAGCCAACTGAGGAATTCCCTAAGCTGAAAGCTTATGTAGTATTAGGAAGAATAACCGTATTCGGGAATATTGTGCTTGATTATCCTGTTCTCATACTTTTTCTTGGTCATCTTTTCATGACGTCTGTTAGAAGTGGGGTCTCAGGCTAGGTGAATCTTTGCTTTGAAATAGCACTGCAGTTCTCGTGGTCTTTTCTTCCAGAACACCATCTGCCACGTATGAAAGGCTAGTTACAAAAATAAACCAGCAAATGGCAGAAAACGTAGTCTATTAGAAAAACCCCGTGGTGATATGCAGGAGGAGGTCAGTAGACCAGTCATGTATCCATCATGTGGTCTCACTGTACTCCTCTCTTTCTCTCTGCAGAACGACTCTTGAGTTACCAACAAGAGGGCAAAGAAATGCTCGAAGGAAGATTAAGGCAGGGCCTCTGAGTTTGTGCTTGTCTGGAGAGTTGAAAGGAATTACACAGTCTGTTTCTTATCCCATGCTCTGGCTTACAGTACAGAAGGCATGGGGGGGAAAGTCTGGAGGGGAGTGGGAGGTCAAATAATAGTATTTGATTTTGTTTAGCGACTTGCATTCCTTGCTTCTGATTACCTATCATTAGCCCCTGAGTTTGTGCATCACTGCTCTCTGTGCTCTATGAGAGCGTTAGCTCTTTCTTTGGGGTTGGGGTTACTCTCTGTTCACTTCCCAGGCTGGTGTACAGAAAGGGGAGGAAGAGGTGGTTCTCCTGAGGGCAGGACCTTTCAGATCTTGTTTTGCTCCTTCCCTATGAAGTGGCAGGCTGTCTTTTTTTGCTGAGATTAGCGGGCACAAGCTTGTCAGCAGGAGTGCTCATTTCCTGGAAGCAGGACGTGGAAAAGGCAGCTGCAGGGGGGGCAAGATAAAACACGATCCAGTAAGAAGTTGTATCTAAAAAGAAAAGTGGACTTCAAACTCTCTGTGAGCCTCCATGTTACTGCAAAATAAGCCTTACTGAAAAGTATCAAGCATGCTTACCGAATCATCCTTTTGAGAATAAATGGCACATGTACCCTCATTTTTACTTCAGTTAGTCGCCTCATGATACTGGCCCTCTGTCTTGGAGGACTTGAATTTCTAGAACCAGGCTAGGTATTGATTTCCTTACCTGTCGTCTTGCAAGAAGTGGCTGTATTTTGGATCTTTTTATTTTTCAGTTCCTGAGGCTGTAAATCAGGGAAGTGTTGTATGGAAGTGGAAGTGTGGAGGTCTTTAACTTCCACTTGTCCAGCCATTGGAGTATTAAAATAGTAAGATTAGGAAACATCCTATTAAACTTCCCATGTTACATTTATATGACTTTGCAAATTTTGAGGTCATATTAAATTAGAATTTTTACAGAACCTGCGAAGAATCCACACTTCATTGTACAGGCACAGTGCAGTGTGATCTGGTCCTTACACTAGAGAAATGCATGTCTAAATAAGCAGGATGGGGAGAGGGTGGGAAGTAGACTGCAGATTGTATTCAGCTCCTCACCATATTGAATTAGGTGAGCAAGCATTCTGTTCGGGGCTGCTGCATCATGGAGGCATCATATAGTGCTCCAGTGGCAGTTGCAGAGGATGAAAATGTCATCTGCTTTGTGCATAGATGCTGTCACAGGGGTCTCCTCTTGGTGGAAGAGCAGGCAATACACTTGCACTTAGAAGGCTGTGATTCTTTTAATTTTAAGCATTAGGTTTGGGTGGGGGTTTTTCCACATCAATTTTTGGCAGTCTGTTAGGATCAATAAGTTGTTTAGACCTCTAGTTAGTGACAGAGGAAGCAGCAGCATTCAGTCTGACACAGGCAATTAGGTATTTTATTTTCAGGATCAGAAAGGCAGGGTTGCTTCAGAAGAAAAAAATCAGAGGAGAAATATGATTACTGGTGAAGCCTAGATAACGCTTGTAATATTTAAGATAGATATATGCTTGGACAACGACTTGTATTGCAACGATTTATGAATTTATGATTGTTTGTAGAGATGGGTTATAAGCAGGGTTACAATATTTTATGTTCTTAATTACAACTGATAGTGCTGAAGCCAACAGCAAAAAATAGTGTGATGGAAAAACAAGTAATTAGGGTCTTAAAACAAAACCCAAACCCAACCCTCTCCAGAGGCAATATTGTTAACAATTTATCCATTGTTACGGAGTGTGGATTCAGTTTTTAGTCCATAATAAAAGATGCTGAAATAGACTTCCTAGAATTGTGTCTGTGAATAATCATCCTCAGTGCATGTTGAAGTATGGCGGAATATCTGTTTGTAAAAACTGCTCATTCTCTGGCAGTCGGTGTTTACTCATTTTAATTAGAGAGAATTTAAGATTGACTGGCATGTTTTCCGTATCGTATGTTGAAGTTTAGAAAAATCTTAACTGTTTATGTGCATAAATAACACTTTTTAATGTCTGTCTTTCTAATTTCTGAACTTCGCTTGTGATAATCCTGAGATTTCCTCAGCAAAGTTTCCACTGAATGTGACAGAACTTGGTTGAAAACTCATTTAGCGACTCTTAAATATTGAGTCACTTGAAGTTAATTGATTACCTGTAGGCACCTGCATTGGAATTCACTGTCTAGTTTTATGTATGTACATTATGTTAATAAGAACAGAATACTTCTTAAATAACATTTGACAATACTTTTAAATAGCTTTTTACCAATGTTACGGGCATAACTTCTGGAACATATCCTTCATTGCATCCAGGATCGCAGGTGTGGGTGAAGGGAGGAGTACCTGCCTTGGAGCAGGAAGTTTTATCTCTCCATGTCAAAGGAGAAAGAAAAGACACAAATTAAAAAAAACCCCAAAGTATGGAGCAGGCAGTTTCCTAGGAAGGCTGCTGTGGCTGTTGAGATAAAGATGCTTGCCAGTTCTTAGAAGTTATATTCACTTTTGAATCACCTGGATTGTGATAGGATCCTTATTTGGTTAAGCAATCTGAAGAAACTGGAATAAAAGGCCTTCACTGCATTTTCACCTAAATCCCTCATCTAAATTAAAAAAAAGATATTATTTTGGCCCATGAGTTGGGTTTTTTTTTTCCTGGAAAAGTGGGCCTAGCCAGTTGTGCACCTGAGCACCTCTTCCTTAGCCTGATGTAGTCAACAAGCATGTTTTTCATTGACAGCAAGGATGAGGCAGTGTGATAGCATTAAGAGAAATGGTCGTTAACCTTCTACTCCTTTCAGAGGTAGTGGTTTTGAAATTCATAGCCTTTAAAGTCATGCTTTTTGAGAGTCAAGACATCAGCCAGGAATTCATCCAGCTAATGCTTTCTGTTGTTTGTGGTTTTATTCGGGAAGTACCTTGCTTTGCTTTTGCTTCCCAGTTGTTTAACCTTTGTTTCAAACGAATGGGGTTTCATTGCTGTTGCCAGATGTAAGAGGCATCTTTTTGTGTTTGTTAAATTGGCAATGATGAAATGCTTTAAGTGCTTCAGAGGTTTCCCCTTTTTACAATAACAACAACTTCATAGCTACAGCTGAACTTTTTAAGCTTTTTTCTAGCAGTTTTAGCACTCAGGTGAAAATCATTCAAGCTTGTTCTGTGTTCTGTATATGTGACTAAACCTTGTGCGTTTGGGTGCAGGAGAATGAGCTGAAGGCTGGGTGGAGCTTTGGCTTACATTTTCTTCATGGCTTATTCCTCATTATCACTCTTAATAGCTCTGAACATATTCGTGTTTCAGTGGCGAGGGTGGCTGAGATTGCCATGTTTTGCTATGTAAAATAAAGCAGGAGAAAACAGGACGAAGAAGTGAATTTGCCAGTAATTTGTCTTTTTAGTTTTGAGATGCTCTGATCACCTTTTCCACGTCCTGCTCCCCAATGGGCAGCACGCAAACCATGTTGATGGAACAAATTACCATTAGAGAGTAGTGCTGAGGAAGGACTAAACTCTGGTAAAAGAATTACTTGGGCCTCAAAATCCTGCACAGAGCAAACATGCCAAACGCCGTGTAAACACAACTTCTGTATTCTCCATTGTGTTGTGGTTAATTGGTGAGAGTTGATAGCGCTGTGGAGAGCAGGAGTTAGCGCGCACTGTTCTGTGACTGGCCTGTCAGTGACTGGAAAGCCGTGCGGTGAGCAGTGGCACATGTCATGAAATACCGAGTTTTTCCCCGTTTGTGTAAGCTGTTTCCATTCTGTTTCATTTTTCTCACAAGTGGCATTTTGAAAGCATCGTGTTTTGTGACAAGTATCTGAACAATTTTATTTCTGGATGATTTATTTAAGGGAAAAATATCTTTATTCTACCCATTGTAGAAAAAAATAGCTGATACATGTCCACCCACTAAAACTACTTTGGTGGATTTGAACTGAGCCCCCTGAGAACTTTCTGTTCAGGATAGACTGCCTCTCCCATAATCACGATCCATAAGCTCCTCTTAGTAAGAGCTGCTCATGTTTTCCTTCAGAAGAGCTTCTGGGTTCTTGAATACCCAAGCTCTGCTGACATCCACCAAGCAGATCTGCTGTGGCATTTGGAAGTAGTCTGGAGTGGCTGACGATACCATATTCCTACCTGGAGCTAAACTGTGCATGCCATTTTCTGCGGAGTTTGATCTGCACTATTAAGTGCTCAGTATTTTCTTTACCTTCATATTTCAGAACTGTTATACAGAATTATTTTTCAAATATGATTGTTCATTCTCTGCTTTCCAGATGACATATTATGGTGTTAAATTTCTGGTTTAAACATCACTTGTGATCTTAACAGCACACAGTTACAGAACCCAACTTCACCCCTGAGGAGTTCCAGTAGAGCAGGTGGCAGGATACTGGGAGATTAATTTATGTCGTAAAGCCTCCAATTCAGTTGTTAATTCAGGTTTCCGCTCGCTACTTCTGTGGGTAGAAAGTAGATGTTGCCATTGCTATTCCTTCATGAAAATACAAGATAAAAATAAGACAAATGGTCATAAGAAAAAAACCTTTTATCTAAAGCTTTAATCTAAATATTAGGTTTCAGTTAATGGTAGGAGAAGGGTTGTTGTTCAACCTACTACAGTTGAAATGCAATTGCCATATAGGATTTTGCTGTTTTATTTGTTGTTAATCGCATAAACAAGTGGAAGAAAGGATGGGGGGAGTAAAGTTAATTTGAGAAGAGATAAGTCTTCTGAGACAAATCTTAAATCTTGCTGAACCAGGGAGGTTAAAGTAGTACTCACTGAGCACTAAATTTAACCTTTTGAGTATTTATTTCCTGTAGGCTGATTAAATTGTCTAGTCTCAAGGGAGCAAGTTTTTTCACATTGTGATAATGATTGGTATTCAATATCCAATTTAGGTTGTTTGTTTAATAATTCAATCTTCGTGATGAATCTTGGTAAGTTAAACTTTTTGCATATACATCTGAGTTGTAGTTGAAAAAAAGGCTTAATATCTAATCTTAATAGTGCATATATACATTTATCTTACATACTTCCGTTTTTAATAAATAGTATGATTCTGCAAGACATTTGTTTAGTTTCATAATTACATTGCCAACGTTTATGAGACACCAAGGGACAAACTTCAAATGATCGATATGGTGTCCAGTAAAATTTTCTTAAGAGCTTTGTTTCTGAGAGGAAAAAATTACCATAATGCATATGAAAGGATAATGGCTATTCTTCAATCAAGATGCTTCCTGGTCTCACGTGACCTTTTAAGTCCCAAGCTATCAGTTGAGGTTTTCGAGTTAGCAGCTACATTCTCTCTCAAGAGAAAGCCCTGATAAATTAATTTGAATCTGTATTTTTCTTGACCACCCAGGGATGTGTTGTAGGTATCTTTCATGAATGATGACTCTGAAAGATGGAAAGCAGTTGGGAAGTTGCAGGCAGTATTTATTGGGGCAATGAAAAAAGGGTTATTATCTTGAATGTCGGTGTTGCTTGGATGAAGCCTGCTTTAGGCATTTACATCTAATAGGTGCTTGTTTACATATTTGCCTTCTTTCTAACTCAAGTCACTTTAATCCGGTTACTGGAAATGGTATGTGCTGAAACTGAAAGGCAAAATGTCATACTGCAGCCGAAAGCTGGATAGCAAATGGTAAGGTGGCAGCCTGATGGAGAAGCAGATGAAGCAGAGGGGTGTAGAAGAACAAACTGGTTAGGCAACATAGACCTGGGGGGGGTGGGGTGGAGAAAGCAGCTGAGAGAGGAACTGAAGAAGAAGGAAGCACCTGGTAGAGGATGTGGTTCTGAGAAAATGCGTAGAGCCTTGGAAAGAGAGGAGAAATGTAGGGATTAGGTGAGGGGGAGGAAACCATGAGTGGGACTTGAGAGGCATGAGCACTGAAATGGGATGGCTGTCCTCTGAAAGAAAATCTTGGAGACAAATAGTGCTTGTTGGCCCTGATAACAGTGTCTCTTTTGGGCTCAAGATTATGTCTTCGCTCCGGAGTAGCGGTTCCCAAAGGGTTGCTTTCAGTTAAGTACTGTGGTATTTTGGGCACAACTGTGTTTATTTAAACACGTGCAGTCATGGAAGCATGAAATGGTCACATAAGACAATCCCTTGCAGCAGTCTGAGGCCAGGTAGAAGTAATGAGTAATGTGAAAGTACAGCTGCTAACTTTAAGTTTATAGAAGCTGACTTAAACTTGTGTTTTGGGATGAAAACCTGGTCTGAATCAGTCTCTGATGTATTTCCACTTACTTGTGATGGTATCTGCTGAGTGCTTGAGTTTTCCCGCTGTACCTGCTGTGCGTCTCTGCTAAGGGCTCGCTTCATTTCCAACTGTGGATTTCTGCTTAAGAGTATTACTGTGGGTGAAAACCTGGACTTTTCTACTCTGTTGTTTGACTGTATTGTACCGAAGTGAAAATGCTGACATGCTCCCAAACTGCAGTAACCTTTTACTCTTCAAGATTTTGAAAATTGATATTGGTTGTCCCTTACTGTCCTGCAGAGTGCATATTTCCAGCTCTGAATATGCATGATGTGAATGCTGTAAAGCTTATAGGTCAAATGCTGTTTCTGAACCTAAAGAAGGATATTCACTAAAGCTAACTAGATCCATCATACAATCGGTGGAAAGAGGGAGATTGCTCCACAGGACGAGAGTTCAGTGGCTACATCCACCGTGTGCTCCAACTTGCTTTCTAGAAGGACTGATGACTATACAGGGAACCAAGGAGAGCAGTACATTATGCTAAAATGATTATTTGTGAACACCCTTTGAAATGTCTTAGTCCAAACACTGTCATTTACAAATTCCCCATTTGCTTTCCACTCATGTGGCTTCAGCAGCATTGGTTAAAGTTGGCTGGTTTAGCAAACATTTTTTGTCATTATGTGTATTTGCTATTACATTCTTCAAGTGTAAATCATGGAAAAGTAAAAGCATTAAGCGGTCGAATAGTAATAAAAATATCTCAGCCTGATGTTCTAGAAATATATATATACAGCCATTTACAAAAAGAGAATAAAATGGAAGAAAGAAGAAAGGAGTATCAGTTGGGAAACATCTTATGTGTTCCTGGCAGTTTTTAAAGCTGCTATAAGTTTTAGTAGTTCTGTTTTTCAGCAAAAGAAACTAATATTTTTTCAATTTAATGAATTTAATAAGTAGGTGATATTAAACAGAATTTTTAGTTACAGCTTTTCTTTAAATGCAGCTGAGTAAATGCTCAAAGTATTTCTTGTTTAACAAAATAAAAGCTGATAATTTAGCTTTTAAAAATATTCCTTTGGGATGTCGAGAGTTTTCTTATAGTTTCTAGACTTCAAGAAGGTGTCCCATGAGTAAACAATAATTTGCATCTTTTCTCATGGATTTTGTTCCTTCTGGTGAGCTTTTTAAACGATTTGTTAAAGTGGTATGTGTGATTCTTTTTCACTGTATTTTTTTAACAGAATGCTTTCACATGTTGAGTACAATACTGTTCATAAATGGTCATCGTCCATTACTAAATAGATGATGTTAATAGAGGATTCTTAATGCATTCACTAAGCATCTTAATTAAGATTGGTAAAACCTGGTTTATACCTTGGGAAATAATGCAAGATTCAGTTCCAGCTTATTGGCTCTTGACCAACCCTGCTTAAAGCTGCTGGCCATCAGAGTCTTATGCCTCCCATGCCTGTAGTTAGGGTTTACCTGTTTAATATGATTTTGATGACAATTCTAATGAAATTTCATATATGGAATAATACTTTTACACCATGGCAACGATATCAAAACATTACTGCTCTTCCTGCACTCATATTCTTTTACTGGCCAGAAAAATGGTTTGTGACTAGGGACTCTGAGAGACTTGTGAAAGCAGAGAACTGGTTTTTGTTGGAGTTAGGTTATTTTTTTCCACCACTTGATCTATAGGCTCAGTGTAGGTCAAAAGTCCCAAGACAGAAAGTATGCATATATTAAAATTAACTAGAACTTCCCCTAACTAAATAAGCAAACTCCCCAAATAACCCAGCTTTGACAGAAAGATACGTGGAACTTTCTTCTCCTCTTCTCAATAGTAGCTCTACAGTTCTCTCTCGTAGCAGGTTAAATTGAGCCCACAGGGGTCATTGGGACACTTTTCCCTAGAAAGGTTGTAAAAACACCTACTTTCCTCTAACGATAGACGCCATTTCTAAAAGCATAAAACCTCTTGGGCTCAGGAGCCAAAAGCATAACTGGAAGCTTGGTTTCTAAAAGCGCAGTTCAGGGCAGATCAGCATTTGCTGAGTCCCGCACCGGGCTGTTGCAGCAGATCTTCAACGGCATCGCTCATCCCTTCCCACCTCCTACGGGGTAGCTGGGCTGGGCTGCTCCCAGCGAGGGTGCTGGGTACGGAGACCCACGGAAATTAGCTGACAGCATGAATAACTGGCTGGAGGGGGAAGGTCAAATCATCTGATAACTGGGGCTTCTAGTACTTTCCAGCAGTAACTGCAAGAGGTATTAATTTTGTCTGTCAAAACAGACTAAAGCAGTACTTAGGAGCTGAAGATTATTCACTTAAATTATGAAAAGGCTAAAGTTACAGTGATGGATGTTTCGAAGGATGCAAGAGGGGACTAAAGTTATATTTAAATATGAATCCACTGTGAAGCTGTCATAACATCCCTTACAATAAAAAGTGAAATTGCTGAGCTGCAAGATTTGTTTTCTGAAACTATACTTAGGTCATATCCAGTCTTCTCCTTCTACGGTATTTCTCAGATTAGGGAATTTAATCTTTTAAAGTCTGGCTGTTTAGTCGGTACTGACCCTCATGGTGGTTGTGGCATGAGAGCCTTCCATGCAGCTCTGAGTTTTGGCTGGGTCCCAAGGGAGGTCTGTTGGTTGCATGAAAGGGGCTTGAACCTCCACATGGACATCCTCTGGAATTACTGATTTTGAAGAACAGGAAATACAGGTTAAGTGCATTTATTCTTCTCAAGAGTCCTTTGGGTCCACCAATGGTTGAATTTACCTTTATGAAAGTATGTTTTGCGTGCTGGATATAATGCATTTCAAATCTCAGCTTCAATGAGATGGCAGTGATAGAGTATATATTAATATCCTCTCTGTTATAAAACTAATATGGACTGTTTCATTTCTAGTTCAGCTTTTTTTTCGTTCATTTTAAAACACTATATTAGGTGCTTCAAACAAATATGGTTTTGTTCTTTTGAAGATTAATTTGGAAATTGTAATGGTGGAACTTATCATCTGATTGCATTAATAACAACTGACTTCATCCTGCCATATGAGATGCAGTCAGTGTGGGTCTCAATAGAATTTTCTTCAATTTGTTACAGAAAGGTACCCATGATGATGATGATAGTGGTATCCCACAATAACATGTACAACTAATTTTTGTGTTGTTTCTTGTAGGACCTATTACAGCTTTTATAACCATAATTCTTGTAAAAAGTCTCTCACAGAAACATTTCAAGAGGTGTACTTAGAATTTGTAATGTGAATTGACAATATAGATACATTGGTGTATCTTCTGAGGGGAAAAAAAATAGAGACGGCTTTTTGGCAAATCTTTTGTCACAATCTTAGCCTTTATTTGCTTCCTTGTGATTAATGTTTTGTATTTCTTTGTTGGGTTTCTTTCTTTTTTGTGGTTTTTTTGGTCCTCTGGTCCTCTCTTCTTACTCTGTGTTTTAATTTGATCTCACAGAGGAAAACCAAATTTTATCACGAATGGAGCAGGCAAAAAAGCCATCAGCTAGTAGGGAGTTACTGCTAATAGATCCATGCTTCTGGAATATTTACATTCTTTCCCCATTTTATTCAGTGGTGGTTTTATTAGCGCTTCAAAAGTCAGAACCTTCAGGATTTGCAAGGTACTTCTCTACAGCTTTCCCCATCTTCTAAGAGAAGAAAAGTCTAGGAAAAAGCTTGGGTAAAAGACTGGGTAAAATATACTCTTCAGTGTTTATGATAAAGCAATTGGGAGTGGGTAAGGATACATGAGGACATCTAAAGCTTTGCTTGAGGTGTATTGTCCTATTAGATATACGTGATCCCACTAACACTACTGCCTTTTAAATGTTCGAAGCCAGGTATTTTTGAACAAAGCTTGTGAATAAGTGACTTGCATTTACCGCAAGTATGAGGATTCTCCACCCTGGGAGTTTATATCTTGATATCCTTGATTAGATAGTCCCTTCAGGAGAGCACTGTAGACACAGATACAGGCTTGGTGTGTTTGCTCATCAAGATACTACTGCTTTCTGCAGTTCTTTACAAACTGAGGAGATTTTTAAAGACTTTATGGCTACAGACGTCTTGGCACAGGAGGAGACCTTGTGAAAAGTGTGTGTGTTGTCTTGCAACAAAGTGGTCTTTTTTTAAAAGACATGACATATTTCTCTAAGAGCATGCATGTTTTGCCTTTTAGTAAATTTTATGTAGTTCACCTTTCCATGTTTCTGTGCAGATTCCAGGATGCTAAGTACTGCTATGGTATGCTCCACTCCCCCCACAATTACCATTATTAAAAGATTGGTGAACACAGTTAGTTAAAAACTTGTCTTGGATTTCACAAGTTTCCTTTTTGGAAGAGGATTACAATTTTTGTCTGTGGCAGCCAGAATTTCTTTTTTCTGCAGTGCATATTATAAAATACAAAGCTGGCTGATTGGTGAATTCAGCAAAAATAAAATAATTTGTTCCAATATGTTTAGACTTTTAAGTGCTGGTATCTCCCTTACTAGCATCAATCCGTGCTTTATGGCAGTTGGTTTTCCACTTTTGACAGTGACCACAGTGTCTTCCAGTAAGAGTCATCTGCATACTCCTACCCCTGTCTTGTACAGATGAGGTGGCTTTGTGGTATTAGTAGAATGTAAACTAGCAGTTGAAATGGGATTACTGGAATTAGTCATCTGGATGGAGAAGATTCAAATTGGCCTTGATTGAGGTCCTTACAATTATGAAGTAGACAGTAAAGCCATTATGGTCAAAGAGGAAAAATTATAAAAAGAAATTAAGATGCAATGGAAAATGAAAGAACGGATTTTTTTTTTTTATGTTTTGTGTATTTAAAAAGAAAAAAAGGCATGATATTACCTTGTATTTTTCTGATCAGCATGGAAGTTTCCTTGTGGCAAGAGATAAGAGAAACGTACCATGAAATAATTACTTTTTAAAAAGGGAATTTCATAGCACTAAGAAATGCTTTTGCTGTGGAAATCAAGTGGAGGAAAACACGCATACTTATTCTTTCAAAATATTTCTATATAACTCTCTGTGTGTGCCTAACAGACTTGTTTAAGAGACCTTTCATCTCAGTATCTTTATGTCATATAAAATAGAGCATTTCAATGAGCAGCTTATACTTTTTCTTCTGCTTCTTTTCTGTTTTAGGGAATCTTTCCTTTGTGTCTCAATCCTGGACTTCTTTCTTAGGATCCATTCTCCTCCTGGTGTTATTCTTCAGTTTGCTTTCCACCAGAGTGTTTTTCTACACTTAAGACTTTTATCTCCATGTTTTCCCTTGACTTCTCCTCCCTTAGTGTGGACTAATAAAACAATTTTGGTTTAGAGCATGGCAAGAAAAGAGTGTGACTCCTAGCCTAATTTTCTCTCCATGTGCATGGACAGTTCTTCAGCGTGTGAATTATTAGCTTCTTTCTTTTGGTGGGAAAGAGAGAATTAAACCATCCTGGGTGGTACATGTTTTGCTTTTCCATTGCTCTGTGCAGCAAGCATTTGACCAAAAGACTGAGTAGGACATACAGTTTAAGACTCAGTGGAGCTACATAGGTCCTGTGTAATCAAGTCTTTGTAATACTGAAGTAATAAATTCTTCCCCCAATCTCACACCTTGGAAGTAGTCTGAACTGAGTTTTATTCTTGGCCTGTGGCTTGCCATTTCCACCTCCTCAGTCTGATAGCTGTTGTCTAAGGAATCATAGAATTTGTCTTTATTTTCGGTCATTTCCTCTCCCTCATGTACAGTATCAAACTGTTGCCACCCGGTATTCTTGTGCTACCACGTGTAGCTTTTCTCCTTTGTTCTGATGTAAGAAGTAAGGTTTTTTTTAATTGTAATTTTCAGTAATTAAACTGATTAGAATTAAACTGGTGGGGAAACTGCATTTGATTACACAGGCAATACAGAGGAGGTAAAACTCATCTAACTAGGTTCCTTTCCAGCCTTTAGGCCTTTAATAGCTAAGTTAATTTCCTAGAGGAATATGGGCTGATTGAAGGAAAAACTATAATCATTAATTGCAGTAGATTTAATTTGTTTGAAGTATAAAGAAAAGACTGTCTGAGACTTCAGGGGAAGAAAAGAGCCGTGCTCCTGTGCAGTCACTTATTCCAGCCACAGTAGTATGGTTTTTGCTGCCTTTAATAAATTGTGGTAAAATTTTTGGACTGTTTGTGGGTTTTATATGTATTGGTAAGAGTGATATTCTTAGATCACAACATTATCAGAGATAAATTAACAGGACAACTCTTCCTGCAAATCATGACCATAAACTTACACTATGTATTTAGTAGTGTAGGTTTCATATTGTAATCTATCTACCTGATGCTTCAGGGCCATAAGATCTTCTCTAGCTATCCACTGAACCATTTCTTTGCTAATGTGGTTATAGAATATGAGATTGTTCTAGTTGCTTTCCAAGAGAAAATAGAATTTTCCATATTCAATAGTGTTTTGTTTTGTTTGTTTTTTTTTTTAATTGGCATTTAATTTATTTCTCCCTGATGATTAGAGCATGTGACCGGTGTTTTTGGGCCTCTCTCTATTAATTGCCACTAGAGAAGTAATTTTATATAGAGCTTTAAAAGGTGATTCATCTTTTTCTTTTCTGAGCAGCTATAAAAACATACTCTACCTGCCTTACAGATGTGCTTATATATAGCATAAGATGCCTGTAATGTCCTTTGACATTACTGCTCTCTGTATTTGTATAAGCAACATTTGTACTTTGCCTAATTCTTTGTTTTCTTAGTACATTTTTGAAAAAGTACTCAGCTGACTCATAAATCACGCTAGTAGTGTTAGAATAATGAAATGAAGTGTTTGCTATGCACAAATGAGATTATAGTATCCCTGTTGGTGTTTCCTAGATGTGGAATAGATCCCTGTGAGTTACATACTAATCCTGGATGCAGAAGGTCTATATGAAACCTTGGAGCTTAAGATTTTGAATTTTCCTGATATAAAGTATAGAAGGAATGATAACTCATCAAAATACCAACTTTCTGAGAAGATGTTTTCAGAAGGTTGCTTTAGATGGGCTGTATACATTGCAGCATTTGGGAGAAAAATGACTAAACTTGGACCACACACAATCATCCTAGTGTGTTTTTTTGTGGTACATGTATTTGTCTCCCTTTTTCCCTTACAGGAAGATAGGTAAACCAAAAGCATAGAAGGGCTTATTAGATCAACAGTTTAAAAATACTCAGTAATAGGAAAAAAAGGAGGAGCATATTTTGAAGTGATTAATCAGCTTTCCTAAATTTATCTTTGGTCTAATTGTCTGTAGAAATTGTTTGTAGGATTTTTTTTTTTTTTTTGCTTTGCTTCCTCTGTCCTGAGCTCTGATTAGCGAGCCACAGTCCTTTTTATTGAAGCTTTCAGTGAGAATACCTCCAACAGTTAGGTGCTATGGTATACAAAAAAGCTCACAATTGAGTTGTGGCCCAGGCAAAGGGTCAAACTTGTTCACTTATTTGTTTTACATGGTGGTACTACTCTTGAGTCAATGGGCAAACTGTTACTAGAAGCAACAAAAGAAAATGTTAGCAGAAATAGCGAGTATAAGCACTTCTTGCGGCTTTGAGTAGTGGTTATAACTGAAATGATTTGTGGTAGAAGTGCTTGAGGTGATGATGGTAAATTAACCACAAGCATCTTTGCCACCAGAGGGTGAATTCACATCATCTGTCTTGGGTTCACAAAACACAGATGTCCCACATTGCCACCTGACAGTGCGTACCTCTCATCACTGGCCATTTAGGGAAATCAGTCTTCCACATGTGGTCTTCTGATTGATATACAAAAGTCATGTCTGCTCTAGACAGCCAAAATACATTGCCTAACTGGGAATAGCCCTACATGACGAGGTAGCACGAGTCCTGCTTGATATGGGCAACGTTTTCATATCTAAATTTGCCTGGTGGAATTAGCAGTAAGCAAGGATGGGAAATTTTAGGGTTGACTCTCTGGTGCATATACCATGAAGCTATTGATTTAGGTGTTGCAGCTTGACGATTTCTCTTTCCGCATGGCGTTATTGGCGTGCAACAGTGCAGCCAGCCAACCCTCCTGTTGTGCTTCAGAGAAAATGAAAGATTCTTGTCCAGCCTAACCTCAGTAAATTTTTCATCAAAGCCTTAATACTGCTTCTGCCAGATATAATCTGCTTGAATGCACAATCTTATAACAACAGTGCCTATTTACTGCATTTTTTTTTATAATAGCTTTAATCTCCATCATTAAGAAGTGCCTGTAATCTTAGTGTTAAAGAGGTATCTTGAGACTATAATAAAACTGACTCCTTGCTTTATTTCTCATGCAGCCATGGCGTAGCCAAGGAGCAAGTGTGCAGCTGATACACAGGCAAATAAGGTGCAGGGCAATTTCTGGTAGGCAGGTGACTGAGCAGTAAGGCTCCAACCTGACGATTGTCGAGATAAGTCAACTGTGAGCATCTGCAGCTAGGAAAGATTAGAAACCCCCAAAAAGCTGACAGGAGCAAAGAATTGTCCCACACAATCTGAAATCCTGTCATTGCTGGGGATTTCATCTGGGCTCTTGGCTCTGTCATGCCTTTGAAAATATCTACAGGCCTTCACATCATTTTGATTACTTGTGAGCTCCCTTTTCTTTAAAGTTCCTGAATAGAGTTTTTTAAGTTTTCAGGGCATGTGAAAATGGTAAGTGCACAGTAAAAGTATTTTTTTTAACTTTAGATTATGTTTCTCCATTTTAAGACATGTAACGGATTGCATGTTGCAGGAACAGTAAAATGGAGAAGATAATCAATCTCTCTCTAAGCTGACTTACTTTTACCATAAAAGAGGCAATTTCTGATTTCTCTGATAAAGTAAGTTGATGGCTACACTTTATTCTTAATATCTTTTATGGCCTTCTCAAGATTTTTATTTTTAGCTTATAGATGGTAACTTTTTGAAACAATCAGTTAAGATAAAGTATGGATAGTGTATTTGACAATAGTATACAGAAAGATTTGGGACAATATTCTGATGGACAGTGTGGAATGTCCCGTCCATATTTTACTGTAATAGATTATTCTTGGTTTGACTGAAATACTGAGGTTGTTAAGTTCCACTTTCCCTTATAAAGGAATACATGACCATCATTATCCAAATATTTAGCCCCATAGCAACAGTTTGGGCCTATGTTTGAAAAAAAAAGTGCAGTAAAATACATAACCAGATTCTCTGTTTCTTCTGTGATGTGGCTCACACTGACCACAGTGGGAGCTGCTTCTAATTTCAGGCCATGTAAAGAAAGGATCATTAGAGAGGTTATACAACACGTTCATATGCAGAGCATGTTAACATTCGCCCAGTTGGATAGATTTTAAAGTAGACCTTACTTCAGTGCTTTACTTGCAGGCTCTTCACATCCTACATGTCTGCGCTAGTTGCTTGCAGGAGCTTGTAATTCATTGTCAAAATCTTCCTTCCAGGCTGCTTTTGGAAAAACAGTGCAGTAACACCTTGCCTTCCTCTAGCTTTGTGGCAAAATTTGCAAGTGAAGTCTTGTCTGCATAGCTGGAAAAAAGTGCCAGGGCTGTTTTGGTAGGACATGAGGTGTGCCCCCCCCCCCCCCGCCTTTCTTTTTTCTTCTTCTCTTTCATTTTTTTTTGAATGAATATTGTTTGTCAGTCTTAATACCCTAAGAAAAAACAGTGGTGTGGCCACTTACTACTTTTACTCCAAAATACGCCCACCAAGGTCAGCCCTGCAGCTGTAGCCAGGATTTACCTTGCTTAGACTGCTGTTGAGTAAATCAGAAGCACCACGGGGTGTGCCTGCACCACAGGGTACGCCTGCACCACAGGGTACCTCTTACTGCTGGTTACCCTATGGAAAAATGCACTGTGCTGCTGTCAGGGCAAGGCCCCAGGTAGCTTCTTTTCAGCGGTGGCCTTTGATTTCATAACAAGTTAGTGGGTTTTATTGTTTTGAAGCCTGAATGTTGAATATTGGCATTTCAAGACTGAAATATGTTAGTTTTTATCACCCTTTGATTTCTTTTTGATTTTCAGAGCATAATTGTTGTAGTAAAACTTTTTGCAATCAGACATTTTCCTTCTTGAAATTGAATATTATGCAATTATTTCCTAGTGAAGGAAATTGAAATGAAATCTTGTGATTAGCTACACCGTAAGTACCGTACCAATGTTTTAAAAATAAAAAAAAAAAAAGAAGAAAAAGCTCATAGGGTAGTGGTCTTGTGTACAGGTAGACTTTGGGAGGTTCAGATCTGGTTGTAATTTTGAAAAGACAAAGGAAAGAAAGCACAAAGAACTTCACTCTAATTTTTTTCTGTTTTCCAGACAACTTGTTCTAGTACCTTTGGAATACTGGAAAAATGCATGAATAATATAATTTTCACTAATTATTTTGAAATGATTGCTACCAAAACTGCTTTTCTAATTGTGCAGGTAGAACCTAGGACTACCTCTTACTCTATTTTGCGTAGGCTTTTAAATATTGATGATTACTCTACTTAATGGATTAATTACATACTGCAGCACTTTGATTCCCTTTAGTGTTACATTTACAAACCACACAAATGGCCCAAATTATGAGATGAAGAATTGGCTATAGTAGACTTGATGTTTTCTTCCTCATTATTCTGCCCTGAAGTAAGTTCCTGTTGCTTTACATTTTAGCTCGACTATGTTCTAAAATACCTTGATGATCTAGAAGGCAACTTTACGTGGTTGAGCAAACCACAAATTGACACACAAAATGGATGAAATCTTAATTCATAGCTTTCCCTTTAGCATCTGGTAGTGTGTGTGACAATTTATCAACCTGTGTTTTAGAATGAAATTATTCCTGCTTTGTGCCTTTCTCACGTTTGCCAGAAACAATGAGAGGAACGTAAAAAAATGAGCGTGCCTTCTGCAAAGGGGTTCATGCAAAACATGACAATGGACGTTTCTGTGCTTACCAGCCAGTTTTAGCCTTTTCTAGCTCCTTCCCATTCAAACTGCAGCTTCTGATTCAACAAGTCTGTTGTTTTCTCCCTCCCAAGGATGAGATCAGCCTCATCAAACAAGTTCTTCTAACTGTGCTTCACAAGGTGCTGGCGGGAAACCTTTTCCTTTTGCATCACTTGTCTTTCCTTTGATTTGTAATAGATGTTTCTGTCTAGCTGAAAATAATACCAGTGGATGGGTATGAAGGGTATGAATTTCACTGGTAGGAACATGTGAACTGATGGTTTTGTGGGATTTCACCTAGAAATGTTTTGCAGAGTTGTGTTTGGGACTGAAGACCTTCTTATGATGAACACCATTCTTAAAACCAAGTTCATCTGGATTTTTTTTATATTCTTTTAAGTTACATTTTTTGCTGCGGTTGACTGACTTCCCCACCAATTGTGGTGATTTGGAGTCCTCACGCTACTGTAAAGTTTAGGCTTCTTTGAAAGTTGGAGCCTAATCTTCAGTCCATATGGAAGTTTATACAGCAGCATTTAGGAAGCACTCCAGGCCAAATGCCTTCTCTCGTGTTTTTTTCAGTATGTGTTAGTCAACTTCAATTTCTGTTAATTTTCTCTCATTCTGCATTAAAGCAATTAATGTATTTCACTGTAAAGTAAAAACCTGTCATTTTGCTCCTTCTACTTTGAAGGTATGCCTCTGACGAACTCTAAATTTTAAATGCCAGACTGACTGCTGTGTGCTTATTTCTATACTGCGTTCACAGTACACTGATGCTCCTGATGACTGCTGCCTTACCTACATTGGTTTTTGTGGGTTTGGTGGGGTTTTTTTTGGGCGGGGGGTGGTGGTGTTCACTCTTCATATCAGATTTCAGAGATGCTTTGCATATGACTGATTAAGCTTAATGGGTATAATATGTAACTGTTAAAAATAGCTTTCTTGCACAAATGCACATTATATATTGACTTGGTAACATATTAACAGAAGGAAAATAACTGAAAAGTTGTGACAGTTATTGTTTACTTATTGAATTCAGAATATTGTGAAGGCAATTTCCTTGACAGGTTCAACTTCAGAGCACTTAATACTATTGCTGATTTTTTTTTCCTTAATCTACCTATGAAGTACCCTTTACAAGCTTGAAATTGGAGATAACGACTACTTTATTTGAGATGGCAAAACTTAGTTTTAACAATTTGTTCTCTATACAGAATTTGTGAGGGGAGGAATAGAATAGCACAGGTTGTATGACAAGTAAACCACAAGGCCATTTTATTAGTTCCAAATACAAAACCTGTACTTTTAACTGCACAAAGCCTTCTGTTAGATTTTATTTATCTTTAAAGCAGGACAAATTTGTAGTGTGCACTTTCAGTATTTGGGAAAAAAGTAAGGCATGGAAAATTCAGTCCCCTTCTTTTGTCTCCCACATCATCTGTTTTGCTAACACAGATGATGGAAACTTCATAAGCTGAATTGTTTGGACTCATTAGGTCATGCTTCTGGACACCTTGGCTTTTTAGAAAGAGAGCTTAAGTTGGTACTTTTTACTAACAATAAAATAAGACTGGGTAGACATTCACGTCTATTTACTGAGTTTTATTATGGGCGGAAGAGGAGGGGGTTTCTTAATACATGGAAGCTCAAGTCTTTGAGTGTGTATCAAGAATGTGATGTACTCTCGATCACCCATTAAAAGCAAGCAAACCCCCAAACTATTGGGCTAAACTCAGAAGCATCTTAAGAGCCTTCAGGAGCAGAGTGGTCGAGGCCAGGTCTTTGGCCGATGCAGGGATTGCTCCAGGGATCTGTGGCATGAGGGCTGGGGTGCGCAGAGCAGCCAGTCCTCTGTGGGGACTGGCCCAGTGCCCTTGCACTCAGGGTGTAGCCGCCTATGTGAGGCTCCAGCTTGTGCGTTAGCCAAAGGATTCAATTCCGGTTTGGCTCTTTGGTGTTAGTCCAGAGGGGTGAAAGCCCTTTCCAGGTGTAAAGAGAAGCAACTTGTTTATAGAAATCTTCTGCACCGTAGAAAACAGTTAAGTAAATTGCTGCTACCCATAATATGGAGCTGTTTCTGGTGGATGGTTGCATGCAGGTTATCGTCACACCCTCCATATTGAGTAAGTATCTGAAGGCTGTATTTACAGAAGGCATACAGGTGTCTGAAGATGCTAATAGTGGTACTGACTGATGTGCCTAAACATTTTAAGTCGATCTTATTTTGTAGGCTGGGTGGTTTTCTAATTTCTTGTAGTCTCTGCTTTGCATCATTAGGCACTTACATAACTTTGCAAATCTGGCCCAGTCCATTGTTATAATGTTATTTTATCTCTCCTGATTGCTGTGGCTTTGTGTGCAAGGAAGTATTTTGAGTAAAGTTAATTATAGTGGTGCCTATATTGCAGTATATTGTGTATGGCTGATTTTATTTACTATATGTACTTTGAAATTACTTGATGTTCTTTAAGCCTATGGCTTTTTACTTAAAGGCACCAAAACACATCTCATGTTAAAAATGGTTGAATGTACAAGGTGCAGTTGTTAGCTCACTCTTCTTTGTTCTCTCTGCTTTCTTGAGAAAAGATCAAACAAAATGCAGTGACAGGTAAGGATGTTTCACAAAACACCTAGAAGAAATGTAGCTTCCCATTCCATAAATTACTGGTACTCTGCTCACCAGCTGCCTGTTATGATGTTTTATTGATGGCAAAAAATGGTGTCTGAGGCAATAGAATGTCTTGCATCTTACAACACTGCCAGTTATAAAGATGTCTTCTTGAATAAATTTCACAATTAGAAAGTATTGACAAAAATATTTAATCTTTTTTACATCAAAATAAGCTCAAAACATCTGCTGCCAAAGTCAGACAATATCAAGTAATCTTTTAAAAGTATATTTTTATTATACTGACAGATGCATGGCTGCATGACATAGATGTCAATTTAAGTTACTAGTGCCATTAATACTTGACAAAGACATGCTCCCAGAAGAATTTATGTTTTTAAAATGTTGTCAGATGAGTATGTGCCAACAAAAAGTAACCAGAGTTATTCAGCTATGTTGTTAACAAAGCTAAAAGCATGTTATCTCCAGAGACATAACAAAAATTCGTATTCACATCTTTTCTATTCTCTAAATTCCACAGAAGTGACAGAAGAAAAAATAATTCTGTGTCTGCAAATGTCTGTTTAAGCAACCCATACATGTATCCTTTTTCACTTTTTATACCTTTTGGCTTACTGCACAGAAAGATTCGCAGTTTCATTTGAGGTGAACTTCTTCAGCATTCGATTTCCACAAAATTTAAAATAATCCTACTTCTTGGCAAGGATGCTGTTGTAAAGAGAACATTGAGGAAAATGTTAAGACCTGTGCCAGAGTTTCTGGTCTGCTCATTCAGTCAAAAAAGTATTTGAAAGCTATATGACAACTCATTAAGAAGGCTGAGATTTAAAACATTCATGTCCAGTTTTTATTTGTCAAATATGCTGGTATATTCATTATTCGAATTTGTACATTTTGGTAACCTTAGATTTCATTGTGCATATTCCATAATGAGAAACTAAGCTTACTTTAAATTCTTTCCTTCCAGGTGTTCTATTTTTCTTTTCTTTTCCTATTTTCCTTTCACCCCACAAGAAGTGTTTTGGAAGGAATTTTGTTTCTTAGAGCAAGAATGGAGTTTTCTGGGTAGACCAGACCAGTGTTCATGAAGTTTGCTTAGTAGTGCTGTCCTGGTGCTGCTACACTATGTTAAAAAGCATAAAAGTCTAGTCTGTGGAGGTACCCAGTCATTTGAAATACTGAATTTCTGGTTGAATCTGGGGTCATAAACATCTCATTAAAGGCTAAATTGTTATACTCCGTGATTAGAGACTGTTTTTTCTTTTAAGTGGATTTTTTTTAGAGTGGATTTTTTTCTTAGATATGAGGCTGAACTTTGAGAAACACTTTTTACTGCTAATGCTTCTAATGTATCTAATAAAAAGAAATCTAGAACTAAAGGGCTGAAAGCCATATGACTACTTCTAGAAGTATTTCAGTTCGCTGTACTGAGGCAGACTGTGAAGGTGAGATCTGTCTCTCAAAATGTAGAGTTCAAGACTGCTTTTAAAGCAGTGGCGATGCACAGCACCTCCGGTGCTGTGATTTGTCTCATCCTGAAGCTGCTATTTAAAATACAGCACAGGAACCACAGGTCCCCAAATACAGCTGGTTTGTTTGTTTTTTTTTTTTAAAATTATCATCATCATGATCAATATTGAAGCCTATGTTACTGGTGCAGGCAAAAATATCTAAAATTAGATGAGCTCTCACCTCTGCTGCCTCTTGTGGGCCATCACCCAGTGAGATGTTTTGGATGAGGTTTTATCAGTGTGTGTTATATTTCAGTCTGACAAGGAAGTATGTAGTCTGCTGGCTGCCTGACCACTCTGTGTAATCACTCCTTTTAGTATAAATGAGTACATATTAAAATAATATTTCAAGGTTTGTATAGTGAATGGATTTTCAGAATTAATGCCCAGGAATCTATTGTAAACTGTAGTTTGGAAGGAGGCAATTTTAGAAAGGTTGGGCGGGTCGACTTGAAAGGGTGATGTGAGGAATGAAACGAGGTGCAAGAAGTCTTTACCTCACATTTCTTTGGAGCCCCTTTTATGCTTGTTTGTCTTCTTTTACTGTTCTTTGCCTTGGTAACTTGGCAGCAATTCAGTCTTCCTCTTTCCTCCCACCCCAAGTCTCCTATGGCTTGAAAATCTTGTGCAGCTCTGGAATAGAGAAATAAGGAGAAGAGGTTAGTCAAGATAGATTTACTAGTTGTCTACAAATGTTGTAAGGTGTGCTACCTAAGGCTGGGCACGCCCTGAGTTAGGTGGGGGAGTTGTACATGCGCACAGTGTAGTGGTGCAACCTGGGGGGTAATTTGGACTGCATCGAGTTTGGAGGTTGAAAGCTCTCAGGGTCCCGCTGCCGGATACTCATACTTTCCCATAGTTGAACCTCTATAGCAGGAGGCCATTTCAAAGTATTTTGTGAGACTTGATCATTTGGGAGCACTGATGGACAAAATGCAGCTGTAGTTTAACACTGAGGGACTGAGAAGAGAGGCCATGCTTCCTCCAACACAATATGATGCGATTACAGCCATGGAGCTGTGCTGACCTCCTCTCTGAATCCAGGTGAAAATCCCCAGCTCTGGCTGGGGAAAAGTATTTATTAGGTGCTAAGTGACAAGTTACTTCTTTAATGGTAAGGCTTTTCCAAAGATGGAAAGAGAGGTATATTTTATTGAACCTTTCAGGTACAGTCTGAAAAATCTGAAAATAAAAGTTCTTGCTTTTTGAGTAACACATTATCTTTCTGGAAAGGATACTGTGAATATAATTCAGTCATGTTCTTTCCTGGCATTGTAGGAAAATTGTTTGATTTTCCTTCTAGTATGCAAGCATAATTCTTTTTTAAAAAATGTGCCTATGAATTATTACTGCAATTTCAATAGCTGTAGCAGATGCATTGCAGCCAAAAATCTATTTGAACTGTTTTTGCTGTTTCTATAGAGAAGTGTGTGGTGCTGACTTATAGTATATGTTATTAACAAGTTTTAGAAAGTATTGGAAAGATGAACATTGTCATGAAAACTTAATGAGAGAAACGTAATTCTCTGAGAAGCCATCAAATGAAAGTTTGCAATGGGGATGTTGGCTTCGTATCAGAAGAAACTTTTTTAGCAGTGGAAACTTTCGTTACAGTGAGGTATAACAGGTCTTAGCTGTGTGTCTCATGTCTCTCAAACATAATAACTGAAATCCTAGAATTTGACTCATTCAAGAACTAGAATGGTAATCGTAGGTATATTCTATGGTGCCAGAAAGAATAAGCTTGAATAGCAGACTCATGGCAGTAGATGACACTTCATTACTTTTATTTTCTTCTGATATGAAGTATGCTTGTTTTCATCTCAGATAAACTCATTTTACTGCAGGGAAGGTGATGTTACCTGTTGCAAGAGGCCTTTGGAAGCTGCTGTAAAAATATGTGGGGCTATGTTTAATTTGTGTCTATCTTTAATAGTGAATTTCAGTGAGGGGAAGAGCAGGTAAACACAGAAAGATTGGAGTTCAGTGGCACTCTTTGCAATACGTCTGCACACATTTATTATTACTATCATTATGTCTTTTTCAAAGGCAATTGATATATGGCAATATTTGTTCCCTGCTAGCACTTTATAGAGGATAGCCAAGAGTCTAAAGCAGTCTTGTTATGCTATGTAAAAGCAAAGTAACTGTGACAGTGATGTCCTAGCAACGCAGTTGATTCATGGGATGTAGATACATGAAAGTTAAGGATCTTGAGCTAATATAACAGTATGTGACAGCCAAAAAAGAGGATTTGCACTGTCTTCTCCAAACTGTGTTGCCCCATCTTCTCTTTCCTAGCCACACTGTTCTGCCACTTGTGTATCTCTCCATGAGCCAGTTCAACTCAGTGGTGTGTCAGAAATCTGAAGCAAAAGAAATAGTGGATAATTTTCAGCTGGTTTACTGAGTTGCATCTGAAAGAGGAATCCAGACAGCAAAAAGGAAGTCAGGCACTTCTTTGAAAATGGCTACAAATAGCTTTGTTTTAGAAACAAAGATTATTTGCCCCATTTTCCTCCATCTAATCTTGCAGAGTATTAGAACCAGGCTTGGATCAGGAAGATGCACGAGAACAACCCTCTAGGTCTTGGTCTCAACAATTCACTCACTCGGTAAGTGTAGGAGCAACTAGTCCTAGGATGGATAACGGTCCCTGTAGTTTGCAGTTTATTTTGATTTTTGTCAGTTATGCTGGTTATAAACCTGCGTATTTATCTCTTTAAAGAGCATTGTATTTTGAATAATATAGAGCTACTTCCTGAGTCACTGTAAGATAATAGCATTAATGGTATATGTTGCTTTCAAAATTAGAGATCTTGGATATGCTGTTTTGATGGAAAATCTAGCTTTTCGATGAAGACAGTTTCACTGCAGTGTCAGGGAAAGCTGGTTGCAAATGGTTGAGCTGAAAGTGTATGTTAACTCAAAGATGTTTGTAGAATATTGGAAAAAATGAGGAAGACAAAGGTAACTCGATTTTTTGTAGAAGTCTCAAGAAAGCGATGAAATAAAACAACAGCAGGGAGTTTGCTGTTCACAGTCTTCTATTTAGGAAGCAGAGGGAAATCATAGAAACAATAACGTGTAACAGTAAAAAGTCTGGATACTGGAAAATACCTAATTTATTCTGTGTATCTTGTCATCTACCCTTGTCCTGGAGCAGGAAATGTTTTGATGTCTTGCTTCTCCTTTACTCATCAGGAAGCAATAAGAAATACTTGCATCCATCCCTTATACTCTTGCTTTTATACTGCGTTTTATCTATGTTACGATATGACAGGGATTTGTTTCCCACACATCTAAAGGGTGAATACTTTACTGAAGGCAGGCTTAGAAGCCTAGGCTTTCCTTCTGTTTTTGCCTAGGCTGTGAAAGGAAAATGTTTGGCATGGCTCCAATTGTGCTAGCTTAATTTGAAGGACCATCTTGTATCACCATGCTCTGAAAATTGCTTTCCATAAGTGATTTATCCATTTCTGGCATGGGTGGCCGGATGGTTGCAGTACAGAGGCAATTAAGCATACTGAGTGAAATCCCAACTTAATTGCATACAATGGTAAAACACCCTTTGATATCAATGGGGCCAAAGTTTCTCATTGTCATCCTCAAAGGTCCCATGTCACAGAAAACAAGGAGAGCTAACCCAAAGTGGCATCAAAGTCTATTTAAGTTTCTCTAAAATGAAAGACTTTTACTTCATTTGGTAATCACAAAGGAATGTGGTTTATAGAGTTATAAATTCAAGATTATAATTTCATAAGCTATTCAACACATTATGTTTAATAATTGTATTACTGTTTTTATTTATTAGTTTATATGTTCAAAATAGTGCAAAGGTAAAGACTGCAATTGCATTTTACATAAATGCTTGTTTTTGCAATGAATATTTTTGGATAAGCGAAGAGTAGCAAAGTTACTGAAACAATGGAAAATCTCTTGTCAAACATCTTCTGTTTTGGTTCCATCTATATTTAGGAAGCTCAGTGCTAATGATTCTCCTTTTGTTCTTCTTGCAGCTAATTCCAGCCTTCTTGGAGGTGGAGGAGGTGAGTCTTGGTTTAATGCTCTATTTATTCTTAAATAAGTGTGAAATATATGCTGAACAAATGTAGTGTTTAGTTGGTTATAAAACAGTATGTGATAAGTTCAAAAGATGGAAATGTAAAATTATTAGATGGGCAAACTCACCAAAGTTGATGTTTCATATCACCATGAGGCAGGGTTTGTGACTGCTGCTCAATCCCATTTCCCTTCTGGATTAGACTAGGGCTGACCTGTATATGAGGCTGACTGAAATATAAAAGAGCTGAACTGCCTTATGTTATGTTGTGTTTAAGTATTTAGGATTTTTAATTTACTTCAAGGGAACCTTGAATGGATGTTAAATAAACAGTTTTAAAAGAAATATTAAAAAATTAAAACACTGTAAAAAGTCATTTTAGTAAATTAATGAGGCTTTATCTTTGCACTTTTTTTTTTTTTTAAACTCAGTTGCTTACCCCATTCTGTTTGCCAGAATACTCAAGCAGATTTAAATACAAATCTTTGGTGCATGTTAGATAAGCTACTAACAAGTCTGCTAGTAAGACAGAGATACTCAAGTGCATATAGTGTGTATTGTTTCCAAATATATGGATGCTGTTTTATTTTAGTAGATCGATGCTATTTTGCTTTTTGTAATACTGTAGTACTGTGGCCATAAAAGCTTACACGAGTGTTAACAATTCAGGAAAAAAAAACCCATGAAGAGCTTGATCTCAGTTTTCTGTGACTTCCCCTGCCTCCCAGAGGGAAGTAAAAGAGCTCAGTTCTGGAAATTTCACAGTGCAGGAGCAGTACAGGCAGCGACTAATCTTCCTTCCTGGCTGGAGTTAAAAGGACTTGATGATCAGAGCTTACATATGCAAGAGTAAAGGAAAGGGCTCTGTGAAAAGACAGAAGATTGCTGTTGCTTGTGAGACTTGAGGATAAGTCGTCAAAGCTTTTGTTTTAACAGCCTTAACTGAACAGGCCTCCCTTATTTGTGCACCATGAAAAGGTGCTTGACAACTGCACCCAGGTGTCTAAATAAAACTGTTCATGTTTCTCAGCTGTGTGTCTGGACACTGAAGTACAGGGAAGCCTTACCTGGTAATCCTGTTGGATTAATCTGTTTCTTTTGATTCGAGTTAGTTGTTTGCAGTATCCCAAATTTTTCTTTGTTTAAAAGATAATCCTTTAAAACGTAATCCTTTGCTAGCCATTCATGTTCCTGTGGAGCCGTCCGCTTACCTCCTCTCCAGCGCTTGCTCCCAGCTGGTAATGTCAAAAAAAAAAAAAAAAAAATCGATGCAAATGTTCAAATTCCAATCAGGTTCCCAGAGCACTGCTACTGCTGAAAGGATTTGGCTGTTGACTTTCTGTGGTATTTATTCAGCTGGACTGTACTTCAAAAGTTGATGTCCATTCCGTGTGGCACTAGATAAAGTGGCTCACCCTCTGTGGCAGATGGGATGAGCCCACACCACAGGTCAAGTTGGGATTTTTCCTATATTTTATGTGTTAAAACTGGGGGAGTTTCAATTGAGTTAATTTATTGGCAATTAAAAACATCTTGGCCCCCCCGCCCCACCCCCACCCCCCGCTTCCTGTTCTCCTGCCCCCACTCAGGGCAGGCCAAGATAATGGCAGCACAGAGACTGGGGCACCTTCTCTTCTGCATCTCCCCTCTCTCCTCCTGCCTTGGCGTCTTTGTGGGCTTTTACCACCATTTCTTCAATAGCTTTCCTCAGCAGCATTGGGAAGCTGCTGTGGCAGGTTGAGTTTTGGCACACAGTGGGTCCTGTAGGGAACCAGCTGCAACTGGCTGTGGGCAGCACAGGGCAGTCCCGACGCCCTCCCACAGAGGAGGTCTCCGTGCAGCCCCCCATGGCCAAAACCATGTGAAACACAATCCCAGATTCTTTAATCTCCAGTAGACGGATAACAACGTACCCCATGCTTGCGATGCAGGTAAAAGACCAAATTTGACCATTATTTTATGGCTTAGAGTTTGACTGCTGATGGTTGAGGGGCTGCGTTTGTGCTCTGGAGGTGCCATGAGCTGCCTTTGGGTAGGGTGGCTGATGTGTCTTCAGAGTGCAGTCGCTTAGGTCTTCTGAGCCTTTTGAGGAAAAACCCTGAGAATTTCACTGCCAAAGTACTCTACGAGTTTGGGAGGCTGCCATGGGGTGCCTGTGGCTCCGTCCTTGGGTGCATGTGTTGGCTGTGCCCTCTTGGAGAAGCGAAGGGTGCCCAGGGTCTGCAGGCTGGAGCTTGCTCAGGGAAGCACAAGATGGCAGCGCCCCTGGCTGGCCCACCTGCCTGCCGCAGGCAGATGAAGCCCGGAGCCCCTACCTCTTGGAAGAATCCTTGCTACTGGCAACATGCATTTCTTTGTAGAAGGGATAGTTTTGTTTCCAGTTGAATGGTTTTGGATTTTAAATTCTGGATATATTTTTCCTTTTTGAAGAAGGAATTGGCGGCAGCGCTCTGTGTGAAATATTGCTAGTGAATTATTAAAACTTTATTATATACGTAAACACCAAAGCCTTCTTTTGATTGCAGATGCTGAATATTTATGATAATGCATAATACCAGTGTAGTTTCTCCAATAATGGGATTCAGATCTCTTCAGTAACGCTCGTTAATTTAATCTCTCTGTCACTGCTGGGGGTATGAATACGTATCTTAGTTTTACAGAAAATGAAAACTAGAAATTTCTGCTTGTCCAAGCTTGTGCAACAGGTTTTGTGATTTTGAGCTGCTTTTCAATTGTTCTCCATTTGAAATCTTTCCAGAATTGAACACAAATTAGTTGGAAATAGTTATTTGAACACCCTGATCTAACATTTGCAAATTACTCAATATGTATGTTAGAACCATCTGCTGGAGGAGAACTGTTGAGGAACCCAATGGGCAACGTTGTCGGTATACATAGTGCCCTTGGTTTTAAATTTAGGTGCTGGTGGTTTTGGGTGGCTGTTTATCATCCCTGCGTCACCTCAGAACCACATCAGTGCATCTGTGTACTTTGATTTCCCAGAGCTAGAGTAATGATTTGTTCTTGCATTCCCCATTTAAATGCTGTCTATTCACTTTCATGACCATTTGGAATGAAGAGATAAAAGCACAAAAGATACCAGAAACAATTATTCACAGAACTGGTCACTATTCACTGTTTAATCATAAAATCGAGAAACCCACAATAGGGTCTTAGAAGAATCTTTAGTTAAATATAGATGTTGAAGGTTTCTTTCTGTTTTTCACATAACTCTGAAGTTTTCAGGATTTTGTTATGAGTTTGGTGGGTGAGCTTTTTTTCTTTTTCATTCTTTACTGGTTTTAATAATTGATTTTTAATTAGGAGGCATATTTCACTTTCAGGTCTAGATTTATCACACATTCAGCATCTCACTGCTGCTATTAACTTGCAGAGAGCATTATGACTTATTTGTGCATCATGTATTATTTGTCCCATTATATTCAACAGTGCAAAGGTGAAAATTATTAAGAAAATTACCTGCATTTGGAGGGAGTGAGGAAAAAACATTTGGTATTTTGAGAAAAAATGACCCCTTTTAAAAATGTATCATGAAGTTTTGGCTGTTGAGAAATGGAAATGCCCTCTTTTTCTTGGCAATGTTTTTCTTTACATTCTTTAACAGCTGTGTAAAGGAATGAAAGTTTGTGGTTTCATGCACTTTGTTAAAGCAAAGTGAGCAAGAGCTGAGACTTCTGCTCCCCCTTAGGGTTTTGGATAGTCTGTAGGGTTTTTTAGGGTTTTGTGCCCCACTGTCCCCACTTAGTTTTCAGTTATTTTCCTTGGGGTTCATTTTTCCTTTACTTCATTTGCTGACTGTAATCAAGTTCCTGTTACATGCTGATTTCTGGCTTGGCTTGCTTTCTTTAACCTTAAATTGAGGGTATATTTAAAATAGCAAACTAGGGATTTTTTTTTTTCCCTCATAAGATTTTGTTGCCTATGCTAGAGTTGAGGAAGGAGATATCATCATTTAGTGTGTCCTGTTATGAACATAATTTTTGTCAGCTGTGTATTTGAAAACGGTAATTTTGTCTTTAAAAACTCTGAGAGGAGACAGGTTATATTCGCAGTCTTTTGGAAGCATTGTTTGGACCCAGTTTAAGTTGGTTGCCCCAAAAGATCTGTTTGCTTTTCTGTTTCTCTCCGTGTCCCTCTTTTTTGACCACTGTAACTATGTCTTTTCTAGGGCTTTTGGTGGCATGGCAAAAATTAATTCCTATATAGCCATAAGTATGTTAGCATATCTTAAATGTAGACCAGACCTACCTCTTCAGTCTGCTAAGATACGGTTTGTAAGCATGTCATTTTAAGCAACTGTTACAGCATGGGGAGCTTGTATTGTGTTCATGATCACAGCAGGGAACTCGGTTTCTCTGTACATTATCGGGTAGACTCCATTTTGAAAGTGGGATTTGCTTGCCTTCTTTGTTCGCCTTTATATCTGTGTTAGATTATAATAGTGGCAAAAAAAAGTGTTTTCTCCTGCTACAAAGAAATTACCACAGGCTGACTTCTATCCTGGAAAACAGGTTTATCAGGAGGGAAATGAGCTATTCAATGACTGGAGTCTTTTGCTGAGCCTGAGCACAAAATCACGTGGTGCAGGAGATGGACTTTGTGCAGGGGTCAGTATGCCACTTCAAAATGCGAGCAGCTTACGCTAGTCTATGTGCAAGCATCTAGTGCCATGTCAGCCCAATAGGCTTTCCGAGATAGAGACATGGATCTGGCAGATAGGACCCAGGGTTGGGTGGGGTTGAATGTCACTTTGTCTGGGGCAGCTGAAGTACCAGTAGGTACCAGTGTTCCAGCATCTGGGTGTTACCACTTGGGTCCAAACCGATGGTGGAGTTTGTCTTCCAACATGGGTATAGCAGGTCTGTAGCACAATCATCATGGCTGCTGCTAATGCTGTAGAAGTAGACTATAACTGCTGGTAGAGTGCTACTGCAAAGTCACTGGCGTTTGCCAGCCACCCTGTCTGTTTGTCACATAATTGCAGGCTAATGAGTTCAAAAAGCCAGTAATTATCTAGTCAGTAGTGGCAGAAAGGAATGGCTGACACAAATATCTTTTCTTGACATCCCTCCCCTTGGCCAGGGATAAAGTTTTTATTCTCACAGCTGTGACTTAGTTACACTACTAACCATTTCCAGCCATCTTCTGATAGTTAAATCTCTACCAAAAAAAAGGAGTTTTTTCACTGTCTGAATAGTAACTTGACATCAACTTACATGGCAAATGAATATTCATGACACTGAGAAGTGAAAGTTGTACAAGAGAAAACTGGAGGCAAGTATGAGACAACTTGTAGACCACCCCATAGCAGTGTAAAAGGAGAATAAATATTAGACTGGCCCTATGCTAGCCCATTCAAAATGTGTAACAGGAAGAAGACAAGCCTGTTTTATCCTGAACCAGGATGAGATGCTCTCTGTTTTGGATTTCACAGGGCTTGGGCTTGATATTTACATAATTTAAATGCAAGTGAAGCAAGGGTTTAAATCCAAAGTTCAAATTTGTGCATGACGTGTGCATAACATGAATGCATCCGTTGAGAGGAGAAGAAAGAGTTTGGGAAAGGAGCACTGACAGGATTCTTTCATCGAGAAAATAAGCATTATTATTTTGTATTTTTTTATGTCGGTCTGTTGGCATTTTCTTGTATCATGTCAGATACGTTTGTCAGATTGGGGTGTGCTTGCAACAAATGGCTTCATGGAACAAATGTGCTTCATCTGGAATTTCAGCTAGCTTCAAAAGCTTTCAGTTGCTTTGTACACTGAGTCATCATATCTTAGGTATTTAGATAATAGCTATGAAGGTACAAAGATTTTCCTAGCGAATAATGATCATGTAGACGAACTGATAATTTAAAGCAAATGGCCATTAGCCTTTGTTGTTAATTAATCCCTTTCTGCTAGAAGATTGCTGCTGCAATTCTGTAGGGTTGTTAAAGTGTTTTATCTCTTTTTACTGTTTGCATGCTATTCTTTTTCCTCTCTGTAAATAGAGTGGGTTTGAGAGGGCTGTATCCACCAGTTCCCCCACTGTGACAGTACATCAGCCAATTAAAATTTTAATATTTATGCATTTATGTATTTCTTTCTGTACAGCTGTAATACTAGTTCCATTGGTAGCCCAGTAGCTCAGGGTAGACTGTAACCCTTTCAAGGTGTTTGGTTCAGCCCAAAGTCTTGTTATTATTTATGAGCTTTTTGGTGGATCAGATCAAAGGAAATGGATTTCTCTGTAATTTAACCGCTTTTGTAGAATTTATTCAAACTTCCTATGTAAGCAAAAATCTTTCTTTACAGGTCAGTTATTCTTGAAATGTTTTTTCTTTCTTTCTTCAATCTGTGTATGTATGTTTACTTTCTGCCTTCTGTTATTGCAATGGATATTTCCATGTTTTAGTTCAGCTTTAATTGAAATTAGTGGGTTTTCTCATTTTGTAGTACATCTAGAGATATAATGATACTAGCTCTATAAATAAATAAGCATAGTTTATTTCAAAGGACCCTTAACCCATACTGCCATGATTGTATTTAAAATGTGTGCTCTAGTCTAGTTTCTTTTTTTGGTGTTGTTGTTTTTGTTTAAATATGATATGTATTTTGCTCTTTGGGTATATAGGGTGCTAGCTTCATTTCTCCAGTCATTTTATACATTCTTATAGTTATGGGTAATAATTATAAACAGGAAGTCTCTGGATTGATTTTAAGTATTTCTTAGTTGTTGCTTAATTGTATCCTGTTAATTATACTTTCCCAGCAGTTACTTAAAAAAGAAAAAAATTATGGTTTGCTATTTACAGGAACTGATACAGGTATGTGATCAGGTGTTAAGTTTTAAATGTGTGTGAATAGTTGTTGATGCTCATAAATGACTTTCTGTAACGATGACTTTTTTAAAATACATGGTCAGCCTTTGATTCTTTAAAGTGGTGCTCCTATTCCAGCCAGTGGTATAGGAACATGACTGTATGTTTCAGTCATGAAAATGATCTAAAATCTAGTGTGTCCAGGCATA
This sequence comes from Haliaeetus leucocephalus, assembly GCF_000737465.1. Lineage (NCBI taxonomy): Eukaryota > Metazoa > Chordata > Aves > Accipitriformes > Accipitridae > Haliaeetus > Haliaeetus leucocephalus. Next base: position 11,911,143 of record NW_010972886.1, on the reverse strand, counting down.
CTTAGTCACTGCTGTCCTCAGCCATTTAATGTTGCTGCTGTGTTGACTTAATTAGTCATTAAAAGGTGACGTTTTATTTTTCACTCATCAGTTAGTGAGTGCTGAGTCCACAACACTCTGAGCTCCCACTTAATTGTGAGGCCTTTTTCTTACTCAGACTGCCACACTGACTCTCCTCGTTTTGTTTAATTTCGTTATGAGGTAATTACAGTGTTATATACCCACAACTAAAAAATGAACATACACAGTTTCTGCCATATATATATGGCTTTCATATACATATATGCATGTCACTATGTATTTGTGACTGAATCTTGCAGTCGTGTCAGAAAGTCAGACTTAGCGTGTGTGTGTGTGTGCACGCACATGCGCATGTGTATAAATAAAAATATGGCATTAATTTTGTTAGACTGGGAAAGACCTTTGGTTCATGGTCATTGAAAATTTAAGGTGCTCTTGATAAAAATCCAAGCCGAAAAGGCAGGCAGTTATGTAAGGGATGTATTTCTTTTTTTGTTTCATGTTATGGGACAGAGCTGCAAATGAGGATTAGAGATCACAAACCTTCCCTAATCCACAGATACCACATTATGTATAAGGCAATTCACAGTATGTTTGTTACGTGAATTGGACATAAGCTCTAAAAATGTTAAACACTCTTTCCACATATAGACAAATACATATATGTCTCGCATGTATGTCTTGTATGCAGAAAATACAATTATTTTTTCATTTACCAAGGTGCTGCTCGAGCATCTTAGGATACTTCGTTGAGACTCTCCCCCTGTAGTTGAAGGTGAAGAGCACAGCTCCCAGGGTGAAAGTAGAGTCTGGGAGTGCAGGAAGCGACAAGTTGTGACTGTGTGATACAATAAGAATACAGTAGGTCAGACATTTGAGTCTATATATGTGCCTGTCTATAGAAGACAGATTTAAAATTAAGCATTTGATTGGTTTTCTTTAAAGAAAAAATCTGTAAATTGGGACACCTGTCAAAGTTGTTCAGTTTCACACCTAACAATCTTGACAGTGTTCCTTTTGCTGAGGTAAGAATGAAGTGAGCACTGCAGTAAAGACTTGTTTTGTTAGGCTCAAGCAGGGGTTGTGGTGTTTTTAAATCTGTTTTTCAGATTTAAGGTCCACAGCTATTTTCCTGGTCCTGTAACAGAATTACTGACTACTCAGTAGGAGAAAAATGTAAAATGCAATTTAAAACATTTTTAAAAAACACATTTATTTATTTTTACAGCTGATATTAAAAGAAATAGAACAAATGAAATAAAGGAGTGATGGAGGTACTTGACTTACAGACACAGAGGCACTTTCGAATATCAGCCCATGTATTGAAGTTTTCATGCTGGTATGCCTAAATACAAAACAAAGACCTTAATCAGTAGAGAGTTCCTTAAAAGTATCTTTAAGCCCCAAGCTCATTACCTTCTACATCAAGTGTGTATACAGGTGTGAGCAGCAAGGCACAGAAAAATGGCATAGAAAAATGGCAACAACTATTTGCTGATCCTTGTTGCTTATTCTTTTTAAAATGTGTATGTGTCCAATAAAATGAAAATATAGACATTGCATAGCACTAGCACCTCCCCAGAAGGAGGGAGAAGATAGCCTTAACTATGTCTCCCTGATGTGCTGGGGCATGAAAAGTCACATTCTCCAAAGGTCAGAGATCGGAGGTTGTCATTGTCCTTAATGCCCCACCTCCTATAATGGAAAAAATTTACAATAGTTCCTTCTTGTTATTTCTAATGAAATCAATTACTTCTTAGTCACTATATTTTCAAAGAAAATCTTGAATAAAACTCAGGATTAAACTATAGAGGCAAGCAAAAACCAAGTTTCAAAATTAATGATATTATAGGAAGAGTTTACAATTCTCTTCTTGCCACATAGAATGAAGGATTATGAAATCAGGTCTGCATTCACCTCTCACCTTCTATATCAAATTTTCTGCTCTTTCCACAGAGCTTCACTGCTCATTTATGAATCGCTCTTTGCTGATCACATTTTTCCAGAGTTCCTTTGTTCTGTGCAAGACGCTTACAGATTATATCATGCAGCTTTTCAAAAGCCAAGAAAATCTCCAGCAGAATAGCTGGCAAGATGGTTGAGTCTTGGAAAGAACTGTTCTTTGTTTTCTATGTCCCTATCTTCCTTCCAGTTTTGAGAACCCTCTATCAAACAGACAGTGTAAAGTGGAATGAACTTTCGGGCATAATAAAAAAAAAAATGAAATGTGGTGATTGCTAATGAAGGATTAAAACTCTTACATAGGTAGAACTGATTTTTAAGAGACATTAGCAGAAAACCTACATGTATAAACCTGTCTCTGCAGTTGCTCATCTTTTCTAACTGATAAAATTGGATGGTAATGCGGCTTCCAGTTGCTGATTTTCATTCTAATGTCATACGGCAAGCTCCAAAGTAGACAGCTCCCATGATTTAAGAAACAAATAAAAAAGCTCCCTGCCCTGTCTGGGGCTTCAAGTTTAGCCTGAATGACTTTGTACATTCAATTTAGACTTTATTTTTAAAATCAGTTGTAGTGGGGGAACAGTAAACTGAGGTGTGAAGTAATCAGGGACAGGAACTGCTGAAGAAGGCTTTGATATGAAAGAAAACACATTGATGAACCTCATCCGTATGAGCATTATTATCACAGAATCTAAATGCTCCACAGACCTTTGGTGCATTTATCCTAATTGCTCTGTAAACAGAGAAGTAATGTTTTCTCCATTTTACAATTGGGAAAATGAGACAAGGAAACCGTATGTTTTGCAAAAGGTCCAAATAGAAAAGAGCTCTCTGAAGGCAAAGAGTAACTCACTGGGGTTTCATAATGCCTATATCAATTTTGCAAATAGGAATTTTGATTCCTATTTGGAAGGAAGAGGAATTTTAATTTTAGTACCAGTTTCATGGGTAGAAACAGGATGATACTTGGAAAAAGAGAAAACATACTCTACTGAGAGCAACTTTCTGACAATTAGACCTTAATTGGTTATACAGCAAATTCTCTAAATGAATGGCAGAAGGACCACCAACTGGAAATAAGGTACTGCTAGATAACCATTTTTACGCTAATGGAGATAAGATTTGAATATAGGAAAAATGTGATGTATTTGAGGCTACCACCATTAATAATTCTAAATATACAACAATTCACTCTTCTTATTTGGGACTTTTCTATATTAAGTTAGAGAAGGGCTGTTTACTTTTAATTTGTATTTGTATGGTGTTAATAACAAAGCATTTTAAAATCTTTGATGATGAAAAGAGATTCTTCTAGATTAAGAAAGTATCAAATTTTATTATTGACCAAATCCAGCCTCTTCCAACAGCAGAAGAATTTCAATGATTCTCCCATTAAAAATGCTGCCTTATAAATATGTGTAAAACAGTTGGGTTTTTTTCTTTACAAAGTTGCCTTATTTACATCTTTTTCCTTGTTCTTATGTAAAGGCCTTGTAACGTGTAGGGTTTATAATTCAAGGGGTTTTTTTTAAAGCTAATTTATCTTTTTAAAATTCAAAATCATATTTTTGCCATTTGGACTGACAGATCTGTAGTGTTGTAGTTTTGGCTACATATACAGTAGCAAAGAACAAAATATTTTTTGTCACCCTTCTGTTACAGTTCAGTCTGTTCCTTTTACATTATCAGCTTGTTTCTCTGGGCTTCACAGAGGCATCTGTTTTAATTTTTATTGGGGAGGGCTGCAACTTAGCAAACTCATGTAAGCTTCACAAATCATTCACAAATGTGGATGATTATATCAACTATGTCTTGGCTGGGTGATCTATGAATGTATTATATGCACACAATGTTAAAAGAATGCTATTAAGGTGCAAAACCAAGTGCTTAAAGTTAGGAAGTGCCAAAATTCAAGTTACCTTCAGGCTCACAGTCTCTATGCATATATGTCTTATGATATTGCTTCTAACTGTACAATTGCACTGTTTCTCCAGCTGGAACCTCATCTCAGTCATCCTCTTTGTTCAAAGCAAACCCATGTTTTACTTTTTGTGTACTTAAACTCTGGTCTGCAAACCAGTATTTTTTATGGTACTATCAGTTTGGTGTATGATTTCATAAATAAATATTTCATAGGTAATTTATTTGTCTTCCCCAAAACAATGGTGTTATCTTCACCAAAAGAAAAGAAAAAAAAAGCAGAGATCAAGCTCATAATTCTAATTTTAAGGCCTAAGCTATGCAACAGGGGACTAATTTCTGTAAAGAAATGGAAGTCCTTACATTTCAAAAAGTAGATCTGGTAAATTCCAAGCGATTCTGCAAACTGGAACTTGCGTATCAACTCCAGATGTAATGCAGTATTGTAAGTTGTCAGACTGAAATTCACCCTGGGATTCCCACCTTCATATCTACTTCTTGTTCCCAGTCCCACTACCTGCATTGTACAGTTTACTTCTCCCTTAATCATATCGATTCAAAAATCTGCTGGCCTAAATTTGCATATTAAAGAGGGATTGGTTTTAGGGAGGGTTTTTACTCAGTTTCAGACTGTGGTCTTAAAAAGGTTTGCTTTGATGTGATTAAGGAGCAGAGAGCTGATTGAGAGAGGAGTGATGGGTGTGGAAACAAGCGAGAAGGGGAAGAGATGAGTGGTAACTATCTCTGCTGCTGGGCAGATTGTAATCTGAGACCCTGTTCTCAAACATTTGGGGTGCAAGGAGTGAGTGTCCCCTTTCTAACTTTTTGCCTTAAAGTTCACTTCTGAAAATTAGTCTCTGTTTCTAGCCAGTCATGGTTTTTCCCTGCTCCTGGCTCACTGTCTGATTTCTTTATTGGGAAATGATTTAGTTTTAGTCCCAGGCCAATTTCCCAGATTCTCTGTCTTTGAATTCATATGCCTGTTCCCTTTCATTGCTAGCTTCGCTCTTATACCATATCCTAATCACAGGTTTAGTCACCAGTCCCTGTTATCTTGAATCATGCCATCTGCCCCTCAATGCAGGTAGTGCCCTGTCTCCTTCCTTTCACCAGTTTGTACTGGGATAAAGGTAAAAGTGTTCTGAACAGGCAGTAATTTGTCGAGTCAAATGAATTCATTACTCATGAAAATGAAAGAGAACTGCCAATTTCAGAGTTTCTGTAAGTGAAGAAAAAGTTTATGAAAGCCTGCAGTTACGGTTGTCATCTTTGTTTATCTTTTAATCACAAATTTGATTTAAAATGGTTAGCCCAACCACAGTGGTCACCCCGTCTGCTGTGCCACTGCTCTTAGGAATGAAGGAAGCATTGTCGGTGTAAAAGGATAAAACCCCTGGTGTTAGTACCTTCTTTGTATTTCTTCACCCTTGATGATTGGACAATAATTTCTCCACAGGGATTATTTGTTCAAGGGTGGGGCTTCTCTTCAGAAATAACCCAGCTGCGGTGGAATTTGGTCTCCTCTCTGGATTTACAAGCAATTAGCACTTCAGCCAGGACTGCCTGCCTTCCCAGAGAACAAAAGATTCAGCAGAAAACTTTTCCCTTGAAATGACAGCTGGACAAAGAATTGGCAGATTTATCAGGCAATTATTTCAAGTCACTGTTTACAGAGAAGAAAAGTAGCCTGACCTCACCATGGACTGAGATGAGACCTCTTACACGTATAAGTTTATATGTAGATAACTAGTGGAACGTGTGTCAAAATCCTGAATCTTCTTAATAACACTGGGTACAGATAACAGTTGTATGTGAGTTTTGGAGGAAATTTGCTCTGATGACAGGTCAGTTTTTCATCAGGAGCTGGAAAATTGCAAACATGATTATTCAAATAAGATGATATCTGCAAATAGGATATACTAAGCAAATGCTATAAAGTTCATAGGCGATATTATTAACAACTCCCTTGAGAGTTGATTCAGCAGGAGCAGTTGAATTTTTTTAAACATAGAAAATGTGGATGTTTAGAGGAAATTGTTTCATTTTAAAGGAAAAAAGTACCAATGCACATCAAATATTAAATAGGATTCTCTCTTTTTCAAAATTAATTTCCAGATTTGATGCTATAAAATTTTAACAGTTGTGGGAGAGCTCCCAGAAGACCCTTCATTATGTCTCATTATTAGAGTATACGTGAGGCCATAGTACCCTTGGTTGCCGTAGTTCCTTATTTAATCAAGAAAAATATGTTTCATGGCTGCACAGCTGGGTAACCTTTATGTATCTATAGTTTTCTTAAGAAACAATCATATCTATGCCCCATACTATCTTAATGTGATTTTTGCTTCAAAAATTCATAAACCAGACTTCTTATTCTTTCTTTCTTTACTTGGTAAAGTTTAAGGTCAGATCACAGTTTTGCCTAGTGCTTCTCTGAGTTTTCTTAATAAAGGGAAAGCTTTTTTCCTTTTGCAAGGCCAAATGTGATAGCAGGATTTTAGTGTTGCAGCACAATGAAGGCAGAGAGTCCCTGCTGGTGGGTGTGACAGGTTTGCCATCAAGCATATAGTTGTATGTTTTTTAAAACAACCTGATTTCTTAATTATGTGTTTTTCTTTCATTTATGTTATTTAAAACCTTATACTTCTTAGTGAACAAGTTGTATCAGGTCTCTTCTGGAACTGCTATCACATAGCAGTTTAAATATTATCTAGCTTTAGGTGCTAGCTTTAGTTAATTACCTGCCCTGCCAGGGGAGACACTGTGAGGGAGACTTGTTTAGCTTTACAGTTTCAGTGGTAATGTTTAAATAACTTCGTAGGCATGAAATATCCAGGAAGGCTGCTGTAGTCTCTAGGAGCTTCTTAGAGTGAATTAATGCCCTAATACTCAGGGAGTATTTACAGTTTAATAGTTGAGGAAAGTTGATTAAATATACAAAGCATTTAAATACCCATTTTAAGCTCACATTAATTCCTGACAAAGTATCTTGGCATTTAGAGAATTACAGACTTCTAGCAGTAAGTTTGGGCCTTACAGCAGTGTGCACATTTCATGTTAAACACAATATTTGGGTTCACAACCCTATTGATGTGCATGGTTGTATTTAGTCATACTGAGTCTGATCTCATGTGTTGGTGGGATTTTAAGATTTGCGAGTACTGTTCCCCCTAACTAAGATAGTAGAAGACAACTGGAAAAGTTCTTGGTTTATTATAATTATGGGGATCATTTCTTTCCTTCATGTGGCTCTACACACTGGCATCACAGGTGCTGATCTTTAGCAGGTCTGGGTAAGAGTATTCCAACTATTTTAAAAGATTCTATATATAATCAGGGGAAAGCAAGGGTGGATCAGACAGTGTCACTTTTGCTAAGGTCACTCCTGGTGGATACTTGTCAAACTCTTCCTTGTGTTCTTGCTTGTGACTCTGCAACTTCTGTAGGCAGTCTTTTCCAGTGCATCATACCATTATGCCATTGAAACGTTTTTCCCTGGAATCTAAAATTTTTTTTTGTTTCAGCTTTAAGCCTGAAATTAAAGGATTCCTGTTGCATGGGGGGGGTGGGGGGGGGGAGCTGTCGTGTCATTCACAGTGTCTCATCTGTGAGAAAAGCAGGTGCCTGTGAAGCAGCCCACAAGCCTAATGATGAAGGATCAGGACACAGAAGAGATTTGTAGACTCATTAGTTTATTCCAGGCTGCCCAACCTGGTTGTGCTTTTGTAGCGCAAAATGTCTGTAAATGAAAGTACACCTTCTGAATTTCTGGAGAGAGACAAGATGACAGCAGTACTCCTGCCTGCTCGTTTGTGAGTAAATCTTCCCTGGATGCAGTTGCCCTAAAATTACAAAAAGGTGCAAATGGCTGTCTCCTCCTCATCTGTGGGAATAAATCAGACATGAGAGTTGTAGGCTTGGCAGTTAAACATTTCCATTTGTAGAACAGTGACATACTAATGATGGTAATTTTGCATTTGTTACTACATGCCTAATCTAATTAAGTTTTTCTTAGGGTACGATTGTTGTTTTCTGTGTTTAATTATGTAAGCACCAGGTGCAAATGTTAACAGTAGCTGAATTCAGAAGGAAGCCTTTTATCTTTGTGTTATGCAAGACCTTTTTTCTGTGTCTTTAATTTTGCAGTTAAAAAAATGCATACAGTATTTGGTTGTTCCAAGGAGTTATATTAACATTTCTGATTGATACACATAGGAAATACTAATGAGGACTAAAAGTTTATATTACTCTTCATTTAAATGTGTTTAGAACTATTTATGAGCTCTACATTTTCATTTCAGGTATTGCAACAGTTCAGACTCCTTTTACCAGCTATACTGCTGATTTTGAGGGTTGGCAGACTTCCCACACTCCATGACAGATCTGCCCCTGTCTGTTTGAAAAGGTCTAAACTATGTAGGGGTCTGTTGTTTGAATCTGAATTTCGTGGAGCACTGGTAAAACTGCTTCTGTGACTGCCAGCCTGGCTGTGAACTTTTTGCTACCATTTCATCAATGCTTGTTCAAAGATTGAAAGAGAGTTTTCAGTAGAATTCTTTGCCTGAAATAATAAACTCAAGTATTATTTTTAAAGCTCAAGGACCTGAGCTTTGAAATAATGTCAAAGACCGCTAGTGACTCTCAAAAGGTTTTGAAATTATAATATTAATTTTTTAATAAAGTGAACAGGAATTGCAATAGAATTTTCCACCTGTAGATTGGTAATTGTTTTAATCTATTAAGTAAAAATAAGTATAAGCTTGTATTTTCTAGTTTCTAGTCATTCATTAGTAATCTATATTTACATACATTTGGCATTAAGTACAATAGAAAAATTAGATAAATGATTAATGTGTGTTTGTTCTAAAGCATAAGGTACCCATAAAACATTCCCATTACTAATGAATGAAAATTGCCTACAGAAGCATTTTTCAGCCTTTTCTAATTTGTGAATGCCTATACATTTTGTAGTAGAAGTATGGTCTGTATGTACTGTGAATTTAAGCCTGCTGCCAGCATGCCGCCTTCTATTAGTTACCTTTCGTGGATTCCTTCAAAGCAGAATTTTAAGCCCTCCATGGACCACAAGTCAGTAGTAGTGACCTGAAATATGCTACCTTTCATTTAAGGATCCTGTGTGATCACTTTTCATTGGGCTGTGAAGTATGATTTTATGGTTGACTGTTGAACCATTTTCGGTATAGAAACATAAAGTTTCACATTTATACTGGTGTAAGATTGACAGCATCGATTGTTTTAACTGTAGATCCAGGTAAAGAAAGAAGCTGTGTCTGATAGTTTTTTGAATTAAGCTTTCCAGTGTTGTTAATGGTTGTGATTTCCCCCCATCTCTGCCATTGTTCTTGGAGACCTCAGTTTTTTCAAGTTCGGTTTGTTTCTTACCCTTTAGGCTTTTAATTCAAACTGCACTCTTTGATGGTTTATCACAAAATTTGTTCAGAGGCTGCCATTTTTTAAGGTAGTCTTTTAACTGCTACTGATTATGCATTGCATCAAAGAAAAGTGGTTGAAAACTTTAAAACCACAAATAAAATATACATCAATGGGTTACAGTAATGAATGCTAACGTACTGTTTCTTCAGAAAGAGCCCTTTAGGGACAGAACACCATGTTTCAGGTAATATAAAAAATAGTAAGCTTGACTTCTGAGAACACCTTGCTGGAGTTAGTTGTCAGGTTTTACTAAAAATGAATTTTAAAAATATTAAAATAGGTATGTTTAGTGTTAGTTCATAGAAGTCTTCAAATTAGTATCAGGATTAATTCTTTCTGGCAACGAGGCCTGCACACTGATGGGAATAACAACTTGTCACTTAGTTCCTATATGTGTTTTACTTTTGGATTAATTTGTCCATTATTCCTGTTCCAGGTGTTGTTTTTTTCCTCGGAAGTACAATGATTTATTTGGGTGATAATACACAGGCTGTGATGTTTCAGAAGTTGATATCTTTCTCCATGTGGGGATGCTTGGGAAAAAAGAAAATAAGACTATCTTCAGAAAAATATGCTGGCCTCATTAGGTGCAAAAGTGTCTCAAATGGCCCTTAAGCAACACTTTGGCTTCTCCAGCTTCTCAGCATGAAAACATGTCTAAGTAAGTTATTTTATTTCAGGACAGTGAACAGCTTGCTTCAGATCCAGCAACCGTGTTTATTCTTTGGTTTTGGTTTTTCTCCCAAATGAAGAATGTCATTCTGCATTGTTTACATTTACATCTCAAAACAATTAAGCTAAAACAGCTTCATAAGATTTGGAACTGGCTTTCTCTCAGGGAAAGCTTTGCATTTAGTTTCCAGAGTCATGCAGTAAATAGACTTATTTTTGTTTTTTCAAGCTGGTACAGTTGCATATGTGTTCATCTTTCTGAAGAGGTTTGAATGCTGTTGATTTTGAATTTTGCATATTGGCAAGGAAACTTGCCATAATTTCTGTATAGTGCTTTAATTATCTTTATGAGAAGAACAACTAACTGATTTAGTATATCTTTGGGGATATTTTTTATTATATCTTTGGGTATCTCACTGAAATACCTTTTTCATTAAGAAGTAGAGTAGGAAACAGTAAAAGCTTGCTTGCCTTTGATTACAGGACCAGGAACACACAAAATTCAGAGACTTTACTCCTTGTATTTTTCTGTGTCCTTGTACTACACTCATCTGTGAAATATATGAAGAACTTTTGTAGTCTGAACTGAACTTGATTTACAACATAATTGTGTTGTTCTAGTGCTTAGTCACAGAAATATTAGAATACGTAGGGAACTTCAAACAGACCTAGTGTTGCTAAGTTTTTAGGGGACCGTCCTGCTCTCTTCCATTCCTACCCCATTTCCAGGTTTCATCAACCTACTCCTATACAGTCAAGATACATGTTGCTGAGTGTGCAATCCAATATTTCTTTGCTCCCTGTTAAAATAACTGGCACTTGTTTCTCAGTAGGCAAAGCTTTGAAAGTCATTTTCCCTTATGGCAAGCTACTGGGGTAAAAATTTAGAAAACGCTGTAAAGCTTAAGACCTTCTCAGCTTGCTTGTTTCTGGATCCTGATTCTGTTTTGTCCTTGTGGGATGAAAGGGGATGCCTGAGGTGGCTGTACGAATGAGCTGCCTTCCATACGCTGTTGCTTCCTCCTGCCATTCCTTAGCAAGGGCAAAGCCTTATTTCAGCCAAGAACACAAAGCTGTTTGTACTAGCTGTGCTATATGGGTCCTGCATGCATGGGACTGAACAGATCAGAACTGTTAACGTAGCTGCTTATATGGCTGTCTGCTATAATGAGCTGCTATCCAGGGCTGTATGAAGACCTTCTGATGCATGGGTAACATAGGACATCAGTTTTGTATTCTGTGTATGTTTTTCCCTATACATATACTGCCTGGGCTCTTGGAAGCCGGCGTAGTCCCTTACAGACAGTGTCTGTCCCTCATCCTCTGACCTGAGCAAGTTCCCTGTGAAGAGTCCCAGAGTGTTTTCAAATCCCTCCTACTTGCCAGGGGACAGAGCAGGTGTGAAGCAGGGCAAATGGGGGCTCAGTCCCTTGCAGACTGAAGGAGACCCTAATTTTCCTTCAGATGCTTGTCATGCCTCTTCCTGAAGGTTGTCCCTACAGAGCTTGGGGGCATCCTGCTCCCTGGAGTTGGTAAATGGTGAGCAGAGACAGGCATCGGGCTGTGAGAAGGGTGCTCCCGGTTCCCAGGGCCAGTGCTATCACCTCTGACGTTCCCTATGCTGCTGCTTCCTCCCCCAGCAGCAACACTTGAGATCAGCGTCATTTCTCCACTGGTTTTGCAAGCGGTCCAACCACAGTTATGAGGTCTGCTGTCAGCAGGGGTTGAGAGGGTACCAGGCGGGATTTAGCCACTGTTGCATATACAGTTCAGAACAATTTTCTGCTCCTTTGATAGTTCTTGATGTGTTTTATTCAGTTCCAGTCTAATCAAGTTAAATGTTTTAGCACATTGTCTTTCTTCAGACTTTTTACAGAAGGCAAGTGTTATCTTTCTTTGAAAGAAAAAAAATAATTCCCCTTTCATCTTTCTAGGGAGATCACTTTATTCATGTGTAGTGACCTGGCTGAACATTTGATAACTAGTGTGTCACTGAACGTTCCTCATTACGGTCCCAGCTTGCAGACCACCTGGAGTGCTTCATTATTAATGTGAACTTCAGGTTAAATTTTTAGATCTGTGCAGGTGCATTTGCACTATTCATTGCAAGCTGGTGACACATGGCTCACGAAGGGACAAGAGTACGTAAGGCTGAAGGCATATGGAGCACTTATTGTTTTGACACCAGCCATATGAGAGTGTAAGGACTAAGGCTTGAGCTCTGTGTTGTTTATAATTTAACTTTTGCTTTCCTTGGCAATCATTCTTTGATATAAAGGCACTTAATCTCAGCACCTGGAGAAAAGAAGTAGAGAAGTCAGAGAGGGGAGGATAAAGGGGAAGCCACACTCTGGTTAAAGCCAGTAACATGGGAAAACCTTAGTTCTTATTCCAGACATGAATTTTTCTTCGGATGTAGATGATAGTTACATGGCAACCAGACACTGCAGAGCCCTCCAGATTGCTACTGGTTGTAGTGCAGGATGTAAGTAATCCTGTTGATGCAGCTAGGATGCTGTTCAGATGATGAGTTTAGGAAGAATCTTGCCTCTCCTTGATGGAAGCTTAATTTTGACAGTTTTTTGCTGTAGTTGCTTAAACCACCTAAACTCCACCAGCTAGCCATCTTTGCCTCCCAAAATCAAATAAGTGACCTACTGAATTAAATCTCTGATCTTAACTTGTTTGGTTTATAGTCTAAATAAATAAAAAGGCAAAAGATAACAGAGTCTAATGTTGCATACAGATCAATGGAGCTCTGTACAGTTGCAGAGTTATTCATTGTTTTCCCTGAGGGTTTTTTTGTGGGTTATTTTTCTTTTTTAAGGAAGGGGAATTTCTTTGGGGACTTCTCTCTTTTTTTGTTCTGTTTTAGAAGAAATATGGAAATAGCAGAAGTGGGAGGAGATGTGGATTCATTGGAGCAATGGAGCTAGAAGGACAAAGGGAGATGGGCTGAAAAGGAAGGGGAAAAGAATAGTTGCAAGTGTGTGAAAGGGAGTGGGAAGAACAGGAAATCTGAGTGTGGGATTGGGAGCACTGGGAAATGTGGGCAGGAATAAATTGGACAGGGGAAGAAAATTCCTGAAACATGTTGTTGGTTTCTTTAAAGATGCTAGCCTTATTACAATAAGATAGCATCCACTTTACTCATTGAGGGCCAGGTCTTGACATACTGTATCTGTTTAAAACAAGTAATAAAATACATTAATGCTTTTTTTTAATGAAGAGCTAAAGCACCAAAAGGTATAATTCCTCAATAGCTTAGTATTTTAAACAAACATGTCTCTCAAATGCTGACGGATTAAGGGTTTTAGAATCTTATACAATTGTATATAATTTGTGTAGTTGAAATCTTCCTAATCATTTTACTCTTATTTAAACTGAAAACATGCTGATTGTTTTTTCTTTGCATATGTGAAGAACAGTGCCCTGATTTTCTAACAGGTTATCATAGCACCTACTTCAGTTGAGTTGAAAATAGCATATGGTCTGAAAATGGAAATGTGAATTGCCTGTGGGATAAAATTTGGTTTTAGTGACTAAGCTGGTCATGATAGTCTGCCTTGAGTTGAAAAGCTGATAGAAAATCAACATATCTGATGACACTGTAACTACCACAGACTAGAATTTCATAGAAATAACCATTTTTGAAAATTACAATTTTATTCAGAAACCTAATCCATATAGTAGCTCTGTCCAGTTATATCTGAAAACATCAAAGTTGACAAATCAAACGAAGGGTTTTTTAAATTAATGTTTCTGATTCTGGCCAGTAGCACTAGAAGTTGAAATCTCTTTCTGATACGACCCAGCTCCTGAAAATTTTTTTCATTAAAAAAAAAATAAAGTAAAAAAAGAAGTAAATTAGATCTCTGGGCACAGATTTTCTAAATTTGCTGTTAACACAGTGATTTTGCCTTTTGGATTTGTTTTTAAATATGTGGATATACCTATCTTGTAGCATTTTAAAGTGCTAAATTGCCATTTAAAAGATGGAAGAAGTCTGGAAATTTATTGAATAGTTTAAAATGAATTAAATATACTAATTAAAGTTATTTATATCTGTTATAATTTTTCATCTACACCTCAAATATTTATGGGAAGACATCCAAGAATTTGTATGGTATATTTAAAATGTGTCTGGTGAATGTCCCACATGAAGTAAATTATTTTTATTGCATTTTGGAAAAGTACATATTTAATAGTGAAATGCTTTGCTTATGTACTTATATAACTCCAGTGTATAATATGGGTCCAAGGGTCTTTAATTTATTATAAAGATAGAACTTTAATGACAAAATAATGGCTCTGATGTATCAGTAACTTTGGGATTAGATATTAGAAAGGTATCATATCTTTCAGCTCTTCCTTTTGTGATGTTACATTGCTGCCCCAGACATTTTTTACTGCAGGAGCAATCAACATAAATGAAAACTAGAAAGCATTTATGTTAAGACAAGAAGCAGTGTTACTTTCAATAAGGTGACTTCAGAAAACTGTCACACAGATATTTCACTGGAGATGTTCTGGTTTGACCTCTACCTCACCATTCCTTCTCTCTCTTCCTTTTTTTTTTTTTTTTTTTTTAAACGATTAAAGAGAGGAGAAGGGGTTTGTAAAAACCCTCAAGAAAACTGACAGTTCCTTGTAGAATGTAGCTCTTTCTAATTTCCATATATTTTCCTGCAGGAGAATGGCTCTCTAACAGCACATTAGCCTTCAACCTTGGCAAATGTAGAAGTAAATCTGAAGTATTATGATTGAAATGTTATACCTGCTTATTCTAAAACTGACATGATAGGTGACAAATGACAGAGGCATTACTGGGTCAGGTGAAGCCTTTGTCATAATCCCTTTTCCCCTAACTTTTAGCTGGTGCAGCAAAGAGAATGCTGTTTCAAGGATTATTAACACCACCTGCTACAAAATTCCTTTGGGAAGGACCAGAGTGCTTTGGATTTGAATGCTGACTTTGAAACATGCAGGAAAATGGTACAACCTCTGGAGATACTGTAATGACTACTTTGATTTTGTTATAAGCCAGTTTTTCCACTGTGAAAATATATTATTAAGGATATAAATGCTGTTTCTCCCATTGCAATGTAAAAATGAATTTTAAATCAATGCCTTAAATACTTGAGTTTCACAGGATTTAGACATGCAGTCTGCTGCAATGAATTGTGCAGCAAGGTTTAACTGATCTCTGGGTTGAGGGCTTGCCCCTTAGTTTTGGGTAGCACAAATAGAAAGCTCTAACTCCATTACACAGGATTTTTTTACCTATCTTTCTTCTCCAGCACCGTTTCATGTTTTTGTAAGTTTCACCTCATGTCTGGTTCATCCATAAGGCAGACTATTCCCTCAGGACAGCCTGTGGAAAAATTATTTCTCCCTTTGGTGGACTATTTCTGTCCTCTTCTGTAACTCCTATACAATTGCTAGGAAGGAATACAATGCCTCCCTGGCTGGCTATGTGGTATGTGGCTTATCCTCTGCAACAGCGGCATGCTGGAGAGCGGAGGGGACGGGTACCTGACAAGAAGCTCGAGCACCAAGTTTGACCCCAGTTCATCTCCCCTTCTGAAGTTGGCTTTTGGACTTTTTCAAAAACCAGATGAGGGAAAGGTGTGCCTCCTTTTAATTGAAGAGCGGCATTGATATGGTCCGTTTCCTGCTGGAACTGCCTGAAGCAGAACAGGCAGAGCAGAGGAACAGGAGAAGCCCTGAGCTCTTCTCATCTCAATCTCTGATTGTAGACCCCCCTGGAACCAGGTGGTGAATCTGTCCCTTTGTATTTTTGAGTGAAGTTGGTGCTGATTGATCTGTCAAGTGATTACATGCTCAGATGAGATACTGGAATGTATAGTTTGATTTGTATTCAGTACCACAGCAATGCCTAGGAGTAGCTTCATATAGTACAATGAAGGTTGTAGTCATTGCAGGAGAATGAGTACATAGAAATCACCTTTCTGAATGTCTTTTAGAAGCTTATTCAGCATCGTATCTTTTAGTTTGTTTTCTTTTGTGGGAATTTTTTGACCTTGCACTTGCAAAAATGGAACGCTGCAGTTTAAATGTTGGACAGAAGGACCTGTTTCTCAATAAACAATATCAAAGTGCACTGAAGTTAATTGCCTTTTGAGGGTTTATCTGTCCTTTCTAAACTCAGATGCCATAATATGTACCTAAGCCACGAGAAAGTTTCAAGTCATCAAGCTGAGCTTTAAACAAATACTTTGGTTGGTTGGCACATTTATACTATGGAAGGTGTTGCTCCTGTGAATATGAATCCTAGAAGATCTTCTTTCTACATAAATGCTCTCTCTTTCTTTCAAAATAAATACCCTCAAGACCCCACTACTGATAGTTTGTTCTTGGCGGGCCATTTTGTATTGCCATCCCCTGTCTGCCCCTTTACTTGTCACGATCTATTATTTACAGAATCAAACTTACACTGTTGTGGAATCTGTAAGCTTGTTTAAGACGAGGCTGCTTTCCAGAATTTTAAGCTTTGAAACCTAAAAAAAGATGGCATTTTGCACCGTTTTTAGGCAATACCTAGGTGCTGTTTACTACTGCTACTGGTTACTAATGTATGTCTGTTTCTTGAAAAGTAGTTTTCAATATTTGAGGCACAACATACTATGAGTCATTTTTTTCCTCTTAATTCAGAAGAGGATTTTTATATAAGAGAATCTTAAGAAGCAATCATTATGATGTGAAGTGAATATATTAAGTTGTGATTTTTGAGCTAATCCTGGAGTCTGTTTTAGAAATTAAGACGTTCAGGCTATTTAAAACAATTCTTGTATAGTAGTTGCATTTACTAAGCAGTGGTTCTTCGCTTTGGTGAAAGCAGGGAATGGGAATAGGGTTTTTGTCGGTATTGTACATTAATCACACATGTTCACATGAAGTGACTCTCTGATTAAGGACATTGCTTTTTCAGAACAGAAATAATAGTTTTGTAAGTTTTATTGCCATCAAGCCTCTAGTAAAATCAAGCCATTTTAGGAATTCTAGAACTAATAAAAGCTTGAGTTCCTTTGAAGTTGCAGCTTTGAGTTGACTGTGAGCTCAACCAAACCTCTTTGCCTTGGAGTTTGGGCATCTGAAATGTGAGAAATAATTACTAGTTGTTATTTGTTTGGCAGACACCTGACTGGATACTACCAGATTGAAACTTCTGGGTCTGTAAATACAGCAAAGAATGCATGATCTTAAGCTGAGAAAGATGGGGATTGATAAACAAAAGGCAACACAAATATTAAGTATGAGCTTGAGTTTGTTCCCTGTATTTGTAGAAACATCAGTGAAGAGGGGGGTTGAACTGGTGTAAATTAAAAACATGACTGCTAAGCTGTAGTGAGCCTAAATGTCTCAATTGTCTGCAAGTCACTTGGTGGTAGTGGTTTTAGGCTTAGGTAATCCCTTGATACTGGCTTTCTTCATGTTAGGGGCATGTGCGTGTAACTGTCTATCTAAATGTGTTTGTGTGTGTGTATATATATATAATAAATACAGATATAAAGATACAAATTTAGCAGATTTCAGTTCAGTTTTCATGCTGTCACTTTTTTGACAACTGTAGTAGTTGTAAAGGGATGTTGCTGTATTTACAGTCCTGGATTAAAGATGGGTTACCACAAAGATGTTACACATGCTTTATAATACATTTGAGAACTGTTGGTTAAAACTATCTAAAATGGCTAACTTCTGGGACTTGCAAGAAGCAAAAAACACAGTTCAACAAAAAACTTGAGAGTGTTTTGAGGTGATGGATAGACACTAAAATGATTGACAAGCCACTCAGCATGGGCCTGATCTTTTGAAGTCTCAGTTGGGATGGGACTGTTTTGCTTGTTCATTCCATCTCTAGAAGCCAAGTTCTGGGTTTCTCTGAAAGGTCAAAAGACCACTTTAAACTCCTCTGAGGGCAAAATTACATTGGTGTCATCAGTGGGTTATCTTCTCAGTGCTGGCGTGGAACTCACCTAGAAAGCAGAATCCTGTTCTATTCTACTTGTGTTTCATAACAATCTCTCGCAGTACCTCTTGAAACACCAATGGTGGTATAAAACACTGAGATTCTTTCCAGATGGCTGTGGTGGTGTCCATACGTCAACGTACATTATTTAGGAAGCAAGGATAATTCATAGATGAATACTAGAAAATACTAAATGATACATTGTTGCTCTGATTTCCCCAAGACAGAGCGAAGGAGGATAGTGTGTCTTCTGTCTCCTACTCCATGGATAGTGTAAGGAAAAAGGGAAATGTTTGCATGGTCTGAGAGGAAATGGGATTCTTATTGGAAGAAAGGCACGAATAAGATGGAAGGGAGTATGTGTGGTACTTGAATGTTATCTGGGTTGCTGCTGGATCATGGAATGAAACGGAGGCCTTTTGGGAGGAAGTTGTGAGACAATACAGCCTTTCTGGGCACAAGATCATTGTCTTGTGTCTGGAATGATCTCTGGAAATATATTTTAGGAAGTAATTTTTAAACTTCTTTTAAACATCACTGACATGTTGAAGCAATCAATGTTTTCATTTTGTTTTGTTGACAAATTGTGTGTTTAAGAGTATGTTGTTGCAGTGAAGGCAAGCCTGTAGCTCAAACTTGCAACTGGCTGAAATGTGGTATATGTTAAGAATCTATAGCTCTCTAATGACATTCACAAACAATAGCAGGCATGGGTGTAAGTAAACCAAAACCAGTCTCTGCTGATCAGTTCCTATGTGTGTAAAATTTCTCTCTGCATTGGCTGTGTGCTAAAAAGATAACTTCCTTTGTATAATATAGTAAATTTCTTTTAACAAATATAGTGTATTAAGAGGATGGCAGAGATGTCTTCATTGCCAGCCTGGAATTTGCAGTTTTTAAAATGGCAAGAAATGTCTCTTCAGTTGCAAAAATAAAAATATCCCTTGAAACATAGGTGGGGAACATAATTTATTCCTTTACTCCATACAGATATTTTGATGACCAAATCAGATGCAGAATTTCTGTGTGTTTTGTTTTTCATTAGAGTTGTGTGTCTATTCCCTCACCTCAGTGTATAATACTTCATGATACATTTGGTAATCTGTGTTGGAGTAATTTATTTTAAATCTTAAAAGGTAAAGAGAGTACTAATGCTCACCCAAGTTTCTTTGGCACATACATGTATCTATTCCATAAGTGCTGTAAATAACAAAGAACAAGTCATTCTCCATTTCATTAATGTACCTCAGCTTTATTATTTGAAGTTCCTGTCTCGTATATGTAATAAGTGAAAAGGAAATGAGACTTCAGAGTAGATAATGTAAACATACACCATTTCTGTGGTTTAACTGGAACAAAATGAATGCTTTGTTTTGTAAAAACCTAATTGTTGCTATACCTTCTGTATATTCAGACTCTAACTCTGGCCTCGCCAAGCTTTTAGTGCCTCCATTATTTCAGGCATCAGGTTTTATACAATATAATATCTCATGTTGTAAACACAAGACTGTTTAATTCTCTGCTGACTTTTGCTCATCAAAAAAAGGGGTTTCACCTTAGTCCCTTGATGTTTGTTAACTTGGCTATATGAACAATTTAATTCTTGGTACCTCATATTTCTTTGTGAAAGTGTGTTCTCATTACATGTGCTGCATGTAGGTAAAATAAACTGTGAATTGGGAATAAACTAATTTAAACATAACACAAAAAATTGCAAATCAGTGCACAGGCCTCCCCAGTTTGTAACCTTGTCTCTAATTCTTAGCTCTTTTGTCCCAGATTATTTTCCCATCCTTCCAATGAGGAGTTCTACCAAGTTCTTGTTCCTTTCTAGCTTCCCTCCCCTGCCCCCAAGCTGTTGTGATTCAGTCCTTAGATTAAATAGTCCAGACATATTCTTGAAACTAGTGAATTTTCTTTGCTGAATCTTCTTTTTTTTTTTTTTTTTTTTAAACTTGGAAGTGTAATATTTTAAATCTGGTGAAGTTATGAACAAAACCCTGGATCTTTTTTTCTTCGTACTGATGCATTTCATCCTTCTTTGTGTTACAAGTTCCAAAACTGAAAAGAGATTTGTATCTCTGTTCTATATATCTTGTCTTCGAATACTTCTTTACTGTCCAATTTGACTGCTAACTGTCTGTTTATATTATCATACAAAACTGTGATTCCAAAATGATAACTGTTGCATGTTTTTATCCCTCTTCCTTTGGGCAGTTCTGTGGGTTCAGGGTTGGTAACTAAAGAACCTGTTCACTCAACCAAATGCCTATCAGTCTCACTTTTATTTTCAGTTCTTGCATTTTATTTTGAAAAACAGAAGAAATATTCTCTTTGGTTTCAAATCTACTAAAATAGCCTAGACATAATCAGTGAGTAGCATATTTAGATTAGCTTCATAATCCTAACAGAAGGAAGTATTTGTGATGTGTTTTATGTGTGTCATCTTTAGATGATGGACCACTTTGCAGGAATTGGCTTTGGTCTCTTAGTGGCAGTTAAGAAGCTTTCTCTGCCCTTGCCAATTGTATAAACTAGGGCAAAGTAAATAAAATACTTGTCATTTTAGAAATTTCACCTACACTGTCAAAGTTTTATGCAGACTTTTTTTTTTAATTAAATATAGAATTAGTGATATGCTATCTTATTCATGCCTTCACTTAGGAATGATAAATAGTATATCTAGATCTGGAGTGCTGTGTCCAGTTCTGGGCTCCCCAGTACAAGAGAGATATGGAGCTAATTGGCTTGTGAAGGTTTTTCTGTAGTCTGGAATATTTTAAGAACCTCCACATATTTAAGTAGCATCAGAGAGCAGGAAATGATGGACTGCATGACTTCTTGAGGTCTGTTCTTGATTTCTATGAATTTTGTCTGCAGAAATACCTCCTTATTTACATCAGCATATCGAGAGTGACTTTCTTTTTGGGTAGACAACCCACAGTTTCTGAGAAATCCTTCACTTATTTCAATTTATCTAATTGGGCATCCAAGCATAGGAAGTGTCAGATTATATAATGGAGCTTTATTGCTGCTGGATAAGGAGAGAAATTAAGAGGTTGCCAGATTTACATTAAAATGTAGCCTTCTCAGAATGCTTTGTCTGGAACATCCCTAGAGCCATCCACATCTTCAGCATGCTTTTCCAGTGAAATAGAATGAAATGCCTAGAGGCTTAGCAAATCTGTATTAATAGAATACCAGCTAGCTAATCTTTCTGTATAAAATGTATAAAGTTAAGGTAGAAAGCATGTTGATAAACAGCGTAGGCATGTGAGACCACAAACACATAACCTTATTCTCTTCAGCAGTATGTAGGACCAGAGAAGTATTTCAAGACTCTTTTCTTAAGCTGTCCACTACATATAATGGAAGTGGCTGATGTCTCAGTCATCATTCTAAGTATATGTATAATTAACAGTTTTAGTTTCTATCTAAGTACATATACATTCTCTGTGGAGTTGAAACAGTTTTATTTCAATGAATATTAGAAACATTTTGCATAGTCCTCTGGTAAGTATGAACTGCTAATATATGCATAATAGTAAAAGACCTTCTGATAATAGACTATAACTTTGCTAATAACTCTACTGTCAGTTAACAGATAATCACTTGTATGCAAAATTCTTCTGGGAGGTTCTTTAATGTAAACAGTTGCCTTTAAATAAGACAGAAATTACAGTTGCTAGCCATAATATGCTAGGTTTGTTACATTGTAACAATTTTTAATTTGCATTTGGAAACAGGCTTTTGTTATGGATGGAACAGCTGAAGTCAAGCCCCTTTAAACACTGCCCTGAAAAGGCTTTTTCTTTGGTTGTACCAACAACAGGTTGATGTTTTCCAAAGCTGATGAACTAGTAGCAGATTTAGGTGCTACAGAAACATTTTTCTTATGCATGAAAATTGATCTGCCAAGGATATACTTATGTCAAAAACCCAAAGGCTTGAAAATGTCTGTGTTTCGCTTTGTGTCTGCCATAATAGTCTTCCTTCCCTCTCTTCCTTTTCATCTTTCGTTTTTCTGTTTTCTTTATGATTGTTAGGCTTAAATTTTAGTAAGTATAAGCATTGTCTTCACTGTATTTACTAGAAGTTTCAGGTATCTGTTGTGAGCTTTGTCAGCCTTTAAATCAAGGAGTAAGGGGTCATTAACAGCTGAGCAGTGTCTTGCAGCTTTCATTGAATATTTGACTTAAGAGAGATTTGGTCATAAAATACTACTAAGTAGCGTTTTAAACAATCTGAATGAATGTTGTTTTTCTCAGAATCAAATTTAAATCCTTTGTTATCTGGATTATTACCTTACCACCTTTCCATAGTGTTATCTCTGAAAAATGGAATAGAAAAAATTGAGTTTTCTAATTAAAAAAGGAGAAAGCATAGTGTATCTAGAGGACTTGAATGTTCTGTATCCATCACAACAATTTGCATACTGCAAAAAAAATCCTTTTTCTTTGGGTATATCACTTTTAAAGATGAGTGATTTCTAGGATGGCCTGTCTAAAGAGATCAAAAATTATGCAGTCTCTAAATATTGATCCTTTGTGTACAAATATGTGTGCTTTTTCTACTACGTTGTCAGGAAGACTTGAATGATTGTGTGTAATATTAGATCATTGTGTACAAAGAAGAGACATTATTTTCTTAGTTATCAGGAATTACATAAATTCAGTCTGTGTGCTTAGTGTGGATTGTGCCCCACAAAAATTCAGAGTTGGTATACTCTGTCTTTGGCTCTGTTGTGCTGTTTCATATATTTTTTTTTTTAATGTTATAATGCTATTCTCTGTAATAAGGTTTTCATTTGCTTTATATGAATTGAACGTGTTTCCACAAGTAAATTCACCCAAGCGAGTATTTTTATAGCTCATACAATGGTGTTACAAACTTCGGTCCTAAATTAGAAGTATGGTTTTTAAAGTATAAAGGTAGTTCAAATGTCTATGAGCTTTTGTTCCTATTAATAACAGTGATACATCCATTTCAAATCTAGACTGAGGCAACTAGTTTGTTTTAGCCTCTGTAAGGTGCTTAAGCCTTTCAAAATTTGGAACTCAATGAGCTAGAAGATTCAGTGTTTCGTTACTTAAGTCCTGAACCATGCAGATTGCAACCTCAGTTTTCAGGTCTGAAAGCTTTCTGCCAGAGGCACTTTTAAAAGGTAACTGTAGCAGACTAGAGAATTTTAATTTCAAATAAAATAGTATGATAGTTTATGCTGTTATTCACTCACAGTGTCAAATGTCATTAATCTTTATGTCAGTTTTAGAGGTTTAAGAAGAGCTGAACACCCAATTACAAAGTACAAGGTACTCAATGCAACTGTTTAAGGATGGGTGATGGTGGGTGGGTGAGTGAGTGAAAGGGATGCTTGCACAGATCCTTTCACTAGTGATGAATTATACATAAGTACAAAATTAGCATTTAAACAAGTGATAATTCTTTTACTACTTTAGGTCTTAGTGCATAAAAATATTCATCATTTGAGAGCTAAAAAAAATCCAGTTACACATTTTCTATATGACTAAGTATTCTAGATCTCTTGTATCATATAGGCCGTTTTATTAAAGTTGATCTGTAAAGTGCAAAACACCTTATCCTTCCCTGAAATGGAAGAATTGCAGAAACCTAAAATAATCAGGAGAGGGTTAGAGACTGATGGACTTAATATCTGAGGAAAGTATGCAAACATCATCATGAGATCAAAATGAAAGGGCAAATAAAAAGAGCTCTAGGTCAGCTTTTAAAATGTAATATTCTTTGGCTAAGATCCCACTACTTCATGCTTCGATTTAATCTGTCAGGGCAAAAGGGCAAAGGTCCACATGATTGCTGGGGAGGGTACAAGATGCATGACAGAGCAATTTGCTGAGTTTCTCTGGATGGGTGTAGACAAAGCTTACATGTCTTTGCTCTTTGTCTCTCTGACAGTAGCCTTTAACATAGTCCTTATTGTTCACTTTTTGGGTCACTGAAAGGCATTTATAACGTATTTGTGGTGCAGAAAACACATGAATCTGTTTTCTAATTTGTCTTAATTGCTTGTCTCACTAAATGGTTAATTCAGATTTGTATGTGCTCAGCAGTTTAGAAAAAAGGTGTTTGTTCATATATGAAATCTCTGTAATTGCCAAAAGTCATTAGAAGTGTTGGTGGATGATCAGCATTAGACCACCTAAATGCCTTTATTCTCACTTCTCCTACTTTACATTTAAAAGTGCTAGATGATTAGTTTATAATTTGTAGCACTTTACTGAAGTTGTACTCAGTCCTTTTTCTCCTTGGGGAAATATTTGGTCATTTGAGATTGTATTTCTTGATTTCCCTTGGTGATGGCATGTGTGTTAACCCTTTGTTGTGCTGTTAAAATCCTGTGCACTCAAATTGGCCTTCAAGTTACAAAACAGTATGTGTCTCTCTTCAAGTCAATCAACTTGGTAGTAAATAGAGGAAATTAATGCGAGCATAGACGCATGTCTAAAAATTTTCTTATTTGATCAGAACACAGTTACTTCTAAGTCATGAGCATTACAAAAACAGTCATCTTTTACTGTTCTGTGTATTACTACTAATATGCATACCTTCTAAAGAAAATAGAAAACTGCTGGCTTTTCAGGTTTGTAGATTGAGGCATTCATCCTGCAGTTGAATATTCCCAAATAGAAGGACTTTCCAACCAGATGCAATGGTCTGTTTCAGAAATTTGTCATAGATTTGGAATCAAAGTACATGCAAAATACCTTCTTGGTTTAAAGAGTTGAATGCCTTTGTACAGTTTACAGAAATAGGTTCGTGTGTCTTGCTTCATTTAATTAAACTTTATTCTTTTATTACAGAAAGAGAGAAAATGTCTTGCAAACATAAGTTTACCATTAGCAGAACTAATGCAATGTTTTTTATACATCTTGTGTATGGTAGTAGTGTTCAGTAAGTCACCTGTAGTAGCAACAAATGTCTTGGATCAAGGTTTGTTAAAGAATGGCAAGACTGCTGGTAGCCATGAAAGCAGAGAGGAAAAGATTTGACAATGTATTTGGGCAGTTACCTAAAAGCAGTCTGCTTCAATCTCTGTGCAGATTCATTCTTGTTGCATTTTTGAGCAAAAGAAGAAAATGACTAATGGGACTACAGTAGGTCATTTTACGGTCTAGTTTTGTGTCATCATATTAAATAATGAGTGCTAGGTATTTAAAGGTAATGATTAAATGCATCATGACATTCTAGATCTGATTAGTGATTACCGACAGCTAATGTAGTCATACATACACGACATGAGTTTGTCAATATTTCAGACTTTGGGGGAAAAAAGCGTAATTTGTTGATCATACTTCATAGTCATCTTAGAATCATCCGCTTTTTTTTTTTTTCCCTCCTTCTTTTAATAACTGCCTGTTAGTGTTTCAGTTGCTTTGTTTGCAGAGAAAAAAATACATTACACAGCCCATAATGCTTTGGACTACTGACCTGTGCCTGGATTGATGTCCAGGCATAGAAAATGACTTTAGCAAAGGTCAGCACCTGGGTAATGGAAACTACATAGTTAGTGAGTGGACCTAGCTCTGAGGCTTAACATAAGAATCCTGACATTAATATTTACTGGTGCCAACCAGAGTTTTGAACAATTTGAGCTGAATAATGCTTCCCTTATCAGTTGCCTAATTTTGGCTTGTATTTTTGGGAGTTATAATTTTACCATTTTGCCAGACATGATGGCGTCTTCATAGCTCTGAAAATTTAAGACAAATAACAATCACTAAAGAATGTTAACTTGCTGGATTTGGAAGTAGCAGTTACTAGCCATAATTTTTGTGAGCACGTCATCTAAATTCAGCCCTCTGTTACGTATGTGCCTCTCCCAGCAGTATCATCGGCTAATCTGTGCCTTTACAGAAACTCCTGCCTCGATGCCCATGAGAAGGTGGGCATGAAGAATCTTTCCTGTTGTATCATTTCTCTGTTTTACACTGACTGAACATATTTCTGTTTCCAGACATTAGCATGCCAATGTTAG